>NW_026294584.1:99811747-100138769 GCF_007827085.1 Peromyscus californicus insignis | reverse complement strand
TAAAATTGCAGATAGGTGGAGAGTAAGAGAATGAGAAAGACAAGATTTTAAGGGGCTGAATAGATGGCTCAGTTGTTAAGGGTACTTGCTGCTCTTGAGAGGACCCTGATTTGGTTCCTAGCACCCAGGTGAGGAGCCTCAGAATTGCTGTACCTCCAATCCCAGGGGATTTGATGCCCCCTTCTGGACCCAAAGGCACTGCACTCAAGTACGTGTAGACATACACACTTTAAATAATAAAACAAATCTTTAAAAACTACCTAAATATTTAGGAGGCAAACTGCAGACCAAACTTTCGCTCTCTTGACATGCCTAAAGACATTCATCTCATCATAGTGGTCTTTAAAATAGGCGTTTAAAGTAAAATCCTAGGACAAGAAAGAAGCTGTTTAATCATGTTATAGAAAACATGAATGAAACAGAATGAGGCTTAGGTTTTGTATGCAAGAGAAGAGTCAGTGGCAGAAACAAGGGAGACCCTGCCTCAGTAAGTAGCAGGTGAGAACCAACTCTTGAAAATTGTCCTCTAACCTCCACGTGTGCATCATGGCATGTGCATACCTGCACACACACACACACACACACACACACACACACACACACACACACACACGCACACACACACCATAAGCTTTTGTTATGATTTGAATATGGAATTTCCTAAAAGGCTTGTGTTTGAAAACTTGGTGCCGAAATTGTGGCACTGTTTTGGAAGGTTGTGAAACCTTTGGGAATAGAACTTTGCAGGAGGAAGTGGGTCACTGGGGGCAGACCTTGAGATGTCATAGCCTGGCCCCACTGTAGGTGCAATGTGATCAGCTACCACCAGGACCTCCCCTTCATGATGGACTGTATCTCTTCAAACCATGAGCCAAAATAAGCCCTTTCTCCCTTAAGTTGCTTCTTGTCAGATGTTTTGTCCCAGCAACTAAAAAAAACAAACCAAACCAAACCAAAACCAAAACAAAAACAAAAACAAAAAAACTAGTCTAGCCTGGAAGCAACTTTCCAAAATGTTCACAAAGTAATTTCCAGGTACGGGTTTTAGCTTAGCTCTTATTTAAGACTTATGCAAAAGACAAAAAAAGATTGTGATAACTACAGAGTGGAAGAGAGACAATACACATGATTTAAACAGTAGAAGACACGGGCTCATCTTAAAGGTTACTTCCTTGTGGGCAGCTTCTTTGGAAGGTACTTCCTCACTCTAACTGTCCTCTCCCCACCCACAGTGTCAGAAGTCTAAGATGAACTGATATGCTGTCTCCAGGGCAAACCCTGCTGCAGCCCCACGAGGCATCCTGGATGGCAGCCAGACGGAGTCCCAGAGCATCCAGCTCCCCCAAGGCTGGCTCTGACAGCCCTGGCCCTGGATCCTCAGCTGGACACAGACAGTAAGACCCTGTTGTTCTCCCAGCCTGGGGCAGCTCTGAGGTATGTAAGAGGGCAGCCAGACACAGGAAGTGGTGACAGAAGTTAACAGAAATGAAAAAAAAAAAAAACCCATATGCGGAAGCCACGTCTTTCCTCCCCAGACCCTGTCTTCCCTCCCTGGGCCATGTTCAAACCCCTCTGTCTTTGGAGAGAAATCCATCCCATGTGTTTTTTATTCAGTTATGCTTAACTCATCCGAATCCAGTTTTGAAAGAGGCCATTGGATGGGCTACAAAGCTGTAGCAAAGCTCCCTGCCGCCACGCCTGCTTGCGGACTCACCAAATACCCTTCTAATCCTCCAGGCTGTGGGGAAGGCTGGGCCCAGCATCTGCCTGCTCCCTAGTCTCCACCCCTTGGAGTTCTTCCTTACTGTTCCTGCTGTCTGGTGAACTCTGGGGCTGGAAACCCACCTACCCAAGGGAGAGAAGAAAGTGAGCCAGACAAGGTCAGACTTGTCAACCTGAAAAGGAGGCATGAAACCCAGGGGAAGATGCTAGTGATGCCTAAAACAAAGTACAACAGGGCAGAGCTGCCTATAGGAACCTCTGTCTAGAGAGAGGAGTACTATTCATGGCGGACAAGTACCAGGGGAAAGCAGTGCCTTCCCAGACCCATCACTAACCAGAGTCTGAACCTCAGCGTCTTAGAACGGGCTTGAAGGATGAGACCATAGTCCAGCTAAAGCAAGACACTTAGTTCCTATCTTCAGATCTAGAAGGTTCTGTTTGGTCTGCTGGCATGTGCTCAGTGTAAGTTATGGAGGCATAAGCAAGTTGTCCCAAGCAGACATTTGGAAGTCATTAAGTCAAAAGATGGTTGACTCAGACATGAAGCATGCCAGAGCTAGAAAAGACCTTAGCAAATGTTGTGTCCACCCCGACTCTCTGCCCTGTTTCTATAGACTCAGTCCCACTAGAACTCCCTTCAGAAGGCTTTGAAGAAGCCTAAACACCTTCACCTTCTGCTTTTGGGAAAAAGCATTGAGTGGTCACAAAATGCCAAGCCTGTTCCACACAGAGTCTAAGATAAAACCCAAGGGAAGCAAGAATAGACAGGAACAGAGGAATCCAAGTCCTTCTGTGTGACCATCAAAACAGACCCGGACCTTTCCCAACACATCTCCTTTTTCTCACCTTCACTGGCCGGGCTGAATTCTCTGAACCTGTCAAGAAGGTGTATGCAGTTGGGACCAGAGATAAATGGTACCCTATTGAAAACTCGGGGAGCTACTGAGGCTGCTGGAGACAGCAGGAAAGATGATGAGAGTAAGAACCATTCTTGGGGGGCTTGTAGTTGCAAATCTTAGAGAGCTTCTGTAAGTTGTTGTCACACAGCTACTAGTGTGAACACCAGAGTATGTATAGTCCTGTCTTTAAAATCCATGCAACCAAAGGCATGGTTGGTCAATGGGTGGAGAGAAGGGAGGATAACGAGGGTCCTGTGCTCACTGCTGTGCAGGCTCCATCATCAAGGAGATGAGATGTGTGCAGAGTTGGGAGAGTAGGAAAAACATGGCTGCCCATGGCAAGAAGAAAGACGGACCACAGTGGAGAAGGTAGGAGCCAGTTGGGGATGCTCAGTGGCCGCAGCCCTAATGGTATATGGTGGTTGCATCCAGAAGCTACCAGCAGATGGCAGTATTTCAGAACAAGAAGGTTAGGACTGGTACAAAGAGGCGACTCTGGGCTTATGCATAACAGGCTTGGCTGTCAACGTCTTGTGGAATCATCACTTGACTATCATTAGTCTCATTCTGCACACAAGAAGGTTTAGTAGCTTTCTTGAAGAAACAGAAAATACAAGAACCAAAAGTCTAACCCTGCTATCTAACTCCAAGCCTAAGCTGGCTACTGAAGAGCCATTGGTTTGAGTCCCTCTAAATTTCCACTAAGTTCATGACAGGACTTGATACTCAAAGCTATTCAGACCAGACCCTGCTCCAACCAGACAGCCTATTGGTTTCACTAGTGACAGACTGATACTCAGTGACCATGGCTATGGGGGCACTCAGGACAGCAGGTAGCACATTAAACCCCAAGTCGGGTCCTGGCTTACACATCCACTGGTCTGGGTGGCCTTGGGCTTGTCAACTGCTGTCTCAGGGGTCTCTTTGTTCCTGTCTATGTGTGACTGGGTGTAATGTCAGCCTTGTGAGACATGGTAAGAGAACATGCTTGGAGATGGCCATGGAGTTGGCAATGTGCTTTACTGAACCATCAAATATCAAATGTGACAATCAACGGGAGCCAGAGGAGAGGCGATTAAAATATGTTTGCCAGGCTGAACCATTTGGCTGACAGAGGGGAGCACGACTTCCAGCCAGGAGAACATGGATGTGGAGATATGACAGTCCATGACGCCCAAGACAAGATGTGGGGTGGGGTAGACAAGGAGCTCAGTAACCCACTTCATTCCTAGGAACCTGGACATTACAGTGTGTCTCACAACTGGGAAATGTAAACTCCCATGAGTTTCAGACTCAACTAGATTTTGTGTGTGTGTGTGTGTGTGTGTGTGTGTGTGTGTGTGTGTGTGTGTGTGTGTCTGTGTCTGTGTCTGTGTGTCTGTGTGTCTGTGTGACATATATATGTTCATGTAGTCATATGCACACACATGTAGAGTGCACTTGTATATCTATGCATGTGTATATGGGAGCTAATGGTTGATGTCTCTTGATGTCCCCACCTTATTTTTTAGACAAAGTCTCTCATTAAACCTGGTACCAGTTCAGCTAAACTGGCTAACCTCTGAACTATCTCCACCACCCGATCCTGGCCCAGCACTGGAGTTACAGATGCTGCCTTCCCCATTCAACTTTTATGTAGGATGCTGGCGTTCTGAACTTAGGTCCTCACACTTGTGGGGCAGGAACATTATCAACTAGACCATCTCTAGTCATTACGGTATCATCCAATAAGCTTCCTGCAGGCCCACTAAGCACCCAGCAGTAGCCCTGATTGGCCTTCTCCGGGGCTCTCCCTGCTACATGTCTTGGTGTCTCTGGTACTTCTTAAAACACTGCTCTCACACCTGGGCCAAGCCTATTAACGCCCTTCCCATCAGTCCCTCACAGGCCCACCTCCAATCTCTGCCTAGCACATAGCAGCAACATAGCTCTTGTCAGAAGCTCCCAACCTGCTCTACCCAAGTGTCTCCATCTATGACTCCACCACGAGGAGTGGGGACCCAGCAGGGCAGGATGGTAACAAGACTATTTGTGCCCTCCTGGGTAGCTGAAATTATTCAGAGAGGATGCTGCCCCCGGGGCACTTTGGGAGGTGGGCTAGAGAGAGGCAGAGTCCAGGCCCCAGGACTGCAGACAGGTGTCATCAGAGGGCACTCTTAGGTTAGAAGAAAAGGGAGAGACACAGAGATAGCCTTGCGGCCCCTTCTCCCCGCCTTCACTTCTGATCCCGAGTCTTTAGAAGCCGCAGCAGAGACATCTCTGTGCTCTGCTCCGAGCTCCTGGTTCTGCCTCCCTTCTTCTGGTCTTCCTTTCCAGAAGAAATAGAAACAAAAGCAAGTGGCTCTTCGTGGTGGTGGCGAAGCGTGGGGGACTGGTGGGAAGCTCTCTCTCTCTGCGAAGAGGTGCATTCCTTCCCTTGACCCTCCACCCCCTCCAGCCTCATCATTCATTCAGTCTCACACAGCTGGAGCCGGGAAGACCATGACAGGTGGGCCAGCAGGGAGGAGGGGATGGGGCATCATGGTCTCCTCCCCATCCCCCAACAAGACAGATATGTCCACCTCTGGATGTGCTGGGGGAGATTATTTTAACAAGCACTTTTGTACCAGGAAATCAGTGTGTTTAACCTAACAAGCAAAGCACGGCCCAGTGGGGCCCATAAATCTAGTTCCCACCTATTAATTTTACGGCCTACATAAAGCAGTGTTGAAGTCCAAAGTATATGTGACCTAAGAAGGGATCGCTCATTCTGACACATATACGACGTGGCCAGGACTCGAACCCTGACCCTGACCCTCACTCCAGGAAGCCAGCTCCCAAGCTTTGTGGGGTGCAGAAGATCAGACTACAGAATCCCTCCCAGGCTCTTCCTGGAAGGGAAAGACAGCTGGTGTAGGCAACTGTGCAGGGGACAGAGAATGTGGATGCTGCTCAAGGAAGTAAGCAATGGGCCTTCTATTCAGCAAAGCCCACTGCCTGTGGGTGGCTGCGTGCTGGTCACTTCCTAAAGCCACCCGGAGGATGAGGACAAGTGGGGACAGAAATCCAGCCAGTGCCGCACGAATCCTCCCTGTGGCCTAGGACAGGGCTGTGTGTGTGTGTGTGTCAAGGAGAGGACATCTAGTGTCCTTGGATGAATCCTGGTCTCTCCTCTGACTTCTTGAACTATCACCCCAAAACTCTGTGAGTCACTGTCCCACCAAGCAAGCCACACAGCCCTCCCAAGGAAACCCACGACAATGGTTGACGTCGAACTAGACTGGCATGCCCGCTTCTCCAGCGTCAAGCATGTTTCAATTGTCTCTATCACCACACACTGACCACAACTGGGCCACTCTAGCCAGCCCACAGCAACTGCAGACTGATCCCCCACAGAGTCGTTGGGACATGGACCACCCTGATACAATGGAACCCTGAAGTTGAGCCACCTCAATCCCACACTGACCTTGCAGGCAAAGGAATCCATCAGGGGAACCCAATCCCAGAACATACTTGTTGCATCCCTGGGGCCCCAAGCCGACCTCCCAAATCCAAGATCTGAGTGCTTGCCTCCCTCTGGGCTCTCACGCAGCCTCTATCTGGGGCTGTCTGACCTGAGGGCCGGTGTCTAGGAGCTACATCTGTCTCTTTGCTCTTGAGGGTCCTGCTGGGACTCTCAAAGTGGAGCTTGTATTCCTGAGTGAAGGGGGGGTACATCACTACCAGAGGCCTGGGCTCTAGGAAAGTGTGTGCTTTATCTTGAAAAGCCATGTGGAATTCATGCCCATTATATATATTTATTAGCTGTATTATAAAAATATTTCTCTTAGGCTGGGGTCCTCAGATGCAGGGCCAAGTCGGGATGTGAGGGCAAGAAAGTCGACATGCACTGTGATCCCAGGAAGTGCCACAAGAGAGTGAAGATGAAATCTAGGGAGGGGGAAGTCTGTCCAGTATGCACCATGAGAAAGACCGCAGTGCACTGAGAGGACACCACTGTCTACAGCATGGGGAGGGACTGTCTGTGGTGAGAAGGGGCCACTCACTATACACCTCAAGACGAGGCCACTGTATATAGCAAGAGGAGGCTACTGAGCGCTGAGAGGAGGTAGCTGTGTAATGCAAATGGAGACTTATGCCACTCCAAGGTGCTGCACCCGTTGGCACACTTGGAGACATGGGTGATATCATTTGCTGTGGTGTTTTTGCCTAGCTAGTCATACAACCTTGACTCCTGAATCTTCCCGGCTTCTACATTCTGAGAAGCCCAGTTTGAGAAATCAAGGCCTAGAACTCTCTATCCAGCACAAAGGACCAACTCCCCATACTCTCTTCCCACCAGCGCCCATGGTCTCTCCTCACCCTCACACATTGACTTCTAATCCCCACCACGTGAGAAAACTACGGCCCGTGTCAGACACTCACGTGCTACAACTCACCTGCACACTAACCTCCAACACGATCAGGAAGGGAACACTTGGCCCTTCTATGCGTGCTGGCCAGTTCAAACCTGGCTACATTCCGACTCTTAAATCTCCAATCCCAGGTTACCCCAAAGCATATGATTTCCCAAACCAATTCTGACCATCCCAGTCACGGATTGACCCATGACACAGCCACTCCGGAAGTATTTAGCAGGCCACATGTTTATTTCTGACTCAGTGACACATGGAGATGCACCAATTCCTAATGCACACTGGCTCCCCAGTTGCAAACAACATACAAGCTAATGCTAGACTCCAGAAGACACTGATCTCCAAGCCCCAAAAGGTGCTTGTCGCCAGCTTTCCAACCGCACATTGACCCCAATCCCAACTGCTGTCTGTCATTCCCAGCTGAAGCCTCACATGGACTCTCACCACCCAATGAAAACCACTGGCATGGATGCCGCAGGCTAAACACTCACCCCATGAACCTCAACCAAACAATGACCTCAATTCCAGCTACCCCAAGACCAGGCATTCTGATTCCCAAACAAGGCTACACCCGTAACTCCAGACCTTCACTTACCCTTAGCCCTAACCAAAGGCTGATCTATCAAACTTAACTTCAGAGAGACCCTGTCTCACTCAGACACAAGACCTCAGACTCCATCTCTACCCTTCCATCAGCCCATGTCTCTCAATAGAGGGACCCTACCTCACCTTTACATAGATCCTCAAACTTGATCCATACTTTCTCCCTTAGCCTATACATTCCAACAGCATCATGATAACACAAACAGGTTACCTGTCATATTTAATTTCAGCTTTCTTAACCCAAACCTAGAGTCATCTGGGAAGAAAGAACCTTGACTGAAGAATTGCTATAATCAGATGGACCTATGGCCATGTCTGTGAATGATTTTCTTAATTGCTAATTGATGGTGGAGGGCCCAACCCACTGTGGGTAGTGCCATCCCTAGGAAGGTGGGCTTGGGCTGTATAAGAAAGCTAGCCAAAGAAACCAGGAGGAGCAAGCCAGTAAGCAGCGTTCTTCCATGGTCTCTGCTGCAGTTTCTGCTTCAGGTTCCTGCTCTGAGTTCCTGCCTTAACTTCCCTGGATGATGGAGTGTAGCCTACAAGATGAAATAAACCCCTTCCTCCCCAAGCTATTTCTAGTTAGAGTGTTTTTATCACAGCAACAGAAAAGCTAGCAGAATACTACCCTAATTTTCAACCTGCTTACAGGCAGAACACCCGAAGTCAAACCTCATTGCCCCTCCTCTTAGAAAGGGCACTCTGATGGCAGCCCAGGCCATCTGATGATTCTGGCCCTGCAATCCCACTAGGTGTTCAGTCCTGCACACACGAATCCAGCTCAGCCTCACCTTTCCCTTTCCATCTTCTCCACACCCGAAGATTCTGACCCCCTGGGTTCAGTACATCCGGATTCTCCAACATGGTCTTACCCTGGGGCCTGTGCCCCCACACTTGTCCACACACAGGGAGAGTATCTGGACAACATCAACAAACCCCAGTGGCCAGCAGAAACTACTCTTTATGTCCTATATCTGCACAGCTCAGGGGAAGGCACCAAAAGTCTCACTTTTCTTTTAAGCTATCATGTTCTTCTGCAACATGTGACCTCCTCCATGTAGCAGGAATCCTAATTGGTCTTCTTAATTAAAACCTGCAGTCAGATATCAGAGTGAAAGCTGAAAGATCAGAGAAGCAGAGCAGCCAGCCACTAGTTCTTACCTCTACGAAATCCTCAGCCGAAAAGGGCTCTCAGCTCCTCTCTCCTCCCACCTTATATTCCTCTCTCCACCCAGCCATATCACTTCCTGTCTTCACCTCCCTAGTGCTGGGATTAAAGACATGAGATCCCAAGTTCTGGGAACAAAGGTGTGTGCCACCACTGCCTGGCTCTGTTTCTCTTTTAGACTGGATCAATCTTGTGTAGCACAGGGTGGCCTTAAACTCACAGAGATCTGTCTGCCTCTGCCTCCCGAGTTCTGGGATTAAAGATGTGTGCCACCACTGCCTGGCCTCTATAGCTAGTGGCCTGGTTGTGCCCTCTGGTCTTCAGGCAAGCTTTGTTTGTTAGAGCATACACAAAATGTCACCACATCCCACCACCTCCTTGTGCCATGTTTGGCTTTCCCAAGACTCAGTGTGTTCAGTTAATTTGCTCACACAGTCTGCAGCATGCAGGGCAGAAGGGTCAGGAGCCTGAGCAACTGTCCTCAGCTGCCCACAAGGTGGATGAAAGATCTTGGTTGTTCTCTCCATCTCTTTGGTGCTTATTTAGTCCTGTATATATCACAGGTTAGTAAATCTGCCAGAGCATCAAGTTGGCCCAAGCTCACTCATCAACTGATCATCTGCGGCTACCTCTGAGCTAGAATGATGGTGGAGGAGCTTCGAAAGAAACTGTGTGGACTCAAAGTCAAAAACTATTACTATCTGTCTCTTTCAGGAAAGATTTCTACCCCCACTTCTGTGCACCCCCTCTTTCCTCTCATATGGTAGACTCACGATGAAGAGTTGAATATGGAGGCCTCCTTCCTTTTCTGGACCTCTCCATAAACACACTCTTCCGTGATGTTTTTTTTTTAATTGTAATGGTGGCAATTGACCATCATCGTTATGAGATGCCTGCCCATCCCCCGTCCCTGCCTCCCATTCTCATCCTGCACCCTGAAGAGGAAGGGCTGAAGTAACATCCCAGGGTTGGAGGCAAGGACCCCCTGTGTTTGGGCAGCAACACTGAAATTCCCAGTCTCTCTGTGGACTGGGAGACTCTTCTAACTTTAGCGCTTTTGTTTATTGAAACCCGACCCCTTGGTGCTCACCACCCTTGGCCTTGGGCCCAGACCTGCCAAGGCCCTAGCTTGCCAGCCCTGACCAAGAAGTGGGGGGTATGGGGGCTAGAAGGAGCTCTAGCCAGGATCCATTCCACAGTACTGCTTGCTTATAGCCTAAGGCGCTCCCAGCCCCTCCCTTCTTAACGTCTTGCTTACAAGACAGCATTTGGAGACAATTTCTCATCAGACCCTCTTGTAAACATCCTCCTGGGTGAAGCAAGCCTGAAGGAGCACTTATTAGAAACACCTGTGCCAGACAGCAGGCCTGGTGAATGACAGCTTGCAGACCCACGATGGGCCCCCTGCCAATTCAGGCTGGTCAAATGGGTGGGATGGGCAGGCAACAGGGATGAGGTTTGGGTGGGGAGCTGTCTCTTCCCTCCCAACACCTCCCTGCTAATCCTCCATATGGTCAGTAAGCTGCTGAGGCAGGGCCCTTCCTGTCCTTCTGAGAGAGACTTAGACGTCCCAGGGATCCCCAGTTCCATTCATCCCTGTTGGCATTAACACGATTTTGGCCCAGCATGGTGGCATATGACTGTAATCCTAGCACTTGAATGATAGAGAAATGAAGAATAAAGAATTCAAGGTCATCCTCAGCTAATAGTTCAAAACCAGTCTGTGCCATGCTTCAAAAACCAAAACAACAACACTACGACTACTACTACTACTAAGCCAATTAAACAAACAATACCACCACCACCATGCGCACACACCACCCCCACCATCACCACCACCAACAGAACTGGGCTCATTATGTTTCTCTAGTAAAATAGCAATCCCTTTGTTTTCACAGGGGCACCTAGCAGTGAGGCCATTCTGGGTTTCTTCCTGTTTTACTTATTTTTGAAGATTTATTTATTTTGTTATTTTATGTGTGGGAATTTTTGCCTGTGTGTGCGTGTGCGTGTGCGTGTACTACTTTCATGCCTACTGCCTGCAGAGGTCAGAAGAGGGCATGAGAGTCTCTGGAAGTGGAGTTGCACACAGTTGTGAGCCAGCATGTGAGTGTCCTCTGCAACAGTGACAAGGACTTTTTACCACGGGGCCACCTCTCCAGACCCTTTGCTGTTTTAAGTGACTGGACATTTTCTTCTTCCTTTCTTTTCTTTTCTTTTTCTTTTTTTTTTTTTTTTTTTGAGACAGGGTTTCTCTGTGTTGCTTTGTGCCTTTCCTGGAACTCACTTGGTAACCCAGGTTGGCCTTGAACTCATGGAGATCTGCCTGCCTCTGCCTCCCAAGTGCTGGGATTAAAGGCGTGTGCCACCACCGCCCGGCCGTGACTGGGCATTTTCAAGACTCTCGGCAGTGAGCAGGTTTGAGAGACAATGTCAGGGATGTCTCAGGCTATAAGTAACCTTGACTTTCTAACAAGGCCCCAGAAAGTCATGAGACAGTGTCCGAGGGCTACATCTTTTGTGACGGGGCAATTCCAAGCATCATCCCTGCTTCATCAAACACCATAGCTGGTGCTGAGCCAAAGTCCCTGTTTCCTGCGAGAAAGCAGAAGGAGAGGAGGAGGAGAGGAAGCTCTGAATGGCTAACACACCAACTCTGGTGCTGTGGATGTTCTGCTAGTGGTCTTTCCGTGGGTGCCTTGTGTGGGGGCACATGCGTGCAGGTGCGTGTACGGGTTTATTTGGAGGCCAACGTTTGATGTCAGATGTCTTCTTCAATTCCCACCTTGGCTTTTGAGACTGGGTCTCTCACCAAACCTGGAGCTCACTGATTGGCTAGACTGTCTGGCCCAGAAACCGCTGGGACCCTCCAGTTCCCGCTCCTCGGTGCTAGAATTGCAGGGATGCTGTCATGCTGGGGATCTGAACTCAGGTCCTCATCCTTGTACAGAAGGTACTTTACTCTTTCACCATGGAGCCGTCCATCTTCCTGGCCCCTACTGCTGGCCCTTCTGAAAACGATTTGTTTATTGTTATTTTATGTGTACAGGTATTTTGCCTGAATGTATGTCTGTGCACCACATGACTGCAGTTTCCACAGAGGCCAGAAAAAAACACACTAGATCCCCTGGACCTGGAGTTGCAGACAGTTTTAAGCTGCCATGTGGATGCTGGGAATCGAATCTATGCCATCTAGAGGGGCAAAGCCATCTCTCCAGGCCCTGCTTCTGGTCTTTGACTTTGATAGACACTTCTGGCGTTCCCTGTAGCCCCCACAGCCACGCTCTGGGTTCTCCTGGACAAGCTCTAAACCTCTTCTGGCTCGTGTTTGCAGAATTCTTTTATTTGCCTGTGAGCAATGGGACCAGTCTAAGCCGGGGGTCATCCTTGGGCCTATATGGGAGCCTAGAAAGAAACTTTCTTTCTGTCACTGGGTGGGACATCCCATGGTAGTACTTTGTTCTTGAGAAAGCATTGCAAAAGGGTGTCTCAGAGCCGGCCCCGGGTAGCCCAAGTCCATCCCAGCCCTAGTGCTTAGCATGGAACTGAGGTAGTGGATTCAGAGGGCAGCTGGAAGAAGCTTCTTGAGTGAGCTGGGCAGAAGGAGAAAGCACAGGACTCCATGAAATAAATCAGGGAGATCTCAATTCCGATAAATCCAGTTTCAAAAAAAAAAAAAAAAAAAAAAAGCAGCAACTGGTAGAAAAAGAAAATGTAATGTAATTTATGCCCATTGAAAGGAGGCCAGGTTTAGATTGATGAAGTCTCCTATTTACGTAATAAATCCATTTCCATTCATGTCACCAATATATTTATCCACACATCCTGGTCCAAGTCAAATCTTCATTATTTTATTATTCAACAGGGGGCAGAGGGGAGGGCAGGGGGACAGGGTTCTGTGTCGAATTAATAAAGTCTCACTCTCTCCCCCAGATGTCTCCTCACACAGGGACGATTTATTCCTAAGAAGGACAGAGAGGAACTGGGTGCAATTTATGTGCTTTGAAAGAGACCCAAACGTAATTAGGCAAAGTCTCAAGTTCAGGGAGAAATAAATCCCAGAGAAAGTAGCCGGGGGTAAAATTTACGTTCTCTGAAAGTCTGGAAGCCTCTCCCCAACCCGCTCCGCCCCTCCCCCAGGCCACCGTGCTTGGTGCTCCAAGCCCACCAGACCTAGGTGTATTCTCCCACACCCTCAGCTTCCAGAAGGCCTATTGTGTTCATGGGTTTCCCCAGAGGGATGCTGGCCCTTCCCCGGCATCTCTCCCCAAGCAAGTCACTGTTCTCAGGAGAATGGGATAACCCGGGTCTTCTGAGGGGCCAGGAGTGGCAGATGACAAGATTGAGACCCTGCCTAGACACATACCCAGGTCTACCTTCACCTTCTACAGCCAGCCAGGGGAGATTCTGGAGCAAGGACGAGCAGCCAGTCCTCAGAGTTCAGGGGAGCCCCCTTTTCCTTCCCTCCTACATCCAAGTGGTGCTCACCTGGGAGTGAGGGGATCCCAGCAGCTGGGCACTGAGTTGTTGGGCCAGGGTCAGTCAGGATTTCTGAACCCAGCCATTGGGAGATCTCAGAGTAGCTGTGGTGGGGTACAGGGCCAAGGGGACAGTGGAGAGCTCTGAGTGGAACATTCTAGCCCCTTCTGAATATAAGAGAAATGTTGGGCAGGGAGGGGGCTCCCTGAGGAAGTGTTCATCCACCTGAAGCTCTTTTCCTTTCTTTCTTTCTCCCTTTCTTTCTTTCTTTCTTTCTTTCTTTCTTTCTTTCTTTCTTTCTTTCTTTCTTTCTTTCTTTCTTTCTTTCTTTCTTTCTTTCTCCCTTCCTTCCTTCCTTCCTTCCTTCCTTCCTTCCTTCCTTCCTTCCTTCCTTTCTTTCTTTCTTTCTTTCTTTTTTCTTTCAAGACAGGGTTTCTCTGTGTAGCTTTGTGCCTTTCCTGGAACTCACTCTGTAGCTGAGGAGGGCCTCGAACTCACAGAGATCTGCCTTCCTCTGCCTCCCAAGTGCTGGGATTAAAGGCGTACGCCACCACCGCCCGGCCCTGAAGCTCCTTTCTATCCCTCGGCTACACACCTCAGAGTGTAACTGATTGGTCATGGGAGTAAACATGCTGCTTCAGAAGTTTTCTCTGTCAGGAAGTATCTATCCCACAGGGCCTAAAAAAGCAGCAGAATTCTGTCCTGAATAAAGGGTCACATCTCTCTGGAGCCTGTGAGACCTTCTCTCCAGCCCAGTTGTTCCAGTAGACAGGCCCATGATTCCTCCCTCAATAAACAGACATCTACTCCCTGCAGTCAGGCCAAAAGCACCCCGGTAGGGGCCTGAAAACAGAGGAGGTCTGACCAATCCCAGGACCTGGCCTCAGAAATGAAGGACGCATGTGCCAAGATGAGTGAAATGTACAAAAACTAACAGCATGCCTTCAGCGGGGTGAGTGGGCAGGAAGGAGCTGGGCAATGCCAGGTTTCTGGCTTGATCAGCTAAGCCACTCCTGGGCCATTTGCTGCAGTGGGGTACATTGTGGGGCTAAGCAGGTACCAAAGATGGGTTTCCCTGAAGAGGAGTAGGTTTAGGGGAACAGCAAGGATTTGATGAATCCCATGAGGTGGCTGAGACTTTGCCACGGCTTCCGGGAGGTGTCTGGTGAGGACCAAGCAGACCTGAAGAGAGAATTGTGGAGCAAGAAGCAAAGGGCTTGGAGGCTGAGCCTGGCCAGGGTCCCAGGACACAGGCCCTTCAGGGGATCAGGGAAGGCATATCACAGGGGCGGGGGGACACAGGGACGGGCACAGATCCACCAGTGTTCACTGTTGAGCGAGAATAAGGTAATGAAGACGGAAGACCGGGGGCTGAGGAGATGGCTCAGTGGTCGAAGTGCTTTGCCATGCAAGCATGAGGACCTGAGTTTGATCCCTGAGTGGGTTCAGAACCACGGGCCGCTTATAACCCCAATGCTGGGGAGATCCCTGCTGCTTGCCAGTCTGGCAGCCTACCCTAAATGATGAGTGTCCCTGCCGGGGAGTGTCTACAGTGGCGGAAGGTGCTATGCGGCAGCTGGAGGAGAAAAGTCATCAATTGTCTTTCTCAGTGGTAGACACAGCTCTGAAGTGCAGATAAGATGCTCCTACCGATGTGAGAGTCACTTGACTGTTAGGAGGGCAACCAATCACTTTCTGACCAGCTCTGAGACCCAGGAGCGAACATACGCCTGGTACTGCCAACGCGGTCGAGAACCTGTGCCTGGGAGGTCACAGTCCCAGGGGAGAATGAATACTGATGTTTCGCTAAGTGGGCGTGTAGCCAAACTGCCTCCTCAGCCTCCATGTTCGTACTCAGAATAGTGCTGCTGTCAGCTCGGGTCAGAGAGGCCTCTCTTTTCTTTTTTTAAAGAAGTTTATGGTTAGCCAGGCGGTGGTGGCGCACGCCTTTAATCCCAGCACTCGGGAGGCAGAGCCAGGCGGATCTCCGTGAGTTCGAGGCCAGCCTGGGCTACCAAGTGAGTTCCAGGAAAGGCGCAAAGCTACACAGAGAAACCCTGTCTCGAAAAACCAAAAAAAAAAAAAAAAAAAAAAAAAAAAAAGAAGTTTATGGTTAATGTTATGAGTTAACGTGCTGAGAATAAGTTACAGTGGAGAGAGCAGGTCACAACAAGTCTTCTGTATCACCCTCTCCAAGGCCCAGAGACGATCATCAGAGAGGGAGCAGGAAGCTTGTAAGAGCTGCAGGAGGGAGAATGCTGGGAAACGCTGTCTTCTAGACACGGCCATCACAATCGTAAGTACACAGCAGGTGTGATTACCTGCACAGCACCTGTGTGCACACACATCCGTGGGGGTCGAGTCGGGGAAGGAAGAGACTCGCGGGCAAGTCAGCAAGAGCGCGAGAGGGATAAAGGAGAGGATGATGGGGGATATGGTCACAGTACATTATATACATATATGTAATTGTCAAAAAAAATGCAAAACACTCTCTCAGGGCTGGGGAGATGGCTCAATTGTCCAAGTGCTTGCCCCAGAATCCATGTTGAAAAAGCCAGGCATGATGATGCGTGCTTCTAACACTTGTGAAGGTGGAGGCAGGCAGATCTCTGGGTCTTATTGGCCGGCTAGCCCAGTCAACTTGGTGATCTCCAGGCCAGTGAGAGAGGGGCCCTATCTCAAAAAACAAGATACACAACCCCTAAAACTGACTTCACATGCGTGCGCACTCACATGTGTACACACATCCACCTATACATGTGCACACATGTGCAAGCACTCCCTTAGAACTTGGGGGAACTGCAAGGCCAGAAACAGGTCCCAACCCTCTTTCTAAGCCAAGAACCTGGAATCCAGCCCTTGCTGACACTGGTTAATAAGGTGACCTGTTAAAAGCTGTTCACTGCTGGAGAATACCAGGTCTCTAGTTGTCCACGTCAGGGCCGGTTTCAGCATTATTCCTTTGCTTTAGTTGAGCGAGAGCTTCTTAGCCCACAGTCCCATGCTATAGAAGCCACACGAGCTTTCCATATCTGGCTTATTTCCAACAGCCACACAGATCTATGGAGAGCTGGAAGGAAGTGAATGCCAACACACCTATCTCAAAAACGGCCCAGCCTGGGCACCCTCTCTGGCATGCTGACTCTGGAAGGCAGTCTGCAGGGACCTCACCTCTGAGAGACTCATCAGGGCCTCAGGGGGCCATCTGATCCAACTTACACATTATTACTCAACTGTAGCTCACAACACATGCTGATGAGAGTGGGGTCGAGGTTCAGGCAAAGGCCTGTTGTCTTGGATGATGCAACAGTTGCCCTATGGATGACAAGGAGCCTTTCCGCCCTCCAGCTTGCATTGCCTGGAAGTGGCCTCAGGCTGAGGCTGGTGACCTGGCAGGTCTGGCCAGGTGTTTGTAAAGAATTCTGGAGGGACTGGGGAGGGGCCTGTGGGCCTGAGGTGACTATGTGAGGCAGCTGTCACCTCTGGGTGTGGCACTTTCTCTGTGATCATGTTACTCCTGTGGGGACTGTTGTCCCTCATCTGACTTCCCTAATCTAGACAGCAGAGACTCTGGCCATAAACTCAGTGCTTTTACAAGCTTCTCTGGGAAGCCAAGACTCCTCTGGCAAGCAGACCAGGGCAGACCAGAGGAGCTCAGCAAAGCAAAGTCAAATGCCAGGATGCGTTCCATTTCAGTCACTCAGCAAGCCACTTGGTTCTCACAAAAGCTAGACACCCACAGCTGCCGTAGGAGAGTGCCTGCTTTCAGGATGGGCTGGTAGTTACTAAAGACCCTGGATTCCTACTACCCTCGACCCAGGCACTAGAAGGGGATGGAGTGCAAGTTGGGGGAGCTGCTGCCAGTCAGTGTTGTCCTCCTCCGTTCTGACTGGCCCTGGAGGCCCTTGCAGGGCCTGTGTCTCTCAGACCCTGGGAAGACTCTTGTACAAGTGGAGAGAGACCGGGCAGACAGATAGGAGGCTAAGGCAGGGAGGATGGGCCTTCAGTGATGTCTCAGCCTCGGTCTGCCCCTGGAGGGTGCAGTGTATCCTGGTGCTCTGCTGGAAGAAACGGGGGGGTCTGACTCTTCCTTTCCTACACTGATTGCTACTTAGAGTCAGACTCACTCCCGGCACTTGGGTCTCCAACAGTCGGCATCAAGTGACCCTGAAGAGCCAAGAGCAAGCTTCCAAGCTACAAGCTCTTAGGAACGAAGCTCTTGGGTGCTGGAGGATGGAGGCATAGCACTGGCAAAGGGCACTTCTGTGTAGCCCACTGGCATCTTTTACACCTGCCCACACCATTGGTTCCAGATTATCTCTTAGCTTTCAGAGCTCTGAAACCTTTGCCCTGGGTGTTAAGCAAAGCTTCCTACATGGTGCTGGACCGACCCCACAGGACTAACCTGACACAGTGAAGGGCCAGCTCGTCTGTTCTGCAAAGACGAGCTGACTTGCTATCTTCACGCTGAGCAGCAAATGGCATCACCTGCTTCTGGCAACTTCCCATTTCAGATGATAACGAATAGCTCCTCCTGCTGATTTGTGCCACCCTATTCTACCCAACAGAAAAAGCGGTTTAAATTATCCATTCTCGTCCCAGTGTGGACCACGATGCTCTCCCTGGCCTTTGCCTCCTTAGCAGGAACCATGCCTGGGTCCATTATGGGGTTTGAATGTAACTTGGATTTGTCCTGAGAAGTTTGGTGACTGCCCCATCGCTCTAGAAATCACAGACGACAGAGTTCCTTTTTAAAATGGATCAAGTCTTGACTTCTAGATCCTTCTTTGCACGCTGGGACTTGAGGCATTTGGTTATGCTATGCCAGTTTTGCTGTGATGTGGTCAAGAACTCACTTCTCTAGGGACCCAAGCTTTTCTCATGAACTATCAAAGCTATGTACTGGGGCCAGGTCATGGCCCTTCAGTACTAAAGTCAATGAACTTTGAACCTGCAGCTTAACTCTCATGGAGAAATAATGCATGGCAGAACTCCATATTCTCATTGTCCTTTTTTTCCCCTTTAATTGGTTGCTGCTAGGAAGTGCCCATCAAATTTTTGGGAAGCAGGGACCAAGACTAGTTCGAGTCTCTGCGCATTTTCTGGATATGACTCCTCCCTGGACATTTGACCTCTCCCTTCATACCTCTGAACTAACCTCCCTGTCCAGGCCCTGTTCCTGGTGAACCTTCATTTCCATGAATAGGCAGCCTTGGCTCTGCCCATGTAACCAGTGGAGCTCATGGCTATGCCTTAAAACAACAAGAGGACATTTTATTCTGGCTATGTGCTTGAAGTTATAACCAATACTATCTTCTTCCCGGCTCTGTTTAAAAGCTCGATTTAGGGTAATAGTCACCATGGAGTAGGGGCTTTCCCTTGTTGCTAAAATGTTCATCCCTGAATCAGAGCAGGCTGTCCTGGGCCATCTGAGAGCTCAGATGTGGGCCACATGGCTCTGAGCTCTCTACAGCTGTCCTCACTGAACTGTCTTTGGGTCCCCAGCTCACATTTCATCCCCGCAATCAACAGTGTGCTTTATGAACTGTCTATGTATTTCAAAATCGGTTGCATGGAATCTCCAATCATTTTGGGGAAGTTGCTTAAGTGTGCATTTATTGAAGTACCTATTGCCCTCAGGAACAATCCACAGAAGGAAATTGTCTCTGATCTCATAACCAGAAAGCCAGGGCCACTGACCTACTTTTTTATTGCCTTGGTATTGAGGGTTCTGAAAGGAACTTTTGGCTCCTTTATGCTCTGGGACCTGCATTGAGGCACGGTATCGTGGCAGCAGTCACTTGGGCATAAAAGAAGCCCTCTTCTTATAATGACTAATAAACATTAGAGAATCAGAGCACAGGGAAGGGGCTGAGGAGAAGATACGTTTTTCAGAGGCATACCTTCAGTGACCTACTTGCCATCTCCAAGCCAGTAACACCACCACTATCATCTCTGGATGCTCCATGGATGAAGTCAGAGTCTTCACACGCCTACTACTTCCTAAAAGTTCAACCTCCAAAGACTGCACTGGGACCAACATTTTGGAGGGAGACACATTATATCTACATCATAGCATCCTCTTTGTTTAAGTTCCCAGGAAGCTCTGAGCCAAATTATTCTATCTCCACCAAGTGTGCAAACATGAGCATGTCCACAGCAGAGCTGAGTGGTCAGAATTCTCATCCTCAACCTTACTGGATATTATTAAGTTTGTTGGTGGAAGTTGCAGTGATTTCTATTTCCAACAGGTGATCCAGAGTTGCCGCTTCAGCCTGTAGTCCGGTATGGGTTTGGCCGCAACAGTTCATTTTGCTAAGTTGAGGGATTTAAAGTGGTATCTCATCATTTAAGTGTGCATTTCCTCATCACTAAGAGGCCTCCCTTTGTGTATTCTCTGACCTCGTAAGTTACCTGTTCACACCCTTTCTCTTCCCTTACTTTTGTTTTTGATGTTTGCCTGATTGACAAGACCTTCTGTCTGCTTCCTTTTGCGGCTGACTTCCTGGGACTTCCCATATCTGCTTGGCCCCATTCTGATTTCTTTAGGCATCTCTTTGTACACACTCATGCAAACTGCACAGAAAGCCTAAGGGTTGCATTAACCAGGGGCGGCTGACTCTGTGATACAAGCCCAGATTGAAATGGCTTCACAGAAATGAGCGATTCAAACGCCGGCTTGGCTGGTTGGTGACTCTTCCAAGCAGCTCTGTAGGTCACAGAGTTCCCAGCTGGCCCTCGCATCCAGCTGGGGGAGGTTCTCAGGCACAAGCCTCAGGTCATGTACTCTTGCCCATTTCCCTGGGTTGGAACTTAGTCACCCAGTCCCATGTCCCTCCAAGAGAAGCTGGAGATGCCTGGCTCAGGAGTCAGAGGAAGTGGGTTTGGGGGCAGACCTCCATATCCCTGCATTTCATGGCTGTTAACACTTCTTTCGCTGTCTGTGGTGATTGCAAGGTCTGCCTGTGTTTCCTCTCCTGGTATCAGTAAAGGTGAACGCATGCAAATGGGGTGGGGCTGGCAGGAAGAGCTGGTCCAAGTGGAGGAGTTTGAACTCGCTCAGAGCTGCTTCAAAAGGGAATCGCTTAAAGTCTTATGCCACCTGTGCCAGAAAAGACAGAAAGAAAGGCCAAAGGATGGGGAAATCTGGGGCAGCGGAGACTGTCGTCACAGGAGAGATTTGCTTCTAGAAGAAAAGAGTGGCTTGCCCTGCTGGGTAGAGACGGTCAACGGTGTTCAGGCTTGCAGGCAATGAACAGACTGGAGAACCAGTCAGGGAGTGAGGAACCTAGAGGACCTGGAGTGTTGAGACTAGAGGCTTCTCCCTTGAGAAGGCAGTATGTGGAGGAAGACTTAGGCAAGTGACTGTACCAAAGGATAAGTGAGGAGTAAACAGAAGTGGACACCAGTCCTGTCCTCTTGGGGTTTACCGTCTGGAAGGGCAGACAGGTCTCAGCCCATTATAGTTAGACCCTGTTATCCAATGTGTGGGCCGTTAAGGTCCTGTGAGCAAAACAGAAGGCAGAGGGCAAGGGACATGCTTGGAGGGTGAAGAGCAGTTACCCTGGGCCACACGGGCCGAGCAGAGGACAACAGAGGCTCGTACAGATAGCTCAGTTAATGTGAGGACTTGAGTTTAATCTCCAGCACCCAGATAAAAAGCTGGGCATGGTGGTAAACGTTGGGTGGCAGAGACAGGTGGATATCGGGGGTTCACTGGCTAGCCAGCTTAGCCTAATTGAAAAGCCCAGTTCCAGCAAGAGATCTTGCTTCAAATAATAAAACTGATGGCTTCTGAGGAATGGCAACCAAGGTTAGTGTATGCTAACACACACACACACACACACACACGTAACACACATACACACAACACACATACATACACATAACACACATACACACACAACACACATACACACACATAACACACATACACACACAGCACACATACACACATATACACACATAACACACATACACACACCACACACACACACACACACACACACACACACACACACACACACACGTGCTGTGAGCACTCACATCAGGCCTCTGCTCAGCATCACATCCCTCACTTCCCACAACCCGCTTGGCAGAAGAGGACATCTGAGTGTGAAGCTAGATGAGAAGTGTCCACAACCTCAGCTGGAAAGTGGGATGGGGCGGGGGTGGGCCAGAAATCACATGGTATGTCTGAAGTGCAGCATCGTCCAGCTTCCTCCTCTGCCTAGATCCTGAACCAACCACACGGCCTGAGAGAAGAGTCCAGGTCCTGGATGCCAATATGCCTGTAGTACCAGGACCTGAAACAAGACCTTCTGCCTACTCTCACATTTCCCATCCATGCAGGGAACAGTTCTGTGGCCTCTCTCTCTCAGATAAGAGAGCAGGGCTCTGAGAGTTAAAAGGGCCTGGGTTCAAAATCAGCTCTATCCTCTCCCCGTGTATGAGCTGCTGGGAGCTGCTGCTGCTGCTGCTGCTGCTGCTGCTGCTGCTGCTGCTTCAGGTCTTACATTCCCCGGTCACACGATAAATAAGACAATGATACCAACGTCTGGGCTGCACAAAGCAAAATAAGGACCCTGGGGGTAGGAGTCTTACACAGTCACCTGGACCTCATAGAGACTGGATGGCAGTGGGTGGGTGTGTATGTGCTTAAAATCACACTTATCTATGAGATTTCTGAACAGAGGTCTCCCCGGGTCCCACTGTGTTTCAAAGGCTAACAACTCTGATTTCCCCAGAAGCGTACAGCCCTCCCGCTCTTTCTCGAAGCCTCTGGGGGCTGCACCACTTGCTGCAGCCAGCTTTCCTGGCCTCTCATCAGCCCAGGGACTGTAGACCACCACCTGTAGGACAGACAGTCACACGCCATCCTTGCGCACACCCTGCAGTGACCCCTTCCTCTGGATTCCGACAGAACTTCTCTGCCAGAGCTGAGATTTTACTCCTTCATCCTTCCACGCCCAGCCCTTTTCCCAGCAGGTGCCTCTGCTCTGTCTCAGCACCCCACTCAATGTCCTTGCCTGTGCCCGGGCCAGGAACACTCAGCCTCTACCAGATAGAGCAGAGTAAAGCCGCACCTGAGACCTTCCCAGGGCTATCCCTTCTCCAGTATTCCTGAGTGAACCCCCCCTCTCCCCACAGCCTTGCCTTTCTCCCTCATCACTTTTCTGTCTAGCAGGGCACCCGGGCATGAGTGAAGTCAAGTTTCCCCAAGTCCTGTTGGGCTGGGGAAACAGCTCAGTTGGTAATGCTTGCTCTGAAGGAGGAGAACTTGAGTGTGATTCCCTGTGCCCATGGCAAATAAAAACCAGGCATGGTGGCATGCACTTGAAACTCCAGAACTGGGAAGGCAGAGACAAGAGGACCCCCAGGTCTCACTGCCAGCCAGCCTAAGTGAATTAGCAAGTGCCAGGCCAGTAAGAGACCCCATCTCAATAGACAGGGTGGATGGCTCCTGAAGAGTGACACCAGAAATGGACCTCTGACCCCCACATGCACATGCATATCCATGTTTATGTACACCCACACACACACACACACCCACACACACACACTTTTGCTAAGGGCCAGGCACTGGGCTGGAGCTGTGATCCACTAGAGGAGAGGTCCTGTCTAGAATGTGCATTGTGCTGGGTGAGCTAGAAACAGTCTCCTCTCATCCTATCCTGAACCCATGATGTGCAGAGTTCAGGGTGGGAAGGGCACTCAGGGGATCCTTTGTACCCAGTGTTTCTGCCAGGCTGCAGTCCCCCTCTGCAGCCACTGGGCCATGCTGCCCCCCTGGGCTGCAGCCAGCAGCTCTTCTTGCAGGAGGTGACCATGTCAGCCAAGCGTCTAGGACAGGCCAGGAAGAGCTGAGAGGACAGCGGAATAGAAGGAGGTCACAGGAAACAAGTCCTGTGCCTCGGCTACTCTCAGAGTGTTGAATACATGTTGCTGTCCTATGACAGAGAGGTGGACCGAAATTCACCAAGGCCTAGTGTAGAGACCCCAGAGAAGGAACAGTAGCTTTCTGCCCTCACCCAGTAGCTTTCTGCCCTCACCCCGACTCCATTCCCTGCTTCTTCCCTAGTCTAAGGTGGAAGGAAGCCATTTTCCCAGGTGGCCAAGGTGCCTTCTACAACTTGTTGGTCATCCCCAGCGAGCCTGCCTTGTAACCATGGAGCGGCACCCCTCCCCTCTGCCTGCCTCCCCTTGGACCTCCTCTCTCTCACCCGCTTGCCAAGAGCTTACCTACACATCTGCTCTGCCCCGGGTCGTCTGAATCTTAGAGGGGTGGAAAAGACACCTTCTGCCTCCAGCCTTGGAGCTCAGCTCTTCTCCAGCCAGAACACTGGGCAGAAGACACAGGTGAGCAGTGAGAGTGAGGATGTCCCTTGTTGCATTAGGAGGAGCCCATGAGCCCAGGCCCAGGCCTGGGGAGGTCACATACAGTTAGCCAGTGGCAGACTCCTGGCCATTGACTCCATTTGAAAACTATGAATGGGTCTGAGCTGCCTTAGAGAAGACAGACAGAGGCCACAAATGATTTAGTTTTAACAACATAAAATTTTATGTTCCTTAAACACACCAAATCACCCTAAATGGCCATTAAGACATCATGGTCAGGGGAACATTCTGGCTGCTTCATAGATAAGGTCAGAGTTCACCTGTGATTGACAAGCTAACTGCTCCCAAGCAAGCTGGTGTTGTGCAAGGACACAGTGATCGCGGCCATCTGGAACATGCTGTGCACCCAGAAGCTGACAGGGCCTGGTATGATTGCCTCTGTCCCATCAGGAGTTTGCTCAGCACATGTTCCATCGGCAGGGCCCAGTTCCTCTCCAGCCTTGTAAAAGCATCACAACTTCCAAATTAGATGTGTCGGAGCGAAGGAGGGCCTCTCCCTCCACGTCTAAAGCTGTTCCCATTGTGGAATGCCCCCCCCCTACCACCACCCCGGTTAGAGCTTCAATTCCACAGACCCATGGACGCTGGCTTCTGCTTCACCAGTTCAACAGTTACTGACTGGTCATCTGTCATGGGCTCTACCTGCTGCTTCGGGGAACACAAAACACGACAGGAACATGGTCTCTACCCTCAAGAAAGAAGATGTAGTTTCTGGCTTGTGGATCCATTAGTATTTGCTGCCATTTTAGATGCTGGCTACTTTTACAGCCATAATGTTCCCGAGAAAGGGGCCGAGCTACTGTTGTTCCCATTTGTTGGGTGAATAAACTGAGAGCTAGAGAGGTTAACTACCTCCCTCCAAGCCATACAGTACATTCAGGATGGATCTTAGTATGGACCCCTTGCCTCTGTATGCTCTGTAGTCCCTTTTGTCAGCTTGTGCCGGGGGACTGGGCCTTGCTTGTTTTATTTTGGGCTCCATTAACTGTAGCCACAAACACCCTATCTACCCCCATGTGTCCAGCTTTAGCTTCACAGCAGTAGGGGCTGCACATCTTCACTGGAGACCTGCATAAGAAAATCCTGAATGCAGGGGGAAACATCTGAAAGCTTTAGTCTTTGCTCTTAGCCAGATGCTCTCTAGGAAGGAGGGTCTCACTGACAAGAAGCAAAGCACTCTGTGTGGTGCCTTGAAGGCTCTGCCAGACTTCATTGGAAAAAGTCTGTGTTCACTAGAAGATCTGTGTTCAGTGGAGGGGTCTGTGTTCAGTGGAGGGGTCTGTGCTCGGTGGAGGGTTCTGTGGTCAGTGGAGGGTCTGTGTTCAGTGGAAGGGTCTGTGTTCGGTAGAGGGTTCTGTGGTCAGTGAAGGGGTCTGTGTTCAGTTGAAGGGTCTGTGTTCGGTGGAGGGGTCTGTGGTCAGTGAAGGGGTCTGTGTTCAGTGGAAGGGTCTGTGGTCAGTGGAAGGGTCTGTATTCAGTGGAAGGGACTGTGTTCTGTAGAGGGGTCTGTGTTCAGAGAGGGGCATATGTGGCTCATAGAGGGGTCTGTGTGCAGCAGAAGGTTCGATGAGGGATCTAGTATATCAGTTTAGAGGCAACCATTTTCCATTGTTGGCTCCACATTGGACTCGGAGCTCCTTGAGGATGCCATGTTCCTTTCCCAGAAGTTAGCCAGAAGACAACTGGTTTTGTATCTGAATACACAGTCTTTTATGTCTAAGCCAGGGGGCGAGAATCAGTTTTCTGTGCCAGGAACAGAATTCTGAGTGGAAAAAAGGGCAGCCAAATGACCTAAACCAGATGCGCGCTTTGGGCAGCTTTGCCTTAATGATGCCCATCCATTGGTTCTCCCGCATGGGGATGTGCTCCGTGGACACTGGCTGCCCTGAAGATGTGTCATAGATGTGGCAGACTTGGCTGCAGATGGGGAGGGAGGGTGAGAAGAAGGCAGATGCTGCCACCTGGCCTGGGGGAGTGGGCAATAAGCTTAGAGCGCTAGAGTCCATATGGGCGAAAACGGCTTCTGGGGATGACGATGCAGGGCGAGCCCTTGGAGGGGCTCCTGCGGAAACTTCCTCTCCCAGAACCAGAGAAAAGAGCTTTCCTCGCTGGTCTGCACAAGTTTGGCTTCTCCAGTGTGAGTGGGTATCAGGACCCCAAGGAGTGTGCATGAGGATCCAGATCTCAGGGTCTGAGTCTTCAGTTCTGCTCAGAGGATCGGGGACAACATTCCTCTTACAATCCCAGGTAGTGTTGGTGTTACTGGAAGGGATCTGAAGATTAAAAACCACTGGAGCTTTTCAGAATAGTTGAGTTGGCCTATTCAACACACTACTGTGAGTGTGGGTGTCAGTATGGAAACTGAGCCAGTGGGTGTCTTCAAAGGCCTCTTGACTGGCTTTCAGGTTACGGTCCGGAAAGCGGAGAAAATATCAAAGCTGGGATTAGGGAGCAGGAGCAATAAAGTGGGGCCTCCTAGGAGTGTGTGTGTGTGTGTGTGTGTGTGTGTGTGTGTGTGTGTGTGTGTGTTGGCATGATACATGTATATGTATTGTGTCGGTGTGAACATTAGTGTGTGGGGGGTGTGATGTATGTGTATGTGTGGGATCTGATACATGTGGCGTGTATGTATATATTGGTGTGTATCTGTGGAGTATGATGTGTGTGTACATAAGGGAGTATGTTTGGGGGTGTGCGCGCGTGCGCACATGTGTGAGCATGCACATACATGCAGATCACATGGTGGGAAGGTGTAGCTACTGGCTCTAACTGCAGTTCCCACTATCCTTGTCCTCAAATAAATGCCCACAGCTTTCTACAGCTCTTTCTACCATGGAAGTAAACCTGTGGGATTCCACTTCCCACCTCTTCTACCTGCCATCCTAATTCTTCAGGCCACATCAAGGCCCCATCTTCTCCAAGGGGACCCCCTAGCTGCTTCCACTGGTGAGGAAGGCTGAACCCATGTGCTTCTCACTGAGACACTGGGGGCCCTCTTAGAAGTGGGCCACAGCAGGCACGTGGTGAGTCAGGTTCAGCACAGTGTACTTGACTCACGGAAGAAGTAAGAGAACCAGGAGTGGGCGGCGAGGGATGCTAAGGCCACATGCTCCCAACTGCAGCGCTAAAAGTGGAAAGTGGGATGGCAGCCACGGAAGTTTGGCCTTCTTCCTTCCCTCGCCATCTGTCTTGCAAGGAAGGGAGCAGGAAGAGGCCACTGCACGTTTCTCACTCACTGAAGTCCTGGCTTCAAGCAGACAGGGACAGAGTTAGGGAAGGCGGCCTGTGCTACAAATTCAATCCGATACACCCGCACAGGCTCATGAGAAGATTGCTTGCTGCCCAGCTGGTGTGCTATTTTGGGAAGTTCTGTAAACTTTAGGAAGTGGGACCTACTTAGAGGAAGTAGGCCATAGGGCAAGCCTTTGAAGGTCACACCTGGTCTCCAGGCTCTTCATCACAGTTTCTGCCATGAAGTGACCAGCTACCCACAATACCCTCCTGCCATCATGGCTTCTGCCCAGGTCCACAGGACCAAGCAACCATAGACCTAAACCATCTTAACCGAGGAGCCAGAATCAATGGTTGCTTCTGTAAACTGTTCCTGTCAGGGATTTTAATCACAACAAGACAGAAGTCATCAAAACAGACCTTCTTGTCCCAGTGAATGCCTCCTCCAGACATCTTGATTATTCAGATGGCACTACTTGGGGAACTCACTTACATGTCAGGGGAACAGCGTCAGGACATGATGTCAGGAAAACGAAATGACTAACGCAGGAGGGACTCAAAAGAAAGAGTGACCTGGCCCACAGCGGACTGGAAGGGGAGAGATAAGAAAGTAAGAGGATGCCCCCGTTTTAGCCCTCCCGATAGGAGACTCTGAGCTCTGAATGATCAATGACTCCTTGCTGTCTCCTGGAGAGGTGGGGATTTCTCCTGCTGTGGTAGGTTACCAGAAACATTCAGTAGGTTGGGGAGGCAGAGCTGTCATCAACACAGCAATCTGTGTGAACAGTCCCCGGGTGCTCTTGAGCAAGGTCTGGCGAGCCCCATGCTGCACTGTGTGGAAGTCATCCATAGCGCCTTTATCTCAGCTGGGAGGGAGACCAGCGACGCCTTTTCAAGGAAAGTGATGTTCAAGTTCATGTTTGCACAGGATGCTTTATGTAAGAGGAGTGAGTGGTAGGCAAGGCTGGGAAAAGGAGAGGCCGCTTGGATGTCAGCATCTCGGTAAATCTGTTGAATCCCCTAAGAGTCAGCTTTATTTCATGTGTTGGTTGCTTTAAAGGTCTCTCACTGTAATGCTTAATCCTACTCAGTTAATAGGAGGTACAGAGAGCGTGTCTGGTCCCTCTATTCCCATTCTCACCTGTCATCCTGCATCCATCCTGTGGGATGATGAGCTTGATGGGCCAACACTCCTGTCACTCAGAGGGTGCTGGAACACTGATGCAAGTGAACAGCTAAACACCCATAGCAAGGCCACAAGCACAGCTCTATTGTCATGGGTCCTGTGGATGAGACCAGGGTGGAGTAGGGATTTGGGAACAAAAAGACTTGCTGGCACCTCTAAAATTATACTCCAAAGAGAAAAAAAAAATCGGAATAAAGCTCAGAAAGGGTGGGAGGGCACGGCACTGTTTGCTTCCAGTTTGGAGACTGGCAGAAGCTGGGAGACCGCAGAGCTGGGTGAGGCTGGAAGTTCATCAGTAGGCTGCAGCCTGCTTCCTCTGCCCTCTGTCTCCATTTCCCTTCTGTGTACCAAGGAGTCAAGAGGATGCCCACCCCCTACCCAGGCCAGCTCCTGCCCAAAGCTCACTAAGAGTCTGGGATTCTATTTAAGATTGCTCAGTCCATCTGTTTCCCATTGAGGAGGCTGCGTTTTCTCAAGTGCGCCACCCCCTCCTCTGCAGTCCACAGATTCCCACCATGTGACCCTTCTTCTCCCAATGGTGTGCTGTTTTATGGCTTGTTGTTCTGTGTGCGTGATTTGAGTTTGGGGACTTTTTTTTCATCCCCCACACACAGATTTCCCCTCCCTCTTCCAGAAAACATAAGAGTCTGAACTTTTCACTGCCAGAAACCCTCAGGAGGACAGTGCTGAGGACAGGGGGCAAGGGAGATGGATGTCTACACTGTCTCCCACTGCTGGTCTCCCAGCTTCTTCACTCGGTTCTTCCCTGCTTGAAGTGCTGGCCCTGATGTCCCAGCACATGAATCAGTGGGATCTGAGGCCAGAGGGGAGGCTGGGGAGAAAGAATCAACGCAGTTCAACAGTTCAGCCTGCTTTTATTGAGCCACCAGGGCCTGTGTGCTGGAGCTGCTGGAGGGGAGAGGCCTGGATGAAGTGGGCCGCCTGGGAGGGTTAGGCTCCCAGGCAAAGAAGCCAGCCTGAGGCTGAATGTTTGCAAGGGATGTTCGGAGGGAAGATGGGAATTCCTCTAGCCAGGGAGGCCACAGACAAGGCTACCTTGAAGATATGATCCTCGATCACTCATTTACCTACTCCCCAGTTGCGCACTAGGTCTCTTTAGGAGTCAGGCCCTGTAATCATATTAGTTTCTGGGCTTTAGGAAGAGGACACCAAAGAGGATACAAGAGAAGCATGTATGCACATGTGCATGCACATGCAAGTGAAGTGGGTGCACACACGTACGTGCATGCATGCATGTGCATGCATACACACACATACACACACACACACACACACACACACACATACACACACACACACACACACACAAACACACTCTTTTAAGGCACAAAATTTCCAAGAGCCACTCTACAGGGATTTCATGTAAACGAGCTAATCCTTAAGGAAGTGACATTTAAACAAGACAGAAGAGCAGGAACACACAGAGGGTGCACCTGGGGGCCGAGCATGCATTTGAAAGTGCTGAGGCCTGAAAGGGCTTTGCACCTCCAAACAACTGCTAGAAGAGGAAGGTGTGAGAAGGCAGAAGTGGGAGTCAAAATGAGCAAATGATCAGAAAGAGGAGACTCTGGGGGGGAGGAGGTCCCTGGCCAGGTGAGGCAGGACCCAGCCTAAAGTCAGAGGCAGGGGTCATTTTGAGGTTAAGATTAAGGGTCATTGGAAGCCACACTCAGTGTTCAGGCACTGGAGCGAGAGGCTGGGTCAGGCTGTGGCCAGGGTTAGGTCTCTGATGCCAGAATTAAGTGTTGGTCTGTGGCCAGGGTTAGAGTCAGTTTGAGGGCAAGTCCAGGGGTCAGTCCGGGGACAGTTAGGATCAGTCACTCATTAAACATTCAGTGAGCGTCTCTGAGGCCCCCGTGAGGACAATGAGGATCTTGAAAGCATTTTGCCCTCCCAAATGTGGAGCTGAATGGAAAAATAATCCTCAAGGACCTGCCTGGTAGCTCACTAATTCCCACTGCCATGAGCGATGCAGGGGAGAGTGCCAGGCACCCTGAGACCTCAGAGCAGGGTTACCACAGCCACACTGCAGATGATGCCACCATCTCCCAGGGTAAAGCAACCATTTATGGTGCCCCCAGGTTCTGTGGGGTGGGGGTTAGAAACAGTGTGCCAAGAGTGTACCATGTCTGAGGCAGACCCAATAGCTGGATCCAGGGGCTGGAGACAATTTGAAGGTTCTTCATACATACACACACATTCCCACACACCACACTCACAAACATGCATGCACACACTCTCTCTCTCACCTCACACACACAAATACACACACACACTTAGACACACATACACATTCATACATACACACATTCTCACACACCACATTCACAAACGTGAACATACTCTCCCCCACACCCACACACTTAGACACATACATACGTACACATACTCACACACACATATGCTCACTCTCTTTCTCACACGCACACACACATACACACACACAAAACACCTAGCCATGCCACCAAGCGTGATAGTTTCTTCCTGTGGCTTCCTCAAAGCATGGCAGCCTCAAGGCCATGAGTATTCACCAAGAACAAAGGAAGAGGACAGAGGTAGACTGGACATGCTACAGGAGGGCATGTGGAGAAGAGCTTCTTGGACATCTGTGGAAATCCCACCTTCCACAGGTAACAGTATAGAGCGGTTCATCTCGGGCAAGGGCAGGGATCCCTCCTTGAGAGAGGAAAGACAAGAGAGTTTGCACCTGAAGTCTTCCCTACCTTCTCACTCAGAGAAGCCAAGCTGTAGCTAGGTAACCGCAGGCCTATAGGATACTGGGAGATCCAGGGGAGGATTCAGGATTGAGGATGCTTCTGCACCAGGTGAAGCCCAGCATACACCCTCCTGAGCACGGTGGGGATGGCTGTCTGCTCCAGGACTTCGGCTCTGTCCTTAACTCGCAGCTTTCCTCTTATCAAAAGGGGCTGAGGAACCAAGCTTGGTGGCCTGTCATTCCAGTTATTCCAAAAGCAGGAGGATTCCAAGTTCAAGGCTGACTTATACTAACTAGAGTGAGTTCAAGCTCAGCCTTGACAGTTTAGTGGGGTCTTATCTCAGAATTTAAAAAAGAAAAAGAAAAACAAGTGAGGCCGTAGCTCAGTTGGTGGGTGCTTGCCTCGCGTACGCGAAGCCCTGAGCTCCTTCCCCAGCTCTGCACAGCTGGATGCAGTGGTACACCTCTGACACCCCAGCAAGTGGGAGGCAGAATTAGGAACATCAGAAGTTTAAGGTAGGCAATCCTGGGCTACAAAGCAAGTTGGAGGCCAGTGTGGGCTGCAGACCTTATCACAATAAATAAATAAACAAAGTGGGAAAGAATTGGGGGTGTGGCTGGGTAGTAGAATGCCTATATAGCATACAGCACGTAGGAGATCCTGGATTTAATCCCCAGTGCCTAAAAGTGGGGGGGGAGGGAAAGTTTACTCCTGGCCTAAGCAGGTTGGGGCTAGCACAGTCCGACTGATTTGGGGTTCCCGAAAGCTTGGGAAACCCACAGATGGATCTAATTTTCACTGGATCTTGTGTGCAAAAGTCTTTGATGCCTTGAAGGTGGCAGTTGTGATATTTTTGTCTTGTGTTCCCTAAGAACTCCTTCCTTCATGGACTCCTGGGGTCTAGTCCTTTCTCAGACTCTCCCAGTGGGGAGTCTGTAAGGTTGAGAACGTCCTTCCATGTGGGTATTTTGAAAAGGTAGACTGGTGTCCCAGGGTCTTACTCTGCACAGAGGCTCTCCCTGCACACCGGATTCCAGACCTCCTGGGTCTTCCTCTGTTGCTGGGGTTCTACCTTCTAAGGCAGGATTTAAATCTGATGAGGTGGGCTGAGTTATGACGCAGGCAGTCAAAGGTACCACCCTGCAGATGGGCAGGAGGCCTCAGAAAACCTTGGCATCTGGAGTGGAAAGGCATGGTCTCTAGGTTCTGTGTGCACTTGTCCCGATCACCTCCCGAGTGACCCCTCCTGGGTCTCGGTTACTTGCTCTCATTAAGTCTCTTCTGCAGTCAGCTCCACTCCTGCTCTTGGTCTCAGGCAGCACCACATCAGCCACCTCCACACACTGTGACAGGAGCCCTGCAGTGACTCTGGCATGAATGACCCTCTTCCTCACTGGCCTTGGGAAACTCCCTGAACTTGGCCCCGGGGCTGGGGTCAGGCGGGAAGTATGACCCAGATGACCTCATGTTCTTACCCTTGCAGCTTGTGACTCACCTCCGGGGTGGGGGACGACTCAGGATTGGAGAGCCAAAGTCATTTGAAAACTGAAAGCCTTGTGCAGCTCTTCCCTTTCAAAGCTCCAAGAACTGACTTGGCAACCCTTAGCTTTTCTGTCCTCAGGGACCCAGAATGATAGACTAGATGTTTCCAACAGGGACTTCAGTCTGTCTTCTAGCTTCTCCGAGGTCCAGCTTGGCTGTGTGTTGGTGACTAGGCTCCTTGCCTCCTCTAGGCCTGTGTCCACCACTCTAATCAGTAGAGATTAGCATCTCTGGTCTCAGAGCCCTGTGCTCTGTCTCAGCCCCAGCCCCCTCTCCAGCCGGATGTCAGTCCCCAGCGCTTCACACACTTTGGCTTGGCAAATCTGTGGCAAAGTACCTGTGGCAAAGTACCTCTTGCTCTGCTCTACATATCCATGTGTTTCCCAGTTTCCCCTTTTCATCAAAGGGGTCTGTAGTGGGTAGCCATTTAATATTTAAACCAATAGGGGTCACTTCTAGTTACTACTCGGCTGTGCAGAAGACATCAGGTGAAACATCCCCCAGCACTCTCCTCCTGATGCCTGGGAGGTGAACAGACCTCAGAGGCTTCCTGGGCAGTGTGGGAGCCACCAGCCACATATGACCACTTAAGACATGTAACATGAAATGAAGTTGGGTCTGGGAAGACGACTCAGTCTATAAACTGCTTTGCAAACATGAGGACCTGAATTTGGTCCCTAAAATCCACTTATAAAGGAAAAAAGCCAGGAGTGATGATGCACACGTATGATCCCGGGAGAAGGAAACAAGCAGATCTCTGGGGTTTGCTGGCCATCCAGCCCAGCCACTTCATAAGTCCCAGGTCGATGAGAGACCCTGTCTCAATTTTTAAAAAAAGTAGGTGTGTCTGAAGAATGTCAGTTGAAGTTGTTGTCTTTTGACCACCACATGTGCCCACTCTCTCTCTCTCTCTCTCTCTCTCTCTCTCTCTCTCTCTCTCTCTCACACACACACACACACACACACACACACACACACACACACACACACGGTGGGATGGGGGAGAGAAATGAAATGCAAAACTCCATTCCTTAGTCATGATAGCCACAATTCAGTTTCTGAAGGGTCCCATGTGACTAGGAGCTCCTCTGGCAGTCTCTGCTGGACCATTCTAGAAAGTTCTACTGTACAACACACTTTGAAATGATGAAGCTAAAAGATGTCAAGTCAGCTTCAACCTTGTCCTCAAGCAAGCCTAATGAGTGGGTAGACACAATAAGGCATGAACTCATACCGTGTGAAGCTCCTGAGGCTTGCGAGGTCCCTGCTTCTGCAACTCACTCTCCTGCCTGGCATAGACAACCTGTGTGAACTAAGCAAGGAACAAGGAAAGAAGGCAAAGACAACCAATTTCTAGCTTGTTGGGCAAATGCCATCCGTGATCTAAACAACCCATGTATTAGGTGATCCATCCAGAATCAGTCCCTCAAAGGCCATGTTGGGACAGCTGGGTGAAGCTTGGAAGACCTGCTGGAGGAAGTTAACTGGGAACTGTGGCTTGGAAGATGAACAGAGCTTTCACAAGGCTTGTAGTTGATTATAACACTACCTGGGAAAGCTGAGGCAGGCCCAGGAGACTGGCAGGCCTTCCAGCTGTAACATCAGAATGGAGAGAACGCATGAGCACGAGTGTTGCTAGGAACAGAACGGCACTGGGCCATTTGGTCTTCCTTAGGACTGTCAGAGAACCTTGGAGAAGCTATGGAGGTGAGTCAGAGTGGGGACTGAGAAGCAACTCCCTGCATCTTTCTACCCAGAGTTGGCAGAGAGCATGGAGCAGAATGCATAGAAAATGAAGGGTGAATTGATGTTATCACTACTGATAGCCAAGGGCGGAGCGCGTCTGAAGACTGGCAGGCCTGAATGAAGTGCCTGGGGTTACAGAGTCTGACTGGGAACCAGGGGGACTTACTGGCAGCAATCTGCATAGGGGGGTGATCAGTTCTTGATGATTAATTCAAAACAGAGGTTGGCAAACTCCAGAGCCCCTCCCTTTGGAGGTCCAGGATGAGTTTCTCAATGCCTCACTTGGCTTCCTCAGCTGTGCATCCTCTCAACACCTTCCCCCAGCTCCCCGACACCCTGAGCCAAGTACCATGGCATCCGAAGCCCTCAGCACTACTGTCTTCCAAGCTCCTGCTAGGATGGCCCATTAAGCTCCATTTTCAGCATTCAACTGCCTCTTCATTTTTTTCTTTTCTTTTTTTTAAATTTGATTTTATGTGCATTAGTGTTTTGCCATGGGATTCTGGTTCCCTGGAACTAGAGTTACAGATAGTTGCATTTAGCAGGAATCTTAACAGGTCTTATTAATAAAAACAAACCTAGAGCCAGGTTTTGGGGTGAATGCTGGAAGATCAGAGAAGCTGAACAAGCCACAGCCACCTCACCTCGCTAATTCCTCAACTGATCCTGTTTCCTCAGACTGGAAGCCTCTGTCAGAATCCTCATCAGAATGGATCTCAGCTGAACTGCTTCTCAAAAGCCTGAATGCTTAACCAGCCTAGTTCCTGGTTTTCACACCTTATATACCTTTCTGCTTTCTGCCCTCACTTCCGGGGATTAAAGGCTCACTTTCTGGGATTAAAGGTATGTGTCACCATGCCTGGCTGTTTCCAATGTGGCCTTAAACTCACAGAGATCCAGATGGATTTCTGCCTCTGGAATGCTAGGATTAAAGGCATGAGTGCAACCATTTTCTAGCCTCTGTATCTAGTGGCTGTTCTGTTCTCTGACCCCAGATAAGTTTATTAGGGTGCACAATATTTTGGGGAACACAATACCACCACATTTCCCCTTTTTTGTCTAAAATTTAAAAAAAAGCTTATAACTAACACAAGAAAAACTATCCAATAAGTATGTACAATATATATAGTCAAGAATTACATTAATGATGTCTAGTCCATTAACATTTGACAGATTCAGATAAAAATTCCATTATATATATTAGTTATTGATTTAAAAGACTGTTTCTTTTCAATATCTTTACAAGAAAAAGACAGAGAAAGATTTGCCTTCACAGTGCCTACTTAAAATAATTCTCAACCGGTTAAGAGATATCAATGGAGAGTACTCCCACAGGGAATGTTGAATAGCCCAACCCTGTGCCAATATTTTATACAATAGCCATTGGAAGTGATATGTAAAAAATATCCTAAATCTATAATTTATCATTATATGGATGATATTTTACTAGCCGACTCAAATGCAGATACTTTAGAAAGAATGTTTGAAGAAGTAAAGAAAATTTTGCCTTGCTAGGGATTACAAATTGCTCCTGGAAAGATACAAAGAGGAGATTCTATTAATTATTTAGGATATAAAATAGAGCTGCAAAAAATTAGACCCCAAAAGGTGCAAATTAGGAGAGATCGACTACAGACTCTTAATGACTTTCAAAGATTATTTGGAGACATTTTTTATCTATGAACTATTGTTGGGGTAAAAAATGATGAACTGAATAATTTGTTCAAAACCTTAGAAGGTGACAAGGACTTAAATAGTCCAAGAGAACTATCACCTGAAGCTGAGAAAGAATTGGCCTTGGTAGAAAAGAAAGTACATGAAGGACACGTGGATCGTATCAATCCAAAGCTGGATTGCATTTTGGTTATTTTACCCTCTAGGCATTCTCCTACAGGAATATTAATGCAGAGGGAAGATATTATATTATATTGGAATGGATATTTTTACCAAATAAACCAAATAAAAAATTAAAAATTTATGTGGAAAAAATCTCTGACTTAATTTTGAAAGGAAAATTGAGACTTTGTCAATTAGCAGGAATAGACCCAGCAGAAATTGCATAATGCTCTATTAACTTTGAATTTTCTCAATGCTAATGAGAAAGGAACAACAGCTGCAGAGAGACATTGGATAATAGAAAAAAAAACTACAGAATTAAATCAGCCTATATACTTTAAGGATATGCTGACCTCAGAATGGAAACCAAGATATGAGTTACGTTGGGGGCGAGGTTTTGCTTTTGTTTCTACAGGAGAAGATAAGCTGTGGATACCATCAAAATTGATAAAGGTTCGATTTGAACAAGAGAGACCTCTTAATTATAAGAGGTGACAGTTCATCAACCAGCATGACCATCCAATTTAAACTAACTTATACCATTAACACATGCCTTTTTATTTAATCAGATAATAACTTGCCAAAAGGGAACCACCCCAAAATTAGTCTTGGGGAAAGGTTTTTGTTTTTGTCTTTTAGGAGAATGAAGGCTAAGGAATCTGAAGAACACTGGACAAATGAGACAACTGAAGAAAAGGACAAATCATTTGTCCCAAGAAAAAGAGTAAAATGGCCTATTGGTATATCATCTACAAAATTTCATAAGTCTTCCTAAATGTTTGTTTCGGCTCTTCTCTAAAGAAATTTAATACTATTGGTCTTCTGTTGTCCCAGTTCAATTAAAATTTAAAGCTGACTTTGGAGTTGGAGAATGGCTCTCTCCTTCTTTAAACTCAAGCATGTTGCTAAAAGGAAAATGCAAACTCCCTGTATCATGCCAGAAGAAAGAGCCATCTTCTGATATGGGACAGGAGAAAAACCAAATTAATTAAGGGACTATTCTATTACTACTAATCTCAATTCTTTGATTCTATTCTGATTCTTTAAACTTTGCTTAAAGTATGAATTTTATATCAAAATTTACAAGATTTATATATATACATTTTAAACTTTATTAAGATATTAATGGTCATATAGAGTACTAACTAATTCTAGAAAAAAGGCTTCAATTAGCTGCCTATACCTGTCTTTGTGTTTGAGTCCCTTATCAGTTTTCTGCAGGAAATCACAGCTAGGCCTAACATCAACAGAAGTCTCGAGGAAGAAGATGGGGCCCCACAACAACAACAATTCCACATAGACAGTAATAATATCACTAAGCTGACAAACATCATCTACAGATCAGCTTTGGACTACAAATTGCTCAGAGCAATTTTGAGAGGGCTAGCTGAGATGATCCAGTTTCAAAGACTACTTGAATAAGGACTTGAGATAAACCCTGAACTTTGGCATTATGCACAGACTGGATAACAAAGGATATAGCTACCTTTCCTAGAATTTGACAATTAACCCAAAACTTTCTTTTCAGAATAAAGATACCTTCGCTCATACCCAGCAGGAAGCAATTTTAAGAATACGACGCCCACATTCCCAAAGAGGTGGTGTGGGGTGGGTGGTTTTTTGGTCTTTTAATGGGTTTTGGGTCTGGAATAATTTTCATTGTTTAGGAGGGTTGGTTACAAGTTGTTGTTAAGGGTTAGGAAAAGGGCTAAGCAAAGGAGATTAGACTTAAGGTTCTTATTTTAAAAAAAAAAGACAATTACTAGTTTTAAATACTTTACATTGGATTGGATTTTTTATATTGTATACAAATTATATATATTGAGATTGATATTGTTAGAAAATGCCATACATATATTTCTAATCTTGTTCAAGATATTGTACTTATACCATTCATTTAATAATATAATGCAATTTGCTGGTCCTTGAATGTTATTGTTACCAACTATTAGGATAAAAAGAAATGAAAGTTAATAGTTAGACATTACAATAGAACTTGTAGTCGTATTAGGTATGTTTTCAAGATTGAGCAGATATATTTTAGATAGACAGGTCATCTTCAAACCCTTCAGAGATCTACAGAATATGGCATTTAAAATGTTTTAATAACTTAGAAAATTTTTCTTTTTTGTTATGACTATGAGACATGTCAGCTCCTGGCAGTACCAATCTACTTTAGAGAAAATATGGGCATTGAAGAAACTGCATATGGAGTTAACTTTCATTGTGGCAAAAGTTAGCCACTGGATAACAAAGTATCCTTGAATCAACTGCTGACAAAATGGACAGACAGGACATGAAACAAAGGACTACCGATTCTTGCCAAGACAAGTGTGGTTGTGGCTTTAACAAAAGGCATCTTCTGAGGCCAGGACAATATGGCACCATCCCTGAAGTGGCCTTTGCAATCCAGAAAAGGTACAGTGCCCTTTTCTTCGAAGGCAGCTGAACAGGCAGTGGGCCGATGGCTTCTGATGTGCAGTGGAACAACAGCTGAAACAGTTATTCTTGAAGAGTAACTAAGCTCACACCTCTCAATAGTAGACTGGCATTTAGTAGAAGGATATGGAGAAGAGCAGGATGCTGAGATGAAGCCACACACACACACAGCCAAGACGAATGGACAGCTGAATTAAAAAAAAATCAACAATTTCCAGAATTTAAAATCCTGAATCATGACATAACACTAGTGGAATTCAGGTGTTTCTGGTACATGGACTGCTCTCACTAAATGTGAGCTCAAACTGTTAACCTTGTGTCCATCCTACTTCACAAATGAGTCTGTCAGATAGGTTAAGCCTATAGGCTGAAGATGACGCCCCAACACTGCGGAGAAACCTCAGGTGATTGTCCAGGTAGCTGGCTGTTTCTGTCAACTCACATTTTTTTTTTTTGTTTTGGAAGCTGCTTGTGTGCACTTCCTGTTTTTATTTTTGTTAGGTAATATTTCCTTCTTCGGTCTCTGAGGGAGTTGAAGATTAGATATAGTTAAAGTTTAGATAGTTATAGTTTTCCTTGTTAAGAATTTTAGAAAAGAAACTCACTAAAGAGTAAGTGTATAATTTGAAAGACATTATAAGATAGTTCTGTTAGTAATACAAGTTAGGATAGAAAGTGAATCAAGTACATTTTGGCCTTACCAAAATAGGATAGATAATGGAATTATTTTCTCTGAATTTGTCAAATGCAAATGGACTAGACATTGTTTAGGTATTTATTGCTTGTATATATGGTATATAGTTATTGTACTCTTGTATATAGTTTTTCTTATATTAGTTATAACTTTTTTCCTTTTTTCTTTTTATTAAAATAGAAAAGGGGAAATGTGATATTTTATTTGTACTGAAAAATGATTTTATTTGCATGTTAATAAATAAAGTTGCCTGGGGGTCAGAGCTAATAGCAAGCCATAGCAGAAGCCAGACAGTGGTGGCACACACCTTTAATCCTGATCACATGACAAGAAGATCTCTGTGTATTCAAGGATACAGCCAGCATGGAGACATATGCCTTTAATCTCAATACCAACCATAGAAGACCTGGAGGTCTGTACAGACAGGCATGACGAGGAGGTCATGTGGTTGGGTTTACAACCAATGAGAAGGCAGAACAAAAAGTTAATAAAAAGACAGATACACAGGAAGTAGGTCTCTTTCTGAGGGGAAGGATGACAGCAGCAGTGAAGGATAAGAAAGGGTTTTTAGTATCAGCTCTTAGCTACTGCTCTGACATCTTGGGCTTTTAACTCTGCATTTGGCTCTGTGTTTCTTATTTAATAGGACTGCTACATCTACAGTTGCAAGCTGTCATGTGAGTGCTGGGAACTGAACCTGGGTCCTCTGGAAGAGCAGTCAGTGCTCTTAACTGCTGGGCCACCTCTCCAGCCACCTCTTCTATCTTTTTAGTCCAAAACCCTAAAGTCTTCCACGTTGATTCAAGAATGGGCCTGGCCTGGCTCTTCACAGCAGTAGCTTACTTCCTGACACCAACTTTTGTCTTAGTTACTTTTCTGTCGCTGTGATAAAATGTCATGATCGAGGAAACTTAGAAAACAACGTGTTTAACAGGGCTAAGTTCCCAAGGGTCCATGGTGGTGGAGCAAAGGCATGGTGACAGGAACAGCTGACAGCTCACACCTTACAGCTCTAAGCAGGAGTCAGAGAGCATGCTGCGGATGGCAGGAGGCTTCTGAAGCTTCAAAGTCCACCGCTGTGACACACCTACCCCAGAAAAGTCACGTCTAATCCTTCCCAAACAGTTTCACCAACTTGGGGCCATATATTCAGACATTACGTCTATAGGGGCCGTTCTCATTCAAACCATCACAACAAGCATTTGGCTGTAGCCTTGGGATCCTGTGAGACACACACGTACACACACCACACTCAACAAGCCTGGCTGGAGCCTCTTTCAGCAATGTGACATCTTCTCCTCCTCCTTCCCCAGCCTCTCTGGCACTCCCACAATCACACCTCAGCCGTAGGAACCTCAGAGCTGCTGGCCCGGCCTCTTGCTTCTCAACCGGCTCCATACTTCCTCGTAGCCCAGCACTAGGTGATTGCCTCGTGTTTACCTGGGTCAGGCCTGAGCCCCAAACCCTTCTGAGTATTTCCTGCTCAGCCTGGTGTTCAAAGCCGTCCACTGGCTCATTCTAACCCTCCTGAATCTAACGTCTTTCTTGTGAAAGCCTCACCTTTGACGACCAGATACTCCCATTCCTACCTTGGTCCTCTCTTGTTCTGAGCCTTCTCCTGTCCCAGCAGACCCTCCCTGATGGCTCTCTGTGCTATCACTCATCTTTTACCACAGGGGGACTGGAGGACTGAAGTCTGCGACACACTTCTCTACTTCCTGGTTTATGACTTTAGGCCAGTCACTCAACCTCTGTGAATGTCAGTCTCCTCATCCCCTAAGGGAAGACACTATGAATGTCGCAGAGTAGCCTATGTCTGGGGAACTGTTTGCGACTCTAAAGTAATATCCCAATGACAGGGCTTGTGTCACACTCCTGACTCTCCTTTTTTTTTTTTAAGCTTTATCTCTATTATGTGTATCAGTGCATATTTGCCTGCACGCATGTCTGTGCAACACATGTGTGCAGCGCTCATGGAGGCCAGAATAAGGTGCTGGATCCTCTAAAACTGGAGTTACAGTTGTCAGCCACCATGTGGATGCTGGGAACCAAATCCATACACCGTGCAAGAGCAGCCAAGGCTCTTAACCATTCCAACCCTAAGATTTGACTTTGTGAGAGTGGTTTATGGTCACAGGAAACTGAAAAGGTATAGAAATTTCCCTCTTAGCCCTTAGCCTAACACATGGAAAGCTTCCGAGTTACGGACATCCCCTGTCAGAGTATGACATTTGTTACAGTCAATGGACTGCCGCGACTCAGCAGAACTGGCCAGCACTGCTCTTGGTGGTGTGGGCTCTATGGTATAGACAAACACAGACAAGCACACGCTGACAAAGCAGTGTGCGCAGAGTTTCCACACCCCACCCCCATCCTCTGGGCAGACCCATCCAGCTACCGTCTCTACTCTCACTGTGGCAACCATCCAGATCTCTACCCTGTCTCCATAGTTTTGTCCTCTCCAGAATGTCATGTACTTGGGATCAAAGTGTCTGGCCTTTTGGGGTTGGTTTTACTATGCCTTTAACTCTCAAGCATCTCTTCATGATTCAATAGTTCACTTTCTTTGAACCTTGTATCAGCGCTTGGTGTTCCCAGTGTTCTGGATTTCAGGCGTGTTACAGGTGTGAGGTGGTACTGTGTTGTTGGAATTTGCATCTCCTCTCTGGCATGTGGTGGGGAATATGGTCTCATTCACACAATGACATTCGTGTCTTCATTAGTGAGGATCTAATGAAAGTCTTTAGCCTCCTTGTCACTGGGTTACTTGTTTTGTTGTTTTAACAGTTATTTACAGGTGTGGTGGTTCAGATGAGACGTGTCCCCAGGCTCATGCACTTGAACCCTTGATCTCAGTTGTTGTTCCCATCTAAGGAGGTCACTGAACCTTTAAAAGGCGGAGCCTGGCTAGAGAAAGGACATCACTAGGGGTGTATAGCCCAGCCTCACTTCCTGCTCTCTCTCAACACTTCCTGTGTGTGGATAAGGATGTGATCGCACAGCTTCTGCTCCTGCGACCATGCACGCCTGGCGCCATGCCTTCCCAGCCACAAGGGACTCCCTGCAGAGAGCCATGAACTAAAGTAAACCCTATCTTCCTCCAGTTGCTTTTGGCTGTGGGGTTTTTATCACAGCAACAGAAAAGTAACTAACACACCAGATAAAAAGATGTGTCTTTTGCTAACATTTCCCCCAAGTCTAAGGCTTGTCTCTCACCCAGCATCATCTTCCACAGGGCAGAACTTTCTCGAATTGCTGAAGCCCATAACATCCATTATCTTCTCGACCTCCACAGCTCTTTTGGTTTACAACTCACATGAGCATTTTAATTTCTCCAGTTCTCTTTCCGTTCAGAATGAGGTGTTGTGTGAACAGGGCCCACCTACTGCCTTCAGTCCTTAGTCCTCTGCAGTGAGCCTGACACAGAATGGGCGGTGGATAAAGATGTAAAGAGCTGGGGGCAGACAAGGTGGCTCAGTGGGTAAAGGCACCTGCTGCCAAGCCTGACCACCTGAGTTCAATTCCCAGGAATCGCATGGTAAGAGAGAACTAACTCCTACAAGTTCCCCTCTGACCTATATACACTTGTGTCACACAATAAATAAATGCAATTTTTAAAGTTTTTGTTTTTTTTTAAGATTTGAAAGACAAATGAATGATTACGAAAGAAGAGGCCATTGTGTGCGTGCAGGTGCAGATGTGCAGAGTCCACCTTGGGTATTATTCTGTGGTTGCTGTCCACTGTGGTCTCTCACTGGGACCCGGGGCTTGTCATTTAGGCTAGGCTGCCTGTCCAGTGAGCCTCAGGAATCAGTCTGTCCCTGTTTTCCCATTCCTGGCATTACAAGTGCATGCCACCACACTTGGACTTAAAAAAATCAGTACTTGGTTAGAAGTCAGGGCCTCATGTTTGTGCACTAAGAATTCAGTGACTGGGCTATCTCCCCATCCCCCTAGAGAAGAGTTTTTAAGTACAAGGAAGAAACGCATGGCTAACCAGCTCTGGTCCTCTCTCCCTCCATCTTCTCTGCACTCCACTTCCACCCCCTCCCCACCCTCTGCTTCCACTCTACACATTCTCACCAGGCCTGGGAATGGACTGCCCCGTGTGGTTTCACTACTGGACCTCACACTGCAGCTGGCGGGCCTGTGGAGAGTAAGGAGACCCAATCAACACAGGCCTCGCTTTGCCCAAGAACTGGGTTTAGAAACAGAATTCTGTGACTGTGACTTCCCCAAGCTGTTGCCTCTCACTGAGCCTCTGGATAGGAGCCAGGACTCTGGCACCCTCAGGGTCTTTTGCCTCCCACAGTTCTCAGGCCCCTCGATGCATAATCTCTCCTCCAGGACATAAAAATATGTTTTAAGGCAGTAACTAGGGAGGTCATTACTTCAAAGACCCTCTTGGCAAATTCTTTTATTGGTCCCAGTTTAAAAAGCCAGAGTCTTCTTATAAAGGGGCTTCTTAAGGCAAAGCCCACCTGTGAAAATACTACCCTCCTTAGGAGTGGAGCCAGGCAGGGAAGGGCAGGCACCAGGCCCCTGGGCTGCTCCCAGAGGAAGGGTGGGAGGAGGCTCAGAGGAGCTTATGGAATGGGCGCTTCCTAAGACAAAGAAAGTACTCTAGGCCCCACACTCCAGATGGGAATTAACACTTTTCCAGCCTCCTCAGGGCTCTCATCAGCAACCTAGTTGGTACAGAACTCTCACAGCTTCTAAACAGTTATTCAATGTGCCAAAGGGGTGTGGCCAAGCCAAACACATTCATGGCTTGCTCCCCAGCCCTCTGAGCAAATGGCCTTGCTTCCAAGCCTCACCCCACCCCCACGAGGAGGAAGGGTGGAATAAAGTCCCCAAACCTGCTGCCCTCATGAACAAAACTCCTTGGCCTGGCCCCATGCAGCCTCAGTCCCTCCCCTCCAGTGGATCCGGGGAGCTGTCTGCTTTAAGTCCTCATACCCCCGGGAGTGGAGTCTTCATAGAGAGCTGAAGGCCTCGCAGAGAGCTGGGGTCAAACCTTTCTGCCTTCCCAGGGTATGGCTCTTGCAGTTAGCACCCTGGCCTCATTATTCACTCCATCACTCTCCATTTTCCACAACCATCGGCATTTATGGCGCTCAGGTGCCTGACAACTTAGGACTAAGCAGCTCCAGCTGCAGTCAGGCTCCCTTCTCCCATTCACAGCCACTTCTTACAAGTGTCCACACTGGCTGCCTTTCCTTCCTCCTCATTTTCCTCCTTGGCATTAATCTGCATTTTGTCTCTATAACAAAATGCCTGGGACGGAGTACCTTGTAAACGAAAGAGATTTATTTAGCTGACAGTCCTTCAGGCTAAAGGTCCAAGGTGTGATAGCTCCAGGTGGTAAGTCTCTGTGAGGACACCTTTGGTGTTGTTATCACCGTGGTGGGGGCACATGCCCAAGGGATCACATGGTCAAGACAGAAGCCAGAGCCATTAAGAGCCAGGCTTAGATTGTGTGTGTGTGTGTGTGTGTGTGTGTGTGTGTGTGTGTGTGTGTGTGTGTGTGTGTTTGTGTGTGTACATGTGTGTGACATGAACAACCTCAAGTGTCAATCCTCACCTTCCACCTTGTTTGAAAAGGGTCTCTCTTTTTGGTTTTTACCACTGTGTGTGTGTCAACTTCCCAGGATTCTCCTGTGTCCACCTCTTATCTCACCACAGGAAGACCAGATTACAACTTCTTGCTTCTGTACCGGGCTTTAAGTAGGTCTAGGGATTTGAACTCAGGTCTTTATACACAGCAAGTGCTTTATAACTGAGCCATTTCTCCAGCCTAAGCTAGATGTTAAAAAATACTTTAAAATATTTATTTATATTCATTTTATGAGTATGGGTATTCTGCCTGTGTGTATGTATGTGCACCACATGAGTGCAGTGTCCATATAGGCCAGAAAAGGGTGTTGGAACCCCTGGAACTGGAGTTACAGACCGTTGTGAGCCACCACATAGGTGCTGGGAAGTGAACCCTATCCTCTGCAAGAGCAGCAAGTGCTCTTAACTGCTGACCCATCTTCTCAGCTCGACCAGCACATGCTTGGACTTTTGATGACAACTTGCTCTCTCAAGACCTGAGTCAGGACACAGCCTCCATCCCTTCTGAGCCACATCACCTAATCACCTTGCTTGAGGCCCTCCTCTGAAGCATACACTCTCCCTTTCCAAGGTCTTGCTGTGTAATCCAGGCTGGCATTAAACTTGCAATCTACCAGCCTCTGCTTCCCAAATGCTGAGCTGGCAGGAGCAGGCCACCATTTCTGACTTACACCCTCCTAACACTCCATTCTGGGGACCAAGTCTCCAGCACACGGACTCTTTAGGAGCAAACAACCCAATCATAACTTTCTCAACCTGTGGCAGTGTGGCTCTATCCCCATTACTCTCCTACAACTACTCCCTCCAAGGCTCTGGCATTGCTAACCCCCAACCCAGTAGCAGATGACCTTGCCATCATGGCAGGCCATCTGTCACCCTTCTCAGCTCACGTGATTGGAACTGGCTTCTACCCTCAGACTGCACCTTCCCACTCTCTGTCACCATCCATTCAGAGTTCCATTATTTAAATTCTCTCATCTTACCTGGGTAATTTCATCCAGTTCCACATCTTCAGTGGTTCTAACACAGGTGTCTACATTATGACATTCATACACCCCAGAGCAGCTATGAATATAACCCAATATAAGACCATTAACTCGCTTAAACATTCTGAGATGGTTTCAATTTGTGTGTGTGTGTGTGTGTGTGTGTGTGTGTGTGTGTGTGTGTGTGTGTGTAACTTTATTGTGTGGTTGGAAAGGGTGAACTTGGCAAATGACAGCATTATATCACAATGTCACACAAAATAAATACATATATTCTCTTAAACCCAGATGCCTCAGGTTGGACACCCCGGTGCTTAATGTGTGGCTGAAGACAATTTCATCCTATATAGCCCAGAGAAGCCAAATGGTTGGGTACACTGTTCTAGAATCTTTATCAGCTCTCTCTCTCTCTCTCTCTCTCTCTCTCTCTCTCTCTCTCTCTCTCTCTCTCACCTTGGATCTATGAAAAACTCATCCATTCATCCATTTATCCATTTATTCTTGCATTCACTCACTTACTAAGCAGACTGAACACACTGATGTGTTAGCCACTGTTTTCAAGAACCAAACAGACCAAGCGTCTACTCTTGGAAGTTTAGCAATGCAATGGGAACCATATACATTAGTACATAAGAAAGATGACTGCTCCTTCAGAGCAGGGGCCTGTAAAGTAGTGGGCCAGGGCCAGGGTGACCCAGGGCCAAGGAAGCTGCATGGGTCAGGGTTAAACGAGGAAGCAGAGGCACTGTGGTATTAAGAAATAAAGACTAGGCCTGGAAAGTGGCTCAGTGTTCAATAGCACTTACTTCTCCTGCAGAGGACCCGGGTTTGGTTCCCAGTACCCACATGGTGGTTCACAACTGCCCGTAACTCCAGCTCCAGGGGATTCAATCCCCTCTTCTGGCCTCTGAGGGTGCCGGAATGCATGTGATGCCCCTAAGCTCATACAAGCACATACACATAGACATGAAAATAAATGAACAAGTAAGTAATACATTTTAAAAGAATAGATTTGGGGAGATAGTTCAGTGCTTGTCTCTTGTGAGCATGGGATCCTAGTTCAAAACCCAGAACCTCTGTATATATCTTTAAAAGCCAGGTGTGGTGCTGGTGCACACTTGTAATCCCAGCACTGGGGAGGCAGTGATGGACAGATCTCTGAACTCACTGGCCAGCCAGCCTAGCCTTCTTAACATGATCCAGGCTGATGAGAGATGCTGTCTCATCATGAAAAGTGGATAGTTCCTGAAGAATGATTCTGCAGACGGTCCCCTTGTCTCCACACCATGTGCTCATATCTGCACAGGCCCACACATACACATAGCCCCCCCCCCAATAGGGTGCATGTAAGAATATGAAATCACACATCTGTGAAGCAAGCTAAGGAAACAATGGGCCCAAACTGGGAAGCTGAGGATGAGAAGAAAGTCATCCATCCAACCCACAGTCAGCCACGCCCGGAGGGAACCCCAGCAGCTTTGCTGGTAGGGAAGTTTGTTGGATGAAGCAGGGATGAAGGAAGAGAAGAGTTCTCAGGTTCTCTCCCACCTGGACTGCACCAGGGTCTCTAACCAGTCTTGCTAAGGCTGCACACACCCTCTGAGGTGTGTGTGGCAGCACAGCCGAGGCAGTGTGTTCAAACCCAGCCCTGATCACGTTCACTCCTTCCCTAAGACACTTCTACTCTGTGGCCTTGAAGGTGCTGTTCAGGTGTCTTTGCAAGGCCCATGCGCTGACAGGGCTCCTGGAAACCTTGCATCTACCTTGATCTCCTCTCCTGCTCCCCCATTTGATGCCCCTGTCCCAGAACAACCAGGAAATCCCCAGAACTTAGCTCATCTTTCTGTTCCTGCAGTCTTCCAGACCGAGGGGCCTCTATCCCTAATTTTCTTCTCCTTGATAGTCTTACCCTCCAGGACTTACTCAGGCCCACGCCCCTCCAAGGAGCTTCTACAACACCTGCCAACACACATGCCCGCCTTCTTCCATGCTTTCCTGGGATCCTCCTTGTCTCTCTCTTGGGGAATTAGAAGCTTACTTGTCAGTGTGCCTCTCTTGGTTGTTAGGGCCTCGAGGAAGGAGCTGGGGCCCAGGGCACTGCAGGCACCTGATGGGAATTTGCTCTAAATTAACAAAGACGTACAAGAGCCGGACAAGAAGACATAAATGTGTGGTTTTTCTACAACACCGATGCAAAAGATGGAACATAAGTTTTTGTCTATAGGAAGATCACAATTTATAAAAGAAATAGTTGAAAACCGTGTACATCGTGGAAGGAACAGGCTATGGGAAGAGATTCATCTCCCAGGACTGCTAGTGACTTTGTTTCTTTCTACAGTTCAGTTTTATACTGTTACTTTGAAGTTGGAGAGAAAAAAAAAAGGCCTTTTAAACTTTTTTCTTGAAAGTCATGAATTGCTCTCTTACCACCCCGTCCCATTTTCACACTCACAGTCTTCCTAATTTTCTCAGAATGAGAAGTTCTGACTTGAACAGGAAAAGCCAAATTTTCCTTTCAGTGGGAGCTGCCTGACCTCTCTCCTCCCTGTCATCTGTTCTCAGGCACCATCTGCCAGGAAACATGTTCTCGCTTCTTCTTCCTCCTTCTGGCTTGGTGTGGTAAACGTTTTCAGAGGGAGGGGCCGGCAGTCATCAAAAGGGAGCACTGATGGCTATTTATAGAGACATAAACACCCCAGGTGTGGGCTTCCAAATCCCGCTTTTGGTGCCCCAAAGAATAATATAATCCCAGAAGATAAAATGGGGCAAGGGAGAGTATTGTTTCCAGGCGGTATATTTTGTCCCCAATCCTGGTGCAGAACTGAGCCAGGTCTCCCAGGTTGGGTGATCATCTCCCTTCTAACTGAGGTCCATCTTGGATGCCAGCCCTCTTACCAAGCAAGGAAGCTCAATCCCGGGCATTGTAGGTCAGAAGGAAGAGGGTAGGTGGTGTGCTAGGGCCCCAAGCAGCAGTGATGTAGAAGGACCCATTGTACCAGCCTAATCAAAGCAAGTAACCACCCAGAGACAGCATCCTAGTAGTGAGGACCAACATTTGACCATGAGCATCTTCATCCTGGTAGGAAGAAGAGAGTAGAAAGTGAAAAGGAACTTCTTCCTCTTACCAGAGAGTGATCTTTTAAGTTAATTTTTTTACACAACCCCAAGTCTGAGTTCATTGTGAAATTGGGCTGTCTTTAGATACCCAACTCTCCATCTTGGTTTGGATTATATTGTACCAGTTCTCAATGGCCAGCTGCCTTGAAAGCTTTGGGTGAAACCTGTTTTTAATAGTTTGGTGCTTTCCCATACCTGTTGGGAAGGCTTCCTCCTGTCGTTTTCAGGCACTTTGGGCCAGGGTAAAGCACTTGGACTTGGAGTGGGAGAGATGGCTTAGGGGTTGCTAGCAATGTCTGCTCTTGTAAAGATTCCAATTTGGGTTCCCAGCACCTACATAGCAGCTCACAATCATCTGGAACTCTAGTTCCAGGGGGTCCAGTGTCCTCTTCTGGTCTCCTGAGACAGCTTGACCATACAAGGTGCATGTACACACATGCATTCAAACAGCCATACACATAAAAAGTAAGAACACATACATAAAAAGTAAAAATAAATAAATCTTAAAGGAAAAAGATACTTGGACCTGACCCCATGAGGTAAAGGGTGAACCTTGGAATTTCCCCATCAATAGATAGCCTTGGTTAGTATAATGTCCTGAAAAGAATATTCTAGCATCCGCATTCACAGCAGGTAGAGCATGCTGAGACTTCTGACAAGAAGAAATCATTGTGCTTGTTCAGTGAGAGATAACAACAGAATGATGCTATCATTTTAATATGTCCACTAAGTGTCATGTGCTTGAAACTTAACCCTAAATTTATAGGTCAACAGTGTTTGGATATAAACCCTTGAGGGTAATTATATCAGGCACTGGTGAGGAGATTGATACACAGATTAATGCATTATAGAGTAGGTGGTTTTATTTTTTAATCTTTTCATACTTTGAGAATTTCATTCAATGTATTTTGATCATATGTACTCCCTACTCCTACTCCTTCCCTAACTCCTCCAAGATTCACCCCAACATCCCTATCCCCCAACTTCATGTCCTTTAAAAAATACAATTTAAAAACAGTACGATTTTTGCTGCCCATATACTTCTGGGTATGAGGTCATCCACTAGAGTGTGGTTGACCTATAAAGAGCCACACCAAAGAAAACAGACTCCCCCTCTCCCAGAAGCCATCAGCTGTTTATAATTCCTCAGTTAAGAGTGGAGGTTTATGAATCCCTTCCCAGTCTATGCTAGAGTGTTGACTGGCTGGATCTTGTACCGGTCTTGTGCAGGCAACCACAGCTGCTATGAGTTCATTAGTGCAGTGATCCTTTTGTATCTAGAAGACACTGTTTCACCTGGTCTTCCCTGACCTCTGGATCTTAAAATCTTTCCCCTTTTCCACGATGGTCCCTGAGTGCTGTGGAATAATCCTCTTCTCTTGTACACTGTAAATATTTGTCACTCAAATTGGTTTAATGAAACACAGATTGGCCAGTAGCTAGGCAGGAAGACAAAACTAAGGATGATGGGAAGGAGAAGAGTGGAGTCAGAGAGTTGCCAGCAAATGCAGAGAAGCAAAATAAGAATGCCATACTGAGGTACTGAGAAAAGGTGCCAAGCCATGTGGCTAAACATAGATAACAATTATGGGTTAATTTAAGTGTAAGAGCTTGTTAGTAATAAGCCTGAGCTACTGGCCAAGCATTTATAATTAATATAAGCCTCTGTGTGGTAATTTGGGAAGTGGCTGCTGGGTATTGGGAACAGGCAGTCGGGACAAGAAATGTCTAATTACATATGGTGCCTAATGTGAGGCTCCAGATGAAGGGTAAATCTAATGAATCTCATCAATAAAACCAAGTAGTCAGCTTTGTGCAATGGCAGTATTGTAGCTAATGAGGTTTATCCAAGGCATGATTATTGCTAATTGAAAAACCAGGAGTCAGATACTGAGGTAAAACCTGAAAGATCAGAGAAGTAGGAGAGCAGCCACAGTTGCTTCCTTCCTCTTGCATTCCTCCAGTCCAAAAGGACCAAGATCCTGTTTCTTCCCTACCTTATCACTTCTTGTTCCTCTCTGTACAGACCTCCAGACCTCTGTGGTTAATTAGTAGCTAGCTCTGCCCTCTAACTCCAAGAAAACTTTATTTGTCAGAACACAAACAAAATATCACACAGCACCTGAGCCTTTTGGGGGGCTTAGATGTCCCATTCATGACTGAGCCAGGAATGGTGTTTTTGCAAAAGCAAGCTCTCTCTGGCTTATTTATACTGCCTCTTCATGTGAAGCCAACCACTAGGTTACATACAGAATTAAGCCCCACCAGAAAAGCTGTTGGTGGGGCCTTGCTTCTTAACTTTTTTAAACTCCAAAAGCATACCCTCAAAAAATATCTATCCTTGATAAATTATCTGGTCTCAGGTATTTTGTTACAGAAACAAAAAAGAACTAAGACTGTAGATTTTTTGTTTGTTTGTTTGTTTGTTTGTTTGTTTTTACTCTTTACTCCTTGAGAGCCTACTGCCCAGCTCCCAAATAATCACACAGAGACTTATTCTTTCTTATGAATATCTGGCCCTATCTTGGCTTGTTTTCAGTCAGATTTTTAAACTTAAATTATCCCATCTACCTTTTGCCCCTGGGTTTTTACCTTTTCCTGTTTCTGTATACTTTTCCTTTCCTTCTTATTCTGTGTTAAGTTGTATGGCTGTGTGGCTGACCCCCAGTGTCCTCCTCTTCTCCTTCTCTCATTTCTTGATCCTCCTCCCAGATTTCTCCTCCTATTTATTCTCTCTGCCTACCAGCCCCACTTATCCTTTCTCCTGCCTAACTATTGGCCATGCAGTTCTTTATTAGACCAATCAGCTGTTTTAGACAGGCAAAGTAACACAGCTTCACAGAGTTAAACAAATGCAACATAAAATAATGCAATGCATCTTTGCATCATTAAACAAATATTCCACAGCATAAACAAATGTAACACATCTTCAACTAATATTCCACAACATAAGACCCCTGGACTCTGATTTGAGGAGGCTGTTCTAATGAAGTAGGGAAGATTTGAGAACCATTTCTAAGGTAGATTTAGAGAGATTAGAGAAATTGGTTAGAACTGAAGAGTAAGTATTACATCCAATGGCCATAGATTTGGAAGTCAAATACACAATGATGAGTCTACTCAAGATATATAACATATAAGGGGAGCAGGTGCTAATAGAACAATGAGTTTGAGATGCCTGAGAGATGCTTGGGGGGAATTTTCAGGATAGATAGATAGATAGATAGATAGATAGATAGATAGATAGATAGATAGATGAGGCAGGAACCAAGACTAGTAATGTAATGGGGATGGATCTAGGCATTGATAATATAGGTGTTAGATACAGACAGACATAGACACAGATATAGGAATGATTGTGCAATGTGTAAAGATTCAAAGACCAGTACAGATACATATGAGAGGTATAGGCAGAAAAGAAGATAGACAGATCTGCGTGTAACATAACCATAACAAAAACCCAAACCAAGATAACAGGAAAAGTTTCCCAAGGAAGAAATTCATGATAATAGGTGAATAGGTGGCTGCCTATTGTGTACAGGCTTCCTGTTGTGTACATGGATACTAGAATAATCTTCTTAAATCAACCAAGACTATCTAAAAGCTGGTAACTTTCATGACTCACCTTGACCTCATGGGGTCAAGTCCAAGCATCTTAACATGACCTCAAGTGACAGATTATAGTTACAAAACATGTAACCAGCTAAAAGTTATTTGAAATATTGAATCTTGATATCTGGAAGGAGACCTGGTCCTGCTAGAATAAACAAAAAGAGCTGTGCAGAGAAGAGAGACCAGCTTCAAAGTTGTTGCCTTTGAGATAAAGATGTGATGTATTGCCAACCATAATGCTGAGCAGACACAGGGCCAGAAGTCTGTCCAGGGATGTAGAATTTGGAATCATAAAACCACAGTATGTAAGAGTTTTGAGGAATTCAGGACCAGTCTAGTCCAAATCTCATTTATGCAGATGAAACAATCAAGAACCAGGTAAATGGAAGGTGCGTCTTGGCCAGGGGAACAAATACTTCGCAGAAGATGCTTCTTCTACACATCTCATCTCTGTGTGAGCTTGCTTCTCAGCCAGTTTCATACACAGTAGAGAATAGGGTTGCAGGTGCTTCTTCTGGCCTAATGGGATAGAGGCCAACAATGGAGAGGCTTTGACTGGCCAGTTTAATTTATACCTCAATACTTGACCAAAACACTCTGATCCAGAAAACATTTCATGTCTAAGACCTGGAAATTCCTTCATGTGGAAGAAAAGAATGAGAAAAAGTTGCCTGGAAGAAAGGAGTAATGGCCCATCTAATGTCCTCAAGACAAACTCTGAGCAAAGACCTGAAGGTCTCAGCATAGGGAGAGAGTAACATGTGAGTGGAAAGGGGAAGCACAGGGAGTGAGTTAGGAAATAGATAAGATGCGCCAGAAGAGAGGAAAGAGCATCTACTGAAGCACAGCACAGGAGCGGAGAATGGGAAAAGATTGCAGGGAGAGAGGAGGACAGAAAACAGACAATTCCTGTGTCAGGCACCACTTAGTACACAGGTGATATGAAATAAAGAAGTGCCAGGACCTACAGCTCCTGACTTCCAACCTCTGGCAGCCCATGGTGCTCATCAAGTCTCCCTATCTTGAATTCAGGGTTTCTTGTTAAGCCTACACCAGAGTATCTAAAACCTAGGACTTTTATGCAAGCATGTTGAGAAGAAAAATTCAGGAGCTATACTTAGAAAAGAGCCGGAAGAGTTCTATGTCCTTCGAAGGTGGGGGAGTATGGAGAAGTGGAATAGTTGACCAGATGGAGAATCAGAAACTACATAAGCCAAGGAGAGGGGCTAGAAGAAAGACTATTGACAAACTTGTCTAGGAAATAAAAATACAATTAAAGCCCCTAGGATATGAACCATCACCTCTCCACACATGGATCATTATCCAAGAAACATGAACCATTCCCCCAGGACACATGGATCATCCCCTAGGAAATACAGACCACTCCCTAGGAAACATGGACCATTCCCTAAGAAACATGGACCATTATCCAAGAAACGTGGAGTATTCCCTCAGACACATGGACCATCCACTAGGAAATACGGACCACTCCCTAGGAAACACGGACCATTCCCTAAGAAACATGGACCATTCCCTAGGAAACACAGATCATCGCCTAGGAAACAAAGACACTCCCCAGGAAACATGAACGTTTTTCAGTAGGGTTACTGGGTGCTTCAGTCTGACTGTATTTCCTGCAGAATTCAGGTGTGCCTTGGACAGTGCTAAGAGTGAGAGTCTTTGATGAGAAGTGCTCAGTCCATGTGAATGTGAGGTCAGACGCCTTATAAAAGGGCTTCGTGGTGGACGTTGGTCCTGTTTCTCCTGCTTTCTGCCATCTAAGGACCCAGCAAGTCAACTCGCACCAGATAACACATGCCCTGCCTTGCTCAGGTTTCCCAGCTCCAAGCCTGTAAGAAATTAAAATACTCTGCTCTAGAAGCACAAAACTGACTAAGACATTATATGATTAATTAAGAAGGACATATAAAGACATAAAGACCTACACACACACACACACACACGCACGCACGCACATACCCAACAATTAAAATCACAATGGTTGAATTTTAAAGCTCACTTTACGTAGGTATATGTGTTTTAAAGAAATACACATGTAGGCTTCATTCATTCCCCCTTTCATTTTATGCATTGTGATATTAATCTTTATATTTCTATAACAATATTTTATTGGCTGCATGTAATTTTATTGTATTGTGTCTCATCATTCCAATTCCCTGCTGGAGCCATTTAAGCAGTATACAAGCTCTTAAAACATTCTATAGCTGACAATCAGTTTTTGAACAAATTCCTGGACATGTAATTTCTTAGGAAAATAATTTGTGCCAAAATAGCCCTTCAGAAAAACTGTACCCGTTCACGTTCCCAACAGAGCTTGAAGGCCCCACGTCTGTTTCTGTTGCCAGAAGTATGTCTTTCTCATTGGTATTGCTGAAACAGTATCTCTGTTTATTACTGAAAATATGCTACAAGAATTCCTTGTTTAATGTTTGGGGGGCTAGATGATTAATAAAAAAAGCATTTATATTTTATTGATTTTTCTTAGCAACCAATTCTAAGAATTTCTTTTGCAGTATAGAAATGAGTCATTTGTCCTACATGTGTATTCAAACAGTTTTCTCCCACACTATGGCTTTTTAAGCATTTTCTTTCAAAGTCTTAAAATTGCATTTCTATCTTTATCTGGAGGTCAGAGGACAACTTGTAGGAGTTAGTTCTCACATTGCATCATACGGGTATTAGGGATCCAGTGTAGATTGTCAGGCTTGGCGGCAAGAGCCTTAGCCCTCTTAATGGTATTTTTGCAAAAGCAGAACTTTTATGTCATGATAGAGTATGTTTTTTTTTAAAAAAAAAAAAAAAAAAAAACAAACTCTTTAAAAATTGTTTTGAGATAGCTTCACCTCATAGCCCAGGCTGGCTTTAACCTTGTGATCTTCCTGTCTCAGCCTCTGCTGTGGTTACAGGTTACATGTACCACTGCACCACCCCAGCAGTGTTGAGGATGGAACCTAGGGCCTTGGCCATGCTAGGCAAGCACTGGGCCGACAGAACTACAGCCACAGCCCTCAGTGGACGCATTTAGAATGATGAGCTTGGCTTTGCACAACACTTTGGGTGCCTCTTCATTCAGAAACCAAGTGTTTCGAAATTAAAATAACTGAAAAATTCCATCAGTGATCCCACAAAAGGATATTTGAGTATTTAGGAAAAATAGAACTTAGAAAGTGACAGATTAAAAAACAATAATGAAGCAGTGAAAGAAGAGTAATCATGCTAGATAAAGTCCTGCCCTTCGCAGCTCCAACCCCAGGTCTCAGGCATGCCGACATTCCTACAAATCCGTCCTGCCACTGGCTGCTCCATCACTCTAGGGCTTTATGCTGCTAGTGGTGTCTGCTACCACACATGTCCCCCACCCCCACCCTGTCCCTACCAGGTGCGCTGTCAAGCTGTAGTTGCTCTGGGCCACACTGAGGAGGCTCCAGCGGCCCACTGGATTCCCTGAGTCCATGTTCTTCCCTTCCCCAGGGGCTTTTCTGGGTGGTTCATCTTGGCACCCATTGCTTTCATCCAAACTCAGTGGGCTAGCTCAGGATAAATCCCTTCCCGGGGCAGGTGTGGCATCATGAGATCTGTTTTCTGACACACAGGCTCCCGAACCCCTTGGAAGGCCTGAGTAACAAGCGTGTCTTCTGTGTACATAATGGGATGAGTGGTAACCAGGGTCCCTTTTCAGGATGGGTATGCTTACCAGGAGGACCAATAAGATGAGAAAGTTTGGACTTTTAGCTCAAGGCCCCAATTTAGGAAGAGGAGAGACAGACAGGCAGGCAGACAGACTAGGGATTGAGTTGATCACCTACTGCCAACAATGTCCCTGGAGGTGTCTGTATACTGAAGGCTCCATTAAGAAAAAAGATAAGACAGGGTTGGGGGAATTCTGGATAGCTGAGTAGGGGGGATTTCTGGAAGGAGGTACACTCAGGGGCCAGAGACTCTGCACCCCTTCCTTTCCATCTTCTCCTCCGTGGTACCCTCTAAAATGAATGGGTAACTGTAAAGTGTTTTTCCCGGCTCTGTAAGGTGTTCTCACAAATTCATCAAGACCCCTAGAAAATGGGGAAGTCTGTAGGACCGGGCCCTAACCAGAGGGATCTGACGCTAACTCTAGATAGACAGTCACAAAACTCAATTCGACTACAGGACTCTCAGCCATTAGATAACTGTTTGGTGTGTGTGTGTGTGTAGGGGGGGAGCCCATACACATCTGGAGGTAGTGTTGAGCGGTGTGTGGGAGTGGATAGGAAAAGATTCGGTCTTTGACCTTCCGAAGGGTGAAGTTGTGCTGGTGTGGAGGACACATCTTCCACGGGCTCCTGCTTTAAGAAAATGACTTGCTTATAAGACAGCTTGTCTAACTGCGCTGCCCCTTTTCAGGACACACGGCATCGTGGTGAGAAGACGCACATTCGGAAAGACGAAGAAAAGTGCAGGAGGGCTGCAGTTCATCTAGTCACGTAAACACTTGACACATTTCAGGGGTAGTTCTCATTTAATTGAGATTCAAACTGTATCTGTAGTTTTAACATCTGCCTATTCCAAGCTAATATTTGGGGGACTGGTGCCCCATTTAAGCAAATTCCTTTTTTAGTACTGGAGATCTTGGTGCCAGGCAGGCACTCTACTACTGAGGCACATCCAGAAGGCTCCTTTCAGTTTAACTGTTTAGGAAACTCTGTTTTCATGTCTGTGGAACTCTCCGTTGATGTAATGAGGCCCTTCAATAACGAGTGTCAATAAAGACATGGAGAGACGAGAATCCCCACTTACTACTGAGAAGAGGGTCACGTGGACAGCCACTTTGGAAAACCGGTTAACAGTCACTTGGTAACTTAAACACAGTTGCTGGGTAGCACAGTGACTCCTCTTCCAGGTGTCGATCCTGGCTTAGCTACCTTTGGTTTCTGTAACCAAACACCAGACAAGAGCAGCTCCAGGGAGGAAGAGCTTGCTTAGCATGCAGTCTGAAGGACAGTCCCTTGTGCCATGGTGGTGTGGTGACAGTAGCACTCACAGCTGTAGCTTGCTCACATCTGCACACATAGAGAGCAGAGCAGAGGGCTGAGAAAACTGGATAACCTATGCAGATGTGGACTTGACCCAAGTCAACTCAAATTTAAGACATCAAAACTGTGAAATTACTTTAAGGGGAAAAAAGGGGGCATCCAATACATCAGCAAAGGCAACCATTTGGGGATAAGACCTCCAAGGCACCAGCAATGAAGGTCAAAGCCAACGAATGAGATTCCATTAATGCAAGAAGTCCTACGCAGCAGAAGAGACCCCTCACAGAAGCTGTTTGCTAAGCATTTGACTGCAGTGCAATGGATTAGTATCTACAATATGTAAGGAACACAGATAAGTGGACAAAACTCTGAATAGTATATTTTAAATGATAAAATATGTGAGAGGATATTTTTCAAAAGAAGAAACACACATGGCAAGAAATATCTGAAAAACAAACTATAGGCACCTATAATATGTAAGTGGAACAGATGTGTGCATGTTCTCTGCGCACTAGACTGTTGGGGCCCCAGCCACGGAACTTATATATAAGTTTATATATTTAATGGTATTTGCAACATTGCTATTTTGGCAATAATAATAGACACAAAATTAATTGATATAATTAGGAGATTAGCTGAGAAAATATGGCTCAGATATGTCCTGGAATATTATGCAACTGATTTTTGTTTTAATTTATTTTGTTTTGGTGGAACTAGGAATAATTTTTTGCTCTAGAGGAATTTACATACAGTTTTATTGATCATAGCATAAAAAGGGTTAAACAGTATCCTCTCTTTATTTTCTTATATAAAAAAAGCAACAACAACAACAACAACAGAGAAGCCAGGAGGCAGTGGCACATGCCTTTAACCCCAGCACTCAGGAGGCAGAGCCAGGCAGATTCAGAGCGAGATCCAGGACAGGCACCAAAACTACACAGAGAAACCCTGTCTTAAAAACCAAAACCAAACCAAACCAACCAAACAAAAAACAACCAGAGAAAAAAGAAACTCTCATGTATAATTTTGTGTGTATCTAACAATCTACACATGTAAAAGAAATGATCAGATTAACATGGGGACAATCGCTGAAGGCAGCATGCTGGGTCATGAACACAGATCAAAGGGAAATGAAATGGGGGGGGCAAGCACAAGAGCAACACATTGATACCCTTCCTGTAAAATTAGCTCTCCGCAGATCAATGAAAACTGTGAAAGATAAAGACAAATAGTTGAGTCATTTATGGGAGATTAAATAAGTTAGTGACTGTGTTTCTTCTGTTATCATTCAGAGATCAAATTCAGGGCTATAAACACTGTTACCTGGTATAAAACACATCTGTGTTGGTTTTCTTCCTTTTTGTCTTGTAGTTTTATCTTCCATTTTCAACATCTTTTCTTAAAATTCTTGTCTGAAAACAAACCCTTAAAATGTCTGGTGGAGCAGCAATGGCTCACCTTCCCCCCACCCCGCCCTGCCCCCCCACCTCGTGTGTGTGTGTGTGTGTGTGTGTGTGTGTGTGTGTGTGTGTGTGTGTGTGTGCCTGAATGGATTTGTTCACATGCACCTTGCCAGCTGAGAACATCCTGTCTGCTGGCTTGCCTCCTGTCCTCCACATTAGAATATGCCCTGGGCACGGCCTGGGCACGGCCTGGGCACGGCCTGGGCCTCCAGTGTGATGAAAGATGTCTAGACAGTAGAACATACCTTCCCAGACAGAAGGTGCTCAATCAGCAGATGTTCCAGTAGGGGGCCAAAAGGCAAGTGACGTGGAACAGCAGACTCTTTGGCCTTAATGTTGTCTACTGTGGGGTGTAGGTATAGGGAAACATCCAAAAGGCAGTAGCCATACAAAGAAAGGCACAGTGGCTGAGGAGTACCCACATCTGGGGACAGCATGAGGGCTCCATTTCCAAAGCTGTGTGCCCAAAGAAAGTGCTAGAGGGTACGGGAGTGTGCCCAAGGAAGGAGCTAGAGGAACAGGAGTGTGCTCAAGGAAGGAGCTAGAGGGACAGGAGTGTGCCCAAGGAAGGAGCTAGAGGGACAGGAGTGTGCCCAAGGAAGGAGCTAGAGGTACTCGAGTGTGCCCAAGGAAGGAGCTAGAGGGACAGGAGTGTGCCCAAGGAAGGAGCTAGAGGGAGGCTCAGGGCATACTGCGAGGGACTTCTGAAGATGCTCCCACCAAAGTCGGCTTGGAGGAGAATGGGTGAGCAGTGTGGGCTCAGCCCACTGCACCAGTTTCCAGTAGTTCTCTACGTCAGTCCTCTTGCTTGAATTGAGAGGCTACAGCAGCACCATGGTGGGCTTCTCCAAGCCTTTAGTAGGCCTGAGTTTCAGTTAAGTTTCAGTTTCTGTTTAGGTCACAGTTTCTGTTTCAGTTTTAGTTTCTGATAAGGCAGGTGAGGGAGATACCGTGTACCAGGCATGATTCAACACTTACAGCCCCAACCAGTCAGAAACATATTAGTGTGGCTGCTGCTCCCTTGGCTAGTCATGTTTAGGATGACCTAATCCCCTCCTGACTGTCTATAAAAGGAGCCTTTGAGCTTCTCTGGGGGTCATCACCATTTTGTTGTGTGGCTGACCCCTGCATGCAGGAATTCTTCTCTTGAGAAATAAATGCTCTTGCTTTTGCATACGTGAGTGGTGGTTTTTTTGTGGGGTGATCTGTGGACCCTAACAGAATCAACTCTGGTAAGTGAGACTTGGATTGAGAGATGCTACTGTAAGATTCCATAGTTTGTTGGGAAGGGCCAGGCTGGGCACTCCAGTGGGATCTCTCAACTCAGAGTCCTGAGGTACAAAGAATGCTTCTCTTCCTACACCTGGGGTGATTCTGACAAACATGTGTAGGGGGTCTTCGTTTAATGCTCTAAACCCCCTTTCCCAGCATTTCTGAGGTTAGCAAGGATGACATTAACAGCCTCTATGTATTAGGTTATTTCTGTGATCATTTTTTGGGGAGAATCCTAGAAGATAGGCATTGTCATTCATTTATCCGTATTTCCTAGACTGAGAAGTTGATAAAGACACCAGCACAGTCTGTACTAGACACAGTTGCTCTTCACTCCAGGCTGTGCAGATTCAGGAAGCCACAGCTCCCCTTAGCCTCCAAACACAGGAAGCTGAGACACTGCCCCTACCAGCTCACTCTATTCCTGGTGGCACTGATCCCCAGGGTCATGTTCGTCCCCTGCATTGGCAGGCTCTGGGATGCTGCTTCCTTTTCTCCACACAGCCTTTTGCAGGCTCAAAGTCAGCTTCCTACTCACACTGTCTCCTCCCCAAGTGGGGGAAGATTGCCCTCATCTACTGAAACCAGCCCGGGGTTGGAGAATTCAAACCAAGTTAACAGACTGAAACAACACACGGAGTTTACACAGAATATTATCGGTGGCTGCCTCGTTGGGTAACAGGAACCATCAACTTGACATGATCTAGGATCACCTAGGAGACAAACCTCTGAGCATGTCCGTGAGGGAGTCTTTAGACTTGTTAACTAAGGTGGAAAGACATTCCACTGGGTGACATCATTCCATGGACTGTAGTACCCAGACTGAATAAAAAGGGGAGAGTTGTAAGAACTAATCTTAGTTGTCAACTTAACTACATTTGGAACCAACTAAAACCCAAGCTGCTGGACACTCCTGTGAGGGATTTCTTGATCAAATTATTTGCAGTGGAAAGACACACCCTAAATCTGAGCCACATCATCTAGAGGCTGTTCACACCAAAGGACATGGGAGATGGAAGCTTTCTGCCTGCTTGTCCTCATTCTTGCTGGCAAGTTCATCTATCCTGCTGCTGAAGCTGTCCTTCACCTGTGTTAGAACTGGGAATCCAATGCAGACTGAAGACCAGCAGCTCTCCAGGGATCCTCTAGGACTCCAATGCCAGATTGGAACTACTGAGATATCCAGCTGCATGGACTGAACAACTCCTGGATTCTCTGCCATTGTTGGGCTACTCAGACCACAGTCTATAAACCAGCCTAATAAATCCTCTTCTCTGTCTCTGTCTCTGTCTCTCTCTCTCTCTCTCTCTCTCTGTCTCTCTCTCTCTCTCTCTCTCTCTCTCTCTCTCTCTCTCTCTCTCTCTCTCGTTCTAACAGCTCTGTTCCTTTAGAGAACCCTGCCTGACTAGCACAAGAACTGAACTCCATCAGCGTTCACCTCTCTGCTTCCTGACTGTAGAAGCACTGTGACCAGCTGCCTCACACCCCTGCTGCCATGGCTTCCCCAGGAAGACGGATTGTCCCTCAAACTGTGAGCCAAAATCAGCTCTTCCACCTTTAAGTTGGTTTTGACAAATCTTTCATCAATGTGAAAAGGTTCTACCACAGCTGGCCTCACAGGCCCAGTTCCTTTCACAGGAGCTAGCAGCTGCCCCCTCTGGTTCTGGTCCTTCTTCCTCAACTCACTCTGCTCCTTATCATTAGGTATAACTCAAAATTAATACTGGCAAGAGCCAGTTCAGTCATATCTCTGGCCAACAGAGAGGGGGCAATTTCCTCTAACTCAGTTCTGTGTCTCATCTTTCATGTTCTTACTTTTCTTTCCTGGAAAATAGGAAGGGTCCTTCAAAAACATGGTTTTAAGTAGAAAAATAAGTGCCCTTAAAAAAAAAACCTTAGACCCCACTCCCTAAAACATAGTATCCCCTAATTGCCCTTAAAACATATCTAAACCTGGGAGCTGGGGCAATGACTCAGTAGACAAGAGTACTTTCTGCATAAGCGTGAGGACCTGGGTTCAAAACCAAGTAACCAGGTAAAAAGCCACACATGGCCATGGGCATCTGTAACCCTAGTGCTAGGGGATGGGAGGTGGTTGGGGCTTGGTGATAGGGTCAGTGGCAGACTTTGTCTCAAGGGAATAAGGTGGAGAGTGATAAAGGATGCCACTCAATTTCCTCTGGCTTCCATGGCACCTGCACACACATATACACACATGCATACACCACACACACACACAAACACACATGCCTACACCAAGTGTATGAACCTATGAAGCTGGGGAGATAGTACAACTAATAAAGTGTTTGCCTTACATACACAAGGACCTGAGCTTAGTTTCCAGAACCTGGGTCAAAAATAAATAAATAAACAAACAAACAAATAAATAAATAAATAAATTTTCTTAAATCTGGGTGTGGTGGCATGGACTTGTAATCCCAGCACTTGGGGGGGGGGCAAGGGTGAACAGTACCTGAGAAACCACACCTGAGATTTTTCTATTGTACACACACACACACGCACACGCACACGCACACGCACACGCACACGCACACACACACTCGACACCTGAACCTAAAGTTACAAAGCAAGGTATTTCCCAAACTGGCTTATTCCGTATTGGAAGTGCCATGTGTAACCCACTAACAGACCAGGTTGGCAGGTCCAAACCATTTTATGCCATCTTTCCTCTTCCATCTGTGCTGACAGGCTCTCACAGGCTTGCTGACACCTGCAGGGTCCCCTCTAAGGCCTGTGACCTAAGACTTGAAGGTCACATGGAAACAAGAGTAAGAATAAGCAATGTTTTATCAAGGAACAGCCCAACCCAGCAGTTGCAAAAGAGGTTTCTTTCAAGGAAGTCTCCGAATCTGCAGAGGTGCGACTCCATCCACGCCTCCCCACCTGCACCAGCCCCGTCCGGGGGAACCTGTGAACAGTTGTCATACTGAGAAATGAAACTCTTTGGAAATGTGGGATCATGCTTTGCTTAATCAGAAGGGCCATTGCCCAAGAATAAATCCATTAACCAGCCTCCAACAACAAAGAAGGATGCTGGAACCTTTGAAATCGCGGCAATTGAGGCTGCCAATACTTCATATTTCCTGATCTTGATGACATGGGCACTGCCCATTTTTACTTTGAAAAGTAAACTCAGAATGCTTTGACCTTCTCTACCCGTCAAAGCCTTTACAAGGAGGAAGTTTCCAGAGTAGATGATTCAGTACTGGTAGGAGCTGAACAATCTGCACATATTTCTAGAGAAAAGAAAAAAAAAAAAACAACTCAGGAATATTAGGTGACTCTCCCAGGGCCCCCCAGGCAAGAACCATAAAAACCATTCTTCGAACCAGATATGTCTAGCTCCAGTCCTCTTCTCCATGGCTTACACTTCTTCCCACATTGAGAAATGAAGCCCACTGCAGGGAGTAGAGAGCAGACCGTAGGTGTCCCCACCTTCTCCTGGTCTACACGGAAAAGTCATTGGCCTTCCGTGTATAGACATAGAGCCGTCAGGTGACACCTCATTGCCTTCAACCTGCAGCCCTTCCCCCTTCCCCATCCTAAACCCAAGGGAGAAGACAGCTTTGACTCCAGCTCCATTTCCCACTGTCCAGGAGAACTGTGGGGCCTTCATTGGGTCTGTTTCTCATGTTGTTAGTTCTCTTGGCTCACTGGGGGCTGGCATCAACTGTGTGTGGTCGGTTCTGATAGCCCATGGACTCTACAGTCACAACATTGCTTTTACCCGCTGCCTTAGTCTGTTTCCTGTTGCTAATGATCCAATGCCACAGAGTAAGTTGTAAAGAAAAGAAGTTTGACTGGGCCCAGGCCATCTAGTGATGGCCTGCTTCCTCACAGTGTCATGAGATGGCACACCAGATTGTAAAAGACAGGGAGTGTGAAGAGAGACCCAGTCAAACTGGCTTTCATAGCAGACCCACTCTCCAGATAAACCCGCTAGGCCTTTAATTTACTCATCTATTAGTCACATGAGTGGGGTTAACCCATCCATGAGACCCTAATCACCTTTCTGAGGTTCCACCTGACTCCACTTCCTAATAGCTCATAATGAGGATTCAATTTCTACACGAGCTTGGAAGGAACAAACTATATCTAAACCATAGCACCTAAGATTCCATATCAGCGCATGGCAGCTCTCTGGTTGGCCTCTGGAGGGGGAAGTGGTTGTTGGTTAGGTAAAGAAGAAACAGAACTAAATTCCAAATTAGGGGAGGTTGTCAAATTGGAACTCATTTTGTGTGTGTGTGTGTGTGTGTGTGTGTGTGTGTGTGCGTGTGTGTGTGTGTGTGTGTATGTGTGTGTGTGTGTTCATTTATGTATGCATATATGCACACAGGTGCACACGTCTGTGCAGAGGTCAATGTCAAGTGTCTTCCTCAGTCTTATGTTTTCTGAGACAGGGTCTCTTAGTGAACCTGGAGATCACTGATTTGGTTTTATGGCTGGCCAGGGAGGCCCAGGCATCTATCTACCTGTCTCCACCTGCCTCCTGGTGGAGGACTTAAAGACGTGAGCCATGGCCCTGGTTTTTCCTTTGGGGCTGAAGATGCATTTTCCATACTGAGCATCTCCCCAGCCCAGGTGAATACACCTTCCTCTCTCTATGGAGTCCTTGCTTGTGTCTCAAGGGCTTTCGCAGGCAGAGACAGGCCTCTCTGTCTCTCTTTAGCTGCCAAACATCCGGGCTACTTGTTCTGGACACAGAGGCAGAGCTCAGTAGCTCTTCAGACTGTTTCTCCATCCCACTTCACCAGTGCTGTGTGTAGTAGACACACCTTTGAATCTGTGAGGTTTAAGTATATAGTTCCCTTTATTTAAACACTTTTACCCACGAGGTACCTTTAAATGACTCCAAGTCTTAGATGCCTTAACTCTCAAAGCATCCAACATTAATGCCAGTGTGATTGCTAACCCAGTACCGACAGCATCCCGGAGGTCAGGAAGAGCTAGAAATGAGCCACAAGACAGGAAATTGGTTAAGTGTTGAGTACTGCTTATTGGCCAGATGGGAGACATATGGGGAAACTGCACACTGGCGAGGGTGTTGTCTTTTACCCGGAACACACCGGAATGTGCTAATGAGTAGACAATTCTTGCACACTAAATCACCTCACATAATCATTGGTTCTTGGGGAGCAGCTCACCCTGAATGACCTGGTATTCCCGCACGGCTGTTTGACTTATAGATCAGGGAGTACTGTGGGCATGGCTCTTCCTGGCTCTTGTGAGACAACTGATGAAGCCTCTATGGAAGCGTCAGCCACTGGCAAGTTGAGTAATAACCAACTGAACAACTATCCCTGGAGGATGCTGGTACAACATGTTTACATATTCATTTTCATTTTATTTAGTGTGTGTGTGTGTGTGTGTGTGTGTGTGTGTGTGTGTGTGTGTACCACATGTGTGAATGTGTCCGCAGAAGTCAGAAGATGGTGTCCAATGCCTGGAGTTGGAGTTACAGGTGTTTGTGAGGGTGTTAAGAACCCAACAACTGAACCATTTTTGCAGCCCCAATACAATACCCTTTAATCAGCAACTCAGGTAAAAATATGTATGACCTTGGCAAATTTTCAAGTGATGCCAAGTCAAAAGGTAATAAAATCAGGGCTCTACAGTCCCCTGCTGGAACTTGAGTTGGAACGGTCACAGAGCAAAGGAGATGGTGTGAGGCAGTAGCATAAAGCACACGGAAGTGTGGGTGTGAGTTCTGGGTGATATTTTTTTACGTTTGATAGGGGTGCTTTGGGCTGCAAGTGACAAGCTGACTCAAGATGGATGTGGCCATGCACCACGTCTGTGACAAGGGAGACATGAGATAGCAGCAGAAGGTAGGAGAGCTTTGCATCTCTGAGGTACTGTAGGTAGTAGCTCTGCACTGGAATGATTTAACCCCTAGGGGACATTTGGCAACAACCAAATCCACGCTTTTCCGTTGTCATATCTGATGGAATGGGATGATCTGCTGGCATTTACTGTATAGAGGGAAGCCAGTGGTGCTGCTAAGCACCTACTGTGTACAGGATAGCCACCTCAACAAAGAGTTTCCTGGCTCCAAATGGCAAGAGTTCAAGACTGAGAAACTCTGATTTGCAGTAACAAATATCTATTCTTGAATGTAGAAGGACTGCAGTCCCCAACATCAGATGGGGGTAGACACGTGAGCAAAAGTGGGGTTTGTAACAAAGGAGAGAGACAAAACAGAGATCTCCACACAGCAAGTCATTCCTGTTGAACAAGGTTTATCCCTCCCTTCCCCCTTTTCCCTCCATACCCACCCCCATGTGTGTGTGTGTGTGTGTGTGTGTGTGTGTGTGTGTGTGTGTGTGTGTGTGTCTGTGTGTGTGTGTGTGTCTGTGTCTGTGTGTCTGTGTGTGTATGCATGTGCACACATGCACCTTTATGGACGCCAGAAGTCAGCCTTCGGTATTGTTCCTCAGGATGCCATCCTCCATCTTGTTTGAAACAGTCTCTTGATTTTTTTCCTGGAACTCACCAATTATCTAGCCTATCCAGACAGTGAGTCCCACAGATCCGCCTGTCTTGGCCTCCCCAATACTGGATGGAGTCACAAGCTCCATCCACAGTGTGGAGTCACACAGCACCACACTCAACTTTTTTATGTGGGTTCCGGGGATTGAACTCAGGTCCTCATGCATGCACAAGTACTTCATCAACTAAGCCATCTCATTAGCTCCTGAAGAGGCTATTTTGCTTGGGTTGACTTTGAGCCAGGCACTGCTGACCCACAGGTCTTTGCATGAAGTGCGAAAGGCTCCTTAGACACTGTACTGCCACCTGCTGGGAAATTATTAAAAGGAATCAATAATTCTAGACTGTACTATAAACAGCGCCCCCTAGAGGTGTGCAAAAGATAAGTTCCACAACAGTTGACAATGTCTTCCTGGGAGTCTAATATGATCCAGCTGTGAAAATGACTGCTGTCAACATAGCTTATGATTTTTATAGCCAGAAACTTATGTCCTGAGTAAGAAAAGTCAAATTTTCACTGTGCTCTATGTGGATGTGGGTCAAAACCATGTAGAATTGGTCAGACAGAATCCCTGATTCCATCGTTGAGATTAAAAAGAGAAGATGGAGAGGGAGAGCAATGAAAGAGATAACTTGATAAGGGAGAAACCTGGTGCTAGGGAAAATCCCGGGAATTCACAAGGATGACCCCAGCTAAGACTCCTAGCAACAGTGGAGAGGGTACCCGAACTGGCCTTCCCCTGTGATCAGATTGGTGACTACCCTAACTGTCATCATAGAGCCTTCATCCAGTGACTGATGGAAGCAGATGCAGAGACCCACAGCTAAGCACTGGGTGGAGCTCCTGGAGAGCAGTTGATGAGAGGGAGGAGGGATTATATGAGCAAGGGGGTCAAGATCAGGATGGGGAAACCCACAGAGACAGCTGACCCGAGCTGGTGGGAGCTCACTGACTCTGGACTGACAGCTGGGGAACCTACATGGGACCGAACTAGACCCTCTGAATGTGGGTGACAACTGTGAGGATTGGTCTGTTTGAGGGGCCCCTGGCAGTGGGACCAGGACTTATTCCTAGTGCATGAACTAGCTTTTTGGAGCCCATTCCCTATAGAGGGATGCCTTGCTCATACTTGATGCAGGGGTAGGGACTAGGCCCTGCCTCAATTTGGTATGCCAGACTTTATTGACTACCCAAGGGAGTCCTTACCTCCTCTGAGGAGTGGATGGGGGTGGGTGGGATGGAGAGAGAGGTGGGGAGGTAGGAGAAGGGAAGGGAGGGGGAACTGGAGATGGTATGTAAAATGAAAAAATACTAAATTAAAAAATGTAAAAAAAAAAGTGTGTGTGCACATGAGTACAGGGCCCTCAGAGGCCAGAAGTCGGTATCAGAATCCCTAGAGCTGGAGTTACAGGCAGTTGTGAGCTGCCCAACGTAGATGCTGGGAATCAACTCAGGTCCTCGGAAGAGCAGTAAGCACTCTTAACTGCTGAGCCATCTTTCCATTCCCCTATGAATTTCACTTCAATCTTTGTCCATTTTATGAGTTGTCAATATTTTGCAAATGTTATTTACATATCTTTACCCAGGTAAATGTTTCTACATATACTTATATATCATGGGACATGTATACATCCATATAGCAAAGGTTTTAAAAAATGTGTACAGGTATTTTGCCTTTATGTATGTATGTATGTGCACCACATGTATGCAGTACCTGCAGGCACCAGAAGAGGGCATTAGCTCCCCCTGAAATTGGTGGTTGTGAGAACAGGTCATCTGCAAGAAAAGCCAGTGTTCTTAACTGCTGAGCCATCTCTCCAGCCCCTAGTTTTATTTCCAGTTTTGTGTTTATCTTTCAAGTCTATTTAGGAATTTTTTTTTCTAGACAGAACTTTATCAATAAAACTGATTTAATATCTGACAATGTTTTGTTTTCTGGTTTTATGACTTTAAGTTATGCTCATAAAGGTGTTTCAAATGGAAGAGGATGAACTGTTCTCCAATGCCTTATATCAGGGTTTTGACATTTAATTACTTAATTAGTCTGAAAATGCTCTTGTAAGTGATAAATGCTATATTCAAATATGTCTCCAAATATTTTGACCCACTTACTTTAAAAAATATTTCTCCCCACCTAATGCAACTGGCACTCCCTTATACACTCAGCTCCTGTGTCCTATGCACCTACACATATATTTATTTTTATATACTTTATTTTTGTCCATTCATCAACTGTTGTTTTTTTTTTTTTGGTGCCTCTTTCATATAACTTTCATCTCAGTAGCTTCAGAATACTTTGAGCACTATGAAGAATAAAATTTCTCAGAATTTTTCCTCTTTTACACAATGGGAATCAATTTGCCATGACAGAATGTCGAGGATCCATTTTGCTTCTTATTTAAGTTAAATTAAATTAACAACCAATTTGGGAAGAGTTGACATCTTTACACAATTAAATCGACCCATCTAAAGACTCACTATATCTCTTTAATTCAAATATTTAAGCATCTTCTATATACTTTAATACAGTTATGTAATTTTGGACATCTTACGTGTTCTTTGTTAACTTGTTACTAGATCATGGTTAGACATGCTCTTTGAATAATTTTTAAAAAATATTTTCTTAAAAAAGAGTTTTTACTAATGAATTATTGCCAATGTAGGAAGTCTATTGACTTGGTAATTTCATATAAACATAACCGGGCTGTCTCACAGAATCCCTGCTTACACATCTGATGGCTTCTCTTGGATGCTTCAGTTACTCTGTCATCCACGGTAATGGCAGTTTCTTTCTCTTTTAAAGGTTTTTTTTTTAAAATGTGTATGTGTGTGTGTGAGTGTGTGTCTGTGTACATGTGTGTGAAAGCCACATGTGCAGATACTTTCACAGGCTAGAAGAAATCACTGGATCCCTTAATCCCTCAAAGCTAGGGTTCAGGGCTATTGTGGCCCACTCCCAGGCACTGGGAACTGAACCTGGGTCCTCTGGAAGAGCAGCAAGTGCTCTTAGCAGCTGAGTCATCTCTCCAGCCCATTTCTCCCTCTTTATTTACCAAGATGGCTTGGTTATTTTTTTTTTTAATTTTAGACGTATTTATTTTATCTTCTGTGTATGAGTGTGTTTGGCTGAGTGTGTTTATGTGCATCGTGTGTGTGTCTGGTGCTGTAGAGGGCAGAAGAGGGCATGGGATTACCCTGAAAGTAGAGCTGCAGATAGCTGGGAATCACCACATGGATTCTGGGAAATGAACTCAGATCCTCTACAAGAACAGCAAGTGCCCTTAACCACTGAACCGTCTCTCCAGCCCCATGGCTTATTTTATGGTAGATAATGTTACCAAGTTTGTAAACTCACCTTAGTTTCCTAGCTTACCAGAAGTTTTTTATCAAGGACAAAATTTGAATTATGTCAAATAACTCAATATTGACTATCAAAACTAACGTTTTTTCTTTAATCTATTAGTATAACTTAGTGGATTTCACCTTATATTTTATTTATTTATTTACTTATATTGCTGGGAATCAAACTCAGGGCCCTGTACAAGCTAAAGAAGAGCTCTGCCACTGAGTCACACCCCTTAATTTTAAATTAATGGATTTCTAATAATGAGCCAGTCTCAAATTCTCATGGTTTTTTTAAATCTTCTAATGCATTTCTATGCTGAAATTGCCAATAATTTATTTACAGTATTTATCTTCTATAATTTGGCCTGCATCTTCTGCTATCTTTTAGATTTTAGCAGCAGCACTAATGAGTCTCATAAAATTATTAGCAGATAAAATCACTTTACCTGTGGCTATAGATAAGGCCCTCATTAGTCCTTTGGAGATAAGCTACAGCTGGGTTCCGAAGTCATTCAGCCTGAGGTCTTGTGCGTGTCAAATATCATATGACTTTTTCCTTTCTTCTGTGATCTCTTAAGCTTTTCTGCCTTCTCCTGATCCATTTTGTCATTTATTAGGTATGAGAAGTGCTTGTCTCGTCTCCAGCATTTAAGATTTCCTCATGTAAATCTATGCATGATATCACATCTTTTTTTCTTTAAATCTTTTTTGGAGGTATTTACTACTATTTTTTTTTAACATTCCAACCACAGTTTTCCCTCCCTCCTCTTCTCCCAATTCCCCACCCCCACCCCACCCAACCTCCCCTCTTTCGCGCCAATCCACTCCTCCTCCATTTTTCTTCAGAGAAAGTCAGACCTCCCACGGAAATCAACCAAACATGACTTACCAAGTTGCAGTGAGACTAGGCACCTCCCCTAGTATTAAGGCTGGACAAGACAACCCAGTATGAGGAAAAGAGTCCAAAAAGCTGGCACAAGAGTCAGAGACAGCCCCTGCTCCCACTGTTAGGAGCCCCACAAGAAGACCAAGCTATACAACTGTAACGTATATGCAGAGAGGGCCTCGGTCAGTCCCAACACCACCACATCTTTAAACTGCCATTCCCTGTTTGTCATTTCTATTTTCCAACTGGTCTCCTTCACCCCTTTTTATTTTCTTTTTCTTGTTAGTCTTAAACGAGTTCTATTTAAGAATGTACACATAGCTAGGTGTGGCAGGCCACGCCTTTAATCCCAGGCAGAGGCAGGCAGATCTCGGAGAGTTGGAGGCCAGCCTGGTTTGCGTAGTGAGTTCCAGGAGAACCAGAGATATATAGTAAGACTCCATTAAAAAACAGACAACCAAACAAACTAGTGAGGGATCCCTCCTCCTGTTTGCCTCGGCATCTCCTTGAGAGCACTGACTGACTGACGTGAGACAGATGCTTATGACAAGCTAAGTCCAGAGAAGCTTGTTTTCCTTTTCCTTCATTGTTTGCATTTTCCACAGGACTTCAGTGCCTCTCTCTATTCTGGCTGGCTCTCCCTTCTCCATCAGAAATAAGTTATCAGAACAAAGGTCTCAGTTATTTCCCGTTCTTATAATGAAGTAACTAAACCAATGAATCCCATTCTGAGTACATCATTGGTTTGGCCACGTATGATTTGATGTGTTCGTTATGAGGTAGGAAAACAGTATTTTTAAGTTTATGTGTGGGTATGAGAGTGTGTGTATGTGCACGTGCTTGTATGTGTAGATATATGAGTACATTCCAGAAGAAGACACTGGATTCCCCCGGACCTGGGGTTACAGTTGTGAGCTGCTATGTGTGTGCTAGGAATTGAACCCGGGTCCTTGGCAAGAGCTGCCAGTGCTCTTAACTGCTGAGCCATCTCACCAGCCCCTAAAAACAATTAGTGAAGGTTATTTCCAAGTGATTTTGTTCACCCCAATTCCACTGCTGTTCAGTGGGTTTTAGAAGTTGATGGATAATTCATTTATGTGCTTGTACATGTTCAATTTTTATTGGCAATTCAGGAGTATTTGGAAAGATTTTTTTTTTCAGCGTGTGGGGTATGGTGTTCTATTGTACATTGAGTCAATCTGTGCCACCTAAGCCTGCTGAGTGTCTGCCTCATTCTGAGGGAAGTGTGCAGAACTTCCCGCTGTCACTTAGCAATACTTGGACCTTCACTGGCTTCTTGCATGTTTAGCAGTTTGTGTCTTTTTTTATAACTACCTGTTGCTATATGAGGATTCATCACAGTTCTTGATTGGACTTTTACAACCAAGCTGAAATCCTTTCTCTCTGGAATTTTGACTTGGTCACACACTTATTATTATTTGTGTGTTTGAACTCATCCCTCATATCTTACCTTCTTATTTTAAGATTTGTTTTTTATTTCTCCTTTCCAGAGTTTCAATCAATAAAAAATTTCGTTCCCTTATATTTATTTATTTCACTTTGTTTAGTGTGTGTGTGTGTGTGTGTGTGTGTGTGTGTGTGTGTGTGTGTGTCCCACTGGGCACATGTGGAGACTAGAAGACAACGTGGAGGACTCAGTTCTCTATTTCCACCACGTGAGTCCCTGAAATCACCAGCTCCTGCACCAGCTGAATCGTGACATCAGCCCTCCACCCTCCAGCTTAATGTCTTATTTGTAATTTTCCAATTTTGACACAGAAATCTGAACAAAATTTAGACACTAAACAAACAAATCTATATCAACAAAAAGATGAACATTTATTTCAACATTATTGTTTTATTGTATTTATTATCATTTATTTATATTTTATTATGATTTTCTTGTCTCGCTCATGTTTTCTTCCCAGGTTTTTACATTCGTGTTCTTCCTCTGTGTTCTCTATTTAGTTATCTTTCTAAATCTCATGGCTGACACATCTTCTTCTGCTGAACTGTTTCTTTTATCCTGAATTTTATTTCCCCCTTATTAGATTTATTATCCCTGGTCCCTTTCTGGCTTGTCTTTCTCCTCCCTTCAGAATGGGCTCACAGCAGGTATGAAGCCTTCTGACCCACAAATGTCCCTCTTGGTCTCTCAAAAGTGATCATCCAACGGGTGAGTGAGATGTCTAAAGTGATCATCCAATGGGTGAGTGAGATGTCTAAAGTGATCATCCAATGGGTGAGTGAGATGTCTAAAGTGATCATCCAATGGGTGGATTAGATGTCTAAAGTGATCATCCAATGGGTGGGTGAGGTGTCTAAGCAGACATAGTTGAGCTGTGGTTCCACAATCCAATCAGACTGGCTTGCAAGACACTGATGCAGACGTTCCTTTCAGGACAGTTGTGCTGAGGGAGGGCACACTGAGAACAGACAGGTCCCCAAGGTGCAGGAACCTCTGGCGGGTCCTGGGGTGGGGCTATGTAGATAACCCCATGACCTCTGAGATGTGCTTCTGCTTAGGTGTGTCCTTAGGTGTGTGCTTCTTCTGGAGTAAAGTCACTCACGTCAACAAAGAGAAGAAAAAGAGGTGCTCCTGTGGGCGCTGAGGGCCTCAGGGGTTCTCACCAACCGTAAGATTCCTTCCCATCCTCCAGAGCCAGAGTGCTGCCCAGAGGTCACAGGGCACTGGCCCACCCACTGCATGCTCAGTCAGCTCTGGGACTCAGCCACATAAAGTGACCCTGCCACTCTCATGGAGGTGAAGTGACCTGCTTTCCAGGTTTCCAGTTCACGTATTTGAATTGTCAACAGGGCCTGTCCCACCTCACACCCTTCTTGGTCATCCCAGTTGTTCCAGCTGGTCCTCTGGGGATTCACAGGAAAGGCCAGTCCCGGGAACTTAGCCTCACACACTTGCTGGCTCACTTCAGGCCCCATCCGGAAATGCCTCCCTTTCTCCTGGTGGCCCATGGTCAATGCTGCTACAGCTTCTCTACCTTCGTTATTGAAAGTGGTAGAGAATCTTCAGGACGCAAGAGAGATGCACTTGCCACCCTGAATCTGGACATGCCAGAAGTACAGAGGAAAACCCTGGAAGGACAGCAGCCATCAAGGGGAGCTGGGGAGAGGGGACATTCCACTGGGAGAGTAAGATGAAAGGAAAGAGGTATGACCCCATGTGGCCTGCAGGTGGTGACACTCCAGGTATCACCTGCCAGGAGAAGAGAGTGAGTCCTGGGCCAGGGGCAGGGGGCAGGAAGGGGGTGAGTCCTGGGCCAGGGGCAGGGGGCAGGAAGGGGGTGAGTCCTGGGCCAGGGGCAGGGGGCAGGAAGGGGGTGAGTCCTGGGCCAGGGGCAGGGGGCAGGAAGGGGGTGAGTCCTGGGCCAGGGGCAGGGGGCAGGAAGGGGGTGAGTCCTGGGCCAGGGGCAAGGGGCAGGAAGGGGGTGTGTCCTGGGCCAAGGGGCAGGGGGCAGGAAGGGAGTGTGTGTCCTGGGCCAGGGACTGGGGGCAGGCAGGCAGGCAGAACCTAGTCCTCAAAATCCAGCAGGCAACTCCAAAGATGACTTTGTTCTGGGAGTCATAGAAAAGAGGAGAAGGAAATCGAGCGTGTATTTTAGAAACTCCACTGCAGAGATAAGGTGGAGGAAGGCTTGGACCAGAGGTGGAAAAGAAAAGACCATTGCATCACAGAAAGCAGGAGCTGCTGAACCCCTGAACTCGGGTAGTGGCCAGAGGACTGAGAGAAGGAGATAGATCATCAAGATAATAGAAATGATGTTCACTAAACCTGGGGGCCTACTGGATACAGGGAAGAGTCGGGAATGACTCAGAGGATTCTGGTTAGGGCAACTTAGAGGATTATGTTGCTATTCATCAGGAAGAGAGTGTGGGGAGGAGAAGCAGGTTTGGAGGGAGAGTGTGAGCCTAGGCTTGAACTTACTGCTTCTAACCGGCAACAATGACAAAGGGCTGACTGAGGTCAATAGGTTGTGCCAACTTTTGGGTCTCGGGCTCAAGAAATACAATACATCTGGGGTTATTCACGTGTGCGGTTTGACTGCAGGTGTGGGTGAGATTGTCCTGGGAGCACACAGGGCAAGAGAGGCTGGATTCACGGGCCCCATGCTATTTGCACACTGAAGTAGCCATCTGCTGTCTCTTAATAACTTTGTGTGTGTGGAGGGTGTGTGTGTGTGTGTGTGTGTGTGTGTGTGTGTGTGTGTGTGTGTGTGCATATGTGTGCACTCTCCAGACATCAGGGTTGGGTGTCTTCCATAATCACTTCTCCACATTATTTTTTGTGCAGGATCTGTCACTGACCCTGGAGCTCATGATTTCTGCTAGACTCACTGGCCAGAAAGCCCCCTGGGATCCTTCCGCTGCCCCTAGAGCCAGGCTTACAAGCATGTGCCACCGCACAGGGGTTTTCGATGGGGCCTGGGGATCTGGACTCAGGTCTCCATGGTCATGCAGCAAGCGCTTTATCTGCTGAGCCATCTCCCCAGCCCAAATTCTTCAACAACTTTTGAGGCAGGAGCCCACATTTTCCCTGTGAGTGGGTCCTGAAAAATGATATGGTCATTTGTAAGAGTGAGAGGGACAAAGCCAGACCTGAAGCCAAGCTAGAAAAGTTCACCACACAGAGAAGCCCAGAGGCTGTGACAGAACCCTGTGTCAAGTGGGAGGGGATGCTGGTGAGAAGCGGGGATGAAAATGAGAGACACAAGGGTCCTGTGGGCATCGTGACATGAAGAAGGGGCAGTGGCCTGGAAGGGGACCTGGGTGGCTTCCCCACAACACTATTTCGGGGTACAAAAGTGATAACATGAGTGTATTATTAAAACCAACTGCAAAACTGAACCCTGGGGCTGAGATGGCTCCATGAGCAAAGAGTTAGCAATGCAAGTGTGAGGACCTGGGTTCTAGCCCCATCAGTCACAGAAGGAGCCAGGTGCTGCAATCCCAGCATTTGGAAGAAAGAGATGCAGGATCACTGAGCCACACTGGCCAGCTAGACTCAGTTAGTTGGTGAGCTCCAAGGTCAGTGAGAGACCCCGTCTTTAAAAACAAGATGAACAGCTCCTGAGGGATGGCACGTGAGATTGACTTCTGACCTCCACAGATCCACGACACCTGTGCACAAACACCCCCCCCCCACACACAAGTGCATCCCAAGCACACACACACACACACACACACACACACACACACACACACACACACACACACACCGACTTCTAGAGGAGTCATGGAGTGTGGTGAATTCCCAATTCTAACCACTGTCATTGTTTCGACCTCATCCACCGCTGTCTGGACTCTTCAGCTCTTGAATCTCCACTTCATCCTTGGGCCCTGCGGGTCACAGTGATTGTGCTAGGGCTTAAGTCTGATCATGTCAGGCCTCTGCCCAAACCCACAGAGGCTTGTCATGTCGGAGCACGGGTCTTTACTGCCTGAGGGGACCAGTCATCAGTCTCCTCTTCGCTCACTCAGTTTGAGCACCATGGCCTCCATGCTGGCACTGTGCCCAGTCCTGCCCCTTGTTCTTGCTATAGGTGCCCTGACTGACTCTCTCTCTCTGTGTCTCTCTCTCTGTCTCTCTCTGTCTCTCTCTCTCTCTCTCAAACACACACACACACACACACACACACACACACACACACACACACACACACACACTTGGACTCAGATGTTCCCTCTCAGTGTGTCCACCCCGCTGGGCAGGCCGTCTATGCCACTGGGCTGGCTTTTCCTTGCAGCCCCATCACCACCTGACTTCCACTGTCACTGTTTGCTTTGTGTCTTTCCACTGCTAGGGGAGGAGACACTTGGCTTTGTTTATCTGCTTGGCTGGTCTTGTTGGAGAATAACAGCCCTGGGGGACGTTCGGAGCTATTGGAGAGCCTGTCTCCCAAGCCAAAAATTATGATATGCTGTCTAGTAGAGAGAAAGGGTATTCCCTTGTTTGTTTGTCTGTTTGGAAATGCATCCCTTTGTTTCACAGGGGGATTTAAGACAGCTTACAAAGCGCTCAGCAAGATGACATAAATTAGAAGCAGGTGGGAAGGGGGTGTCCACGCAGGCTAAAGCTAGAAAGTGGAGCCAAGGATGAGACTAATACAAAATAAACATCCCATAAACTTTGATCCATTCATGAGGGGTGGGCCACAAATTTGGCTCTAATATTTCTTACTGCCAGTGCCAGGATGTAACATGATCCTCCTCGTGACTCCCAGGATCCTCAAGATTAAAGCAGACCACCAGCTCAGGACAGACAGCCGCATTCCTGACACCGGGAAAACAGAGCAGCATCTCCCTGATCCCGCCCCCAGAGGGGACAGGGGCACTGTGGGGAGGGCTCACAGGCATCTCTGAGCTTGGCTTCTTATGTTTCCCAGCCAAGCATGAAGGAGTCCATTATCTGGGGGACCAGCAAAAGGGTTCAGTCCAGCCGCACACACGTTTTAGCAGGTAGTAGACAGTGTGGGCTAAAGAACTCTGGATCTATGCTTCCTGAATGCCCTGGGCCAAACTTTAGGAGGTAGCAGGGGACCAAAGATTCTCAGGATCAGCACTTCAACTGAAGCTATTCTAGGTGACAAAGCGTCATGTGATCCCAAGAGTCACCAGATAGCTGGCTGAGAACAGGTTGAGCCATACAGGAGGCCCTAAAAGTCACGTCCTCTCTCTGTTCATCTTCCTGGAAATGAACAACTAAGGAAATAAAGCATGAGCAGATGTGTGTGTACATGCACATTTGTGTGCACATGCACATTTGTGTGCACGCGTGCAGATGCCAGAGGTCGATGTCAGTTGTCTCTCTCTATCGATCCCTGTCTTATTTTTAATGTTTTATTTTGTTCATTGGAGACAGGGTCTCACTATGTAGCCTTGGCTGGCCTGAAGCTTGTGTAGACCAGGTTGGCCTCGAACTCACAGAGATCCACCTGCCTCTGCCTCCTGGGTGCTAGGATTAGAGGTGTGCGCCACCATATCCAACTTCCATCTAATTTTTGAGGCAGGGTCTCTTACTGAACCTGGAGTTTACGAGTCAGCTAGACGGCTAATCAGGGAGAGACCTGCCTGCCTTCACTTCTCCAGGACCGGGGCAAAGGCGCTCACCACCACACCCAGGTTGCTTTGTTTTTGCTTGTTTTGTTTTGTTTTTTGTTGGTGCTGGGGATTGAAACTCAGGTCGTCGTGTTTGCGTGGTAGGCGCTTCACTGACTGCGTCCTCTTCTTGGGCTCAGCACAACTGTAACCTCAGAACACTTTAGAGCAAACCCAGCCAAATACCTACCTACTGTGCGTGCGTGCGTGCGTGCGTGCGTGCGCGTGCGCGCGCGCGTGTGTGTGTGTGTGTGTGTGTGTGTGTGTGTGTGTGTGTGTGTGGGTGTGTGTGTGTGTTTAAGTGTCAGTAAATTCGTCTTCCTGTTCTTCCTTCCAAGATAAACCATTTGCGAAACACTCACCAAGCTAACTCTGAGGAGACCTGCCTGCAATGAAGGACTGTCTTGAAGAGCTGAGTGACAACTACCAACAATGACAGCTAGCCCAGAGCTCGCTTGCTCTGAAGTCTCCTTTCTGGCAGTAAGACCGGCTGTGTCCTGAGGCTCAGTACTGAAGCTGAATTTCCCCCAGAAAATCCCGACTGCACGGCTGGAGCCACACTGAGCAGAGCTGGCTCCCATCCCCACCCCTGATAGGGATCCCAAATGTCTCCACGCTTTCCTGGGGTATAGGGAGACTCCAAGATAACAAAGTGCCCCTCCTCTGAGGTGCTGGGAAGAAAGGTGCAACGCCTCTCTTCTTTCTCCTCCTCCTTCTCGGCTGTTTGAGACACGGTTTTACATCATAACTTAAGCCATCCTAACAGTGATCCTGTACTCTAAGTCCCCCCATGTATGTGTAATGTATGTGCACATGTATGTACAGGTATCCATGTTTGCGCATGTGTGCAGAGGCCATAGGAGGGCATGGGGAGTCCTGCTCTGTAACTCTCCACTTTATTTCCTGGAGACAGGGTCTCTCATTGAGCCTGGCACTAAGCTGATGGCCAGGAAGCCCTAGCCACTCTCCTGCCCCCTGCCTCCAGCAGCATTGGGTGTCAAGAGCATGCACGCCCACTGCCTACCTTTTTACATGGCTGCTGAGGACCATCTCAGGTCCTCATGGTTGCCTAGCAGGTGTTCTTACCTACTCAGCCATCTTCCCAGGCCCCTAAATTCTTCTTGAGCCATATTAAAGCACCGGGTGGAGTCCACCAATGCTGAGCACCTCAAAGACATTTGTGCGTCCCCCCTTCTTGCTAACTATGGCTTCCCTGGCTTTGCAGACCCCTTCTCAGGTGACCTCCCACCCCTCTCCCATCCCCGGTCCATAGAAGCACAGTTCTCCCTTGCAAAAGCCCCTGGACCAGTCATTCTGGCTGACCCCTGTCTCCTTCATCTTACCCTCCAGCTTGCTCTTTAGGGTTAGTCATAATAATCCCTCACATCAGTAGAGCAGAAGATCACCTTACATCTGCCTCACAACCACAAGGAGGTGGGTGGTGGGAGGCTAATTATCATCTCAATTTTACAAATAAATAAACAGGCTCAGAATCGCCCCATGGTTTTCCCACAAACATGCCGTAGTGAGTGTCCAGGCAGGAAGTACAGCTCTATACTCCAAGCTCTGAACTTGTGTTACATAAATCCTGATCCCCCAAACCAGCCCCCGATGCAGGAGGGGTCAACTGTATCAGGGGACTTGTAGAGCACACAGTCCTAAGTATGTGTGTAGAGGCACAAGGCAGATGGGAGAGAGGCCTCTGGAACCCTATTATGGTCTTAGCCCATGTTACGAAGGAATCCAAGTTTCTCCATTCACCTCTTCACTTTACAGGTGGGGAAACTGAGGCTCAGAGAGAAGAAAGGCTCATTTGTGGAGTGCTCAGCCTATGATTAACATTGGCCACCAGTACCTATGAGGGTCTGGGTGACAGTCTCCCTCAGCCACACATACCCACATCTGCCTCTCAACCTCCATCTTCTGTCAAAGCCATCCTAGGAGGAAGTCAGGACTGACCACTGCCATCTCTTGGACCCCACTTTGGCAGCCGAACTCCCACACTTTAAGCCTAAGAGTTTATTCCCAGTCTTTACCGTATACAAAGTGATTGTTGACCAGTGTAAACTTCTGGGTCTTTCTAGCCTCAGTACCCATTCTAGAAGGCCAGGACTTCTCACTGGAGGTGTAAGCTGGGCCCTGCATGAGACGGGATCCCATGGAGGGCAGTGTTGGTGGGGGTGAGTGTTGAGTTTGCGATGGGGGATGGGGACAAGAAGACCACTTTGAAGAAGGTGGAAGAGAAGAGGCACTGAAGAGGACCCGGAGGGGACTGAGGGCAGGGAAGGGTGGAGGTCCACTTGGGCTCCATGTAGCTGCCGCTCATGGAGTCCAAGGCTTGTTGTCCAAAAAGGTCCAATTCCTTCTTCCTCTAGAGGGAAAAAACACAACCCGAATGTTAACTTGACCTGACCCTGAGCAATTTGTGACAAACGAATTTCCCTGCAGGATCGCGTTGATGCTCCACAGCCTAATATGCCATTGAGACTGACATTTTTGCAGACAAGAAACCCGAGGCCAGAGAAGTAAGGCCAGTGAAGAACTACAACAGAAGCAGGGAATCCGGAACCCGGACCAGTACCTGTCCCACTGTGGCGATCTTGGCTCCAGCTCAGCATTCATTGGCTAGATCCTGCATCTCCAAGCTAAGGCATGCAAATGCATAGGCCATGGAGAGAGGCTTGACATCAAAAACTGCTTCCAGTTAGGGTTTTTGCAGCACCAATTCTTTCTAGTTCCATGTTCGTCTGTGCATGTGTGTGTGTATGTGTGTATGTGTGTGTGTGTGTGTGTGTGTGTGTGTGTGTGTGCGCGCGCGCATGCACGTGCATGAATGCGCATACGTGAACAGGAATTGAACCTAAGGCTTCATGCACAAGCATTCCATCTGAGTTCCATCCCCAGCCCTTGTCTCCTGTTGGGGAGTCAGCAGTGTTCAGCCTCCGATGTCAGCATTTCCTGTGCAGTACTGAGCTAATTTATATAGTGATTTTAAAAACTGCATTTCACCCATCAGATGAACACCTACTGGGTCTCTTGTGCACCAGGCTGTGCTGTCATTTAGTCATTTGTCTGGAGTTCAGGTGCTCATACATCTATTGTCACATCCTACTTGAGCATCACTGGAGTGTTGGGGGACAAGTTCTCTACTGGACCTTGACCCCTGTGGGAAGCTGTGTCCACTGTGGGGCTTCACTGGCACCATGAGTGGAGACTGTGGGAGCCGAGGAGGAGGGAGGACAGAAGAGCCAGAGAGAGCTGTAAAGGCAGGAGTAATCGTTGGAGAGGTTCCTCTCCGTCATTAAAGAGGATCTTAATTAAGGTCCCTGAAATAGATACTCAAAACAAGCAGCTGTGGGAACCAGATCCGCAGGGGATAGCACAACCGCCCAGAGGTGCTGGGTGTTAGCTGGCTCCTCACCTGTCATTAGGGAGTGGGAAATCGCCCCACATCAAAGCCAGCCAGGAAGGAATGTGACAAATGCCATTCACCTTTAAAACAGTGTTGAAAATGAACACCAGCGCCTGCCAACCATTGTGTGCGAAAACTCCTGGGGCAGAAGGACAGTCTCTAGAGAGCCAGGCAAGGTGTGTCCAGTCAGGAAGCAGAGTCGGATGCCTAGAACTGGGAACCGAGTCCACCTTGCCTGTAGCCTGCTTGACTTGGATACGCTTCTCCTGACCTTTGACACCCCACCCCACCCCAGTTGACTGGAACTGAGGTTGGACCAGCCTAGCACTCCACTACCTTCTGTCATCCTTGGGTCCAAAACAAGGTCATAGTGACAGAGAAGCAGGAGGACCGACAGAACCAAAGAGATTCAGAAGACTGAGCTTTGTTAGCTGCGAGAAGGCTCTCCTGAAACACCACAGTTTTTCAAATATCTTTCCTTTGTCCTTCACCTCCAAATCCAGTGCCTAGAACCCAGCTTACACCCTTGAGTCCTTTGAACAAGTTCAATGTTCATTCTTCCAGAAGCCAGTGTGGATGAGGCCCCATCATGGCTTCCAGCCCAGGAGGATGCTGAGGGCCCATGACATACCAAGGCAGGTCTCTTTCTTGGACTCTGAAGACACACCTTTTATTGTCTCATCTGACCAGATATCAGCCATCACGGTGGGGGAGGGGCGGGGTAGTGGGAGGCTGGGATGAGCCCCCACCAAGTTCATATTGACACCAGGAGTCAGAGAAGCTCTGGGGTCCATGTGGACTAAAGTGGCCAGAGGAGGCTTCCAGGTAGAGGCAGCGTGGGAGCTGAGCCTTGAGGATGGACAGGAGTTGGCACAGAGCAAAGAAAGGATACCCTTTGCAAGGTCAGCTGTATCTTTCCTGCCTTGGCTGAGAGCTGGGGGCAGGGGACACAACCTGAATGTCCTAACCAAACTCATGTTGAAATCTAATCTCCATTGTGACTGTTAAGAGGCAGGACCAGGTGGGGCCTTTACGAGGTGGTGAGGTCATGAGGACTCTGCCCTTGCCAAAGGTTAATCCACTCATAGATTAATGAGCTATCAAGGTACCTTGAGAGTGGACCTGTTATAAGGGAAAGTTTGGTTCCATCTCTTGGATGAGTCCCTCCCCTCCCCCATGATGCCACTATAGGACTTTGCAGAGGTCCCATCAGCAATAAGGCCCTCAGAAGATACATTCCCCCAACCTTGGACCTCTCAGCCTCCACAACCATGAGCTGAGTAAGTCTTGTGTCAGTTGTATGGTTCCTAGTACTTTGTTATAACAAGAAACAAAAAGCTAAGACAAAGGATACATGTTCTGAACTGTATTAGACAAGCATCCACATGGCCCTAACAGCCAAAGGCTGCTCCGAGGTGGGGAGTGGACAAGATGAGGTAGGTATCTAAAACCCAGTGAGTATTCTATTTGGTGTTTGAGTGGCTGGCTTGTCCTCAGGAAAAGCTTCTCATGCTCGGGGTCGCAACCTCAGATGGGGGTCAAGAACAAAATAACTTGGCTAAACTAAAAATCGATTTAAGTTCCAATGCATAATGGGTCACGGGTGGTTTTCACAGTACTCACCTACATGGTGTCACATGACCTCACTGCAGCCTTGACTCTGAACACACTTGCATGAACTTTCCGATGTGCATGCGACCACTCCAGGCAACGTTGCTAAGGGCTGCCTCTAGTACCACGGCTCAGCGTCACTACTGCTGTTCACAAACTGCAGTGTTTTTACCGTGCCCAGGTTTCTGCTCTTATAGAAACATAATGGCTTCGTTATAGAAAATAAAGACCTTTGCTATTTTTCTATCACCATTCCCCAACATGTATCAAATCAATGTACCTTTCCATTTTAATGTGTTGGGCAGATAATCTATCTCATTAGCATGAATTTTACTTTTCCCCCCTTAAAATGGTAAAATTATATATATAACCAAAAAGTTGCAAAATAAATTATGATTTGTGAACAGTACTTTCTAGCTGTCACCTGTTTACTAAGTGTTCATTATATGCAGGAGGAGGCCACAGGTTCATGCTGGGTGTCTTCCTCAATTGCGCTCCTCGTTTTTAAAGACAGAGTCTCTCATTGACCTGGAGTTCCTCAGTTTGGCTAGGCTAGCTGGCCAGCAGATCCCAGGGAATGCATGCTGCCATGCCCAGCTTTTGTTAACATGGGTGCTAAGGACTGAACTCAGCTCATCGAGGTTGTACAGCAAGTACCTTGCCATTGGAGCCATCTTCCTAGCCTCCTGTACGCCCTTGGACTTTATTTATTTTATTTTATGTGCATGAATGTTTTCTCTGCATGTGTGTGTAAGTACTGAGTCAATGCCTGGTGTCTGTGGCAGTCAGAAGAGAGCACTGGATGCCCTGGAACTGGAGTTTCAGATAGTTGTGTGTCTCTCTACAAGAGTCCTCTACAAGAGCAGCCAGTGTTCTTTACTGCTGAGCCATCTCCCCAGCTCCCACCTATTCTATAAACCAATGTACCCAGGGTAATAACAATTTTCTAAGTGTATAAAGGCCAGGAAAAAGGGGGTAGTGAGTGAACAAAGCTTAAGAGCTGCTGTGCTGGACAGGTCCAAGGAGCCAGGACCACAGGCATCTGGACATTAGGCTGGAAGGGTCTCCTGGCCTCCTCTCTTTTAAGGCTTTGCTCACTGGGATTCTTTGTAGTCTGTGAACCAGGCCAGTCTCCTCTCTATTATGCATACAGGAAATCCAGAATGATTTGGCCAAAAAGTGCAGGCAAGAAGTCTGATCCAAGGGGAAACTTGGTTTGAAGCACTCTTTAAGAGTTAAGGGTGGTCTTTGGATCATTTGCCCACAAGTCTTTAACCAGGAGCTAGGAGTGATGGATTGGGCCTGTGTCTCACCCTGCCCAACTGCTAAAGGGCAGTAAGGGGCTGACCTCATTGCTCCCACTCAGTAAACTGATTAAATCAGGGGCAGCCACCATTCACAAAAGAAGGAGCGCCCAATCGGATGGAAGAGAAGGAATTTAGGTAAAATAGACAAACCAAAGACTGAAGCTCTAACACCTTGACCGTCATCCACTTAAATACTGGGGCTAGCAGTATAGCTCAGTGGCAGTATGCATGCCTAGCCTAGCATGCATCAAGCTCTGGGTTTGAATCCCTAGCAATTCACTGTGATCTCAGTTATAAGTCAGCCCGAATTTCCCGTTATCATTTAGGTAATAAAGTGATTTTGGAAATCTGCCATTTAAAAACTAAAAATCCCTCCACACCTGTGTGTCATGGTGGGCCCGAGAAAGGTCAGAGTTGAGCGTACCATCTGCACCATACTAAAAGCCATGGTTGTTACTATAGTAACAGAAACTCTAGGTTCCAGCACTGGTCCCCAGGCCCTTCGGATTGAACTGTGTAATCCTCATACAGTCCTATGAGGTGCTGTCAATCATTTCCACAGCTGGGAAAACTATGGAGCAAAGACAACGAGACCTATATCACCTGGCAAAAGGGTTTGGGGTTTGAAGCCCTGTGCCTGCTCGCTGCACACCTGCAAGTCCTCACAGTCTTCCCTACAGACCTCACCAGCATTCTCATAAGGGAGCTTCATCCATAGCCAGATGTACCAGGATCTAACATGAAAAAAAAAAAATCAGTCTTCGCAGCGATCATCACACGCATGTCTGAGATGCTGTGAGTCAGCCACGTATAAGACAAAGTTTGTAACCCTCATAGAATAAATCAAGGGGCTGGTTTTCCAAATCCTACCTGGGGGCCCAGTGCCTGTCAAAGGGTTGAACTGAACACAGACCTTTCCAGGAAAGCCACGGGTGTGTGATTCCTACCATATTCATAGGGGAGCTGTGACACCCTAGAAAAGCCTTTGTAGAGGGCGAGGGAGGTATTGGGTGCTAGACAGAAGCCAGGTGGTGTCACATTGGAGAATGAGCATGGAGATGCTATTTCCCAGCAACCCCAGTGACCCAGTGTGTGACTGTAGGAGAGTTTGCCAGGCAATGAATGGGCAGAGTCACCATGCTGCTGGGCTCTCAAGTGGGCACCACAGCCCAAGTACACTTTTGGGGTCATAGTATCTCAGGATGATTTACAAGAAGGTACACAGAGAGAGACCAAAAGCCTTTGGTCAACGCCAGATCCAGATATTGGCAAAGGCCATGCTGATGTTCCCATTGCCACCTACCCTGTGGCTACTGGCCTCATTGGATAAATCAGAATGATTCTTCAACCTTCAAAACTTCCAACTTCCCAAGAGTAAAGACGTCTGAAGAGGAGAGGGAGATCAGCTGTGCGTTCAGCCATCACTCACGCAGCAAAGACAGTGTTTTAACTGCACCATAGCCTAGAAGCTTGTGTTGGAGACAGTCAATGAAGCTGGGACAATGCACTGGGACCAGCTTTCTGGCAGAGGACTCCCAAAACCTACCTGGCAAGTGGAAATTCCAGCCCCATACTGGGAGAACGGGGCATGCAGGTGATTAGCTCACTTGTTTTAACTATCCTGAAGTTTCCCCAGTCCCCCAAAATCACAGCTGGGCAGGTCCCCAACTGGGTGAGTGTGGGCCAGAGGGTGTTAGTGATGGGTGGAGGCCCCAGCCTTTCTCCGATGGAGAAAGCCATCTATGACCTCACAGGATAAAAGGAACCAACCCAGGCCTACCTAACTGTTATTACAACAATTACCAAGACCCATCACCTCCCTTCGGGAAATGTCCTCTTTCAAGTTGCAAGGCCCTGGTGTCCCCTGGTTCACGGTAGATCTCAATCATTACTGGGTGCCCAGGGCAACTTATTAATTTGTTTTTTCCCACATGGACTAGTGGATCCTGTTGAAAGGGCTGCAACTTTGCAAGGAACTCATTTAGGGCTGCTGCAAGGGGGTTGTCAAGAAGCCAAAGCACGGGTATACGTGACTGTGGACGTGCTGTGAAGAAGCACACATATGGGTGCATGTGTGCATGTGTGCGTTCCAAGGCAACACATGTGTGCATAGGTGTGTGGGTACCCTCCTTGTTCCAGCTCCCTCAGCCCCCTCCCTGGCTTATCCCGGTGTGAAGCATGGTGACGTCAAGAGGTGTGGCTGACTTTGATCCTGCTCAACATCCCTACTCATGAGCAACAGCAGGAGGAAGGGAGGACTGAGGAAAGGTTTTCCTAATTTTTTTTCTTGTTAGGTGACTCACTCCTGCCACACCCCAGCTGCAGAAGCTTCCAGATGCTTGGATTGAGACTACAGGGCATGCGGGGACCCTATTTCCTTCTAGAAGTTTATTCAGGAAAGGAGTCCTCCCACCTGAGCCTCCTCTGCTCATACCCCAGCCACCCAGAGATTGCCCTCACTACCTTCAGCCAATGGGGGAAATGGTGACAATGAGTTCTGTCACACATACAGAAGCTTTAGATTCATCTGTGGCATCCACAAGTTCAGTTCCTCTTACAGAAGGATCAGGAAAGTTCACTAAGGCAGAGGTCCCATGGAGGGGCACATGGCTGGCCAGCCAGAGACAGAGTCCATTGTCCCCATCCTGGGAGATGTGGTGAGTGCTTATAATCTTAGTACTAGGAAGGCAGGGACAGGTGGATCTTTGGGACTCCCAGGCCAGCCAGGCCAGCCTAGCTTAATTGGTGAGCTGCAGTGAAAGACCCTGTCTCAAAACCCAAGTGGAGATCTCTTAAGGGATGCCATCCAATGCTGACTTCTGACCTCTACACACGTGCACCAACACCCAAATACCCAAACATTTTTTTAAATGGACCACTGAGTCAGTTATGGTGGCACACTTTTACTCTCAGCACTGGGAAGGTAAAGGCAGGTGGATCTCTGTGGATTTGAAGCCTTCCTGGTCTACATAGCACGCTCCAGGATAACCAGAGCTACAAAGAAAGACCCTATCTCAAGACAACGACCAAAACAATGGAAACTTTTTGTATGTTTTGAAGGTTCAGATACCCTGTGTCTGTCATTTAAGTCTTGCGCTCCCACCAAGAGATTGCCATGGAAATGACCCCCACTTTCTAGATGAGAAGATCAAGCTCAGAGAGGCTTATGTTCATTCTGGTTCCCACAGTCAGAAAGGGCTAGGATTCGATGCCAGAAGGCCCCAGCCTGCTCTCTACACCTTGCCACTGAGGTTCCTATTCCTCTTGTCTCCTCCAAGGCCAATAGCTCTTTCAGAAGGCTTTCTGACCCCCTCAGACCCCTGCCTGTAGTGGGCATGGCATTACTCTCCATGGCCCTCTCAGGAGCCATCACAGGCCATGAGCCATGGAGAGCGGTGGTGTGGCTGAGATTCTCCACACTACTGCCCAAGTCTGGCACAGTATTTGTCTTCAGTGGATGTCCGTGCCAGCACTGAAGTGGGCTGACAGGAAGCCTACCCTCTCTGCTCAATGACATCCCTCACACACCTGACTCACAACAACTTTGGGTTGTTTTAAAGTGGCGGTTCTCAACCCTGTGGGTAGCAACCCCTCTGGGAGATCAAACAACTCTTTTACAGGGGTCGCCTAAGACCATCAGAAAACACAGATACTTACATTATGATTCATAGCAGTAGCAAAATTACAGTTATGAAGAAGTGATGAAGATAATTTTATGGTTGGGGGGTCACCACAACATGAGAAACTGTACTAAGGATCACATCATTAGGAAGGTTGAGAACCACTGTTCTAAAGGGTCAAAAAGAAACTGTTCTGTACTCTCTTGGGCTCACCTGGCTTCCTGGACAGTCAAGGCCAACAGCTGCTGACATACCTGGACCAAGCCTTCAACCTCTTCCATGTGTGGATTCTGGAAGTTTCTGTCTCTTTCAGGTGTGAAGGGTGCTCCTGTCTCAAGTCTGAGGGTGGTGCTGATGGAGAGATCAGGGTTGAAAGACAGACTCAGCAAGGAAGATAGGATAGGAGACAGAGGGAGAGAAAGAGGGAAAGACAGAAACAGACAGGAAAGAGCATGCCGGGGGATATAGAGAGATCGTTGGAGGAGAATGGGAAGCAGGTATTCCAAATCAAGAAGGAAGAAGAGAGAAATGGAGGGAGGAAGGCAGTGGGGAGAGGGAAGGAAGGGCAAAGGGCAGGAGGAAAAGAAGGAAAGCTGATGGAGAGGGTCACGGAGGCCCTAGGGAGGAACAGTGGTCAGAGGGGTCAGAGGTGTGACTGATTTCTGGTGTCCTGGCTCGTCCTCAGCGGAGCTACCCCTGCCTGTGGTCAAGTGAAAGCAGGAAGGAGAGCCAGTGACGAGAGAGGGAGATGGGAAATGGCCTCACCAGGAAGCCAGGGACACCCAGGGTGAAAGGAGGAAAGGAAGAGGGGAAGATCCACTTAAGCTGGTCTGGTTTGCCCGTGGGAAGATGTGCTGGAGGTGCCAGGAGGTCCCAGAAAAAAAACTCCCGTGGCAGCTCCTCCCTGCACAAGACCCCAAGTAACAGCACTGTCAAAACACTCAAGATTCTGCAAAACACACTGTACAGGTGGGGAGAGTGAGACTCCCAGAGGCAGCCTGTCTTTCAGTGGCAGGGGGCTGAGGATAACCAATGTACAAGACATGTCAGCTCTGGGTGTCAATACTTTCCCAGGGTGTGCCGTCACCACACCACATCCGTCCCTGGGCCCAGACCCTCCCTGGCTCCACTCTAGGGGCAGTGGGCATCCAGAGAAACTCTGCAGAGATACTGACTGGAGAGGAGGGAGGGATAGCAGCTCCAGTTGTCCTGTGCTGAGCACTACATAGCTCTCAGTCCAGGCTTCTGGAAGTCCATACAGACCTCAGACACTTACTTCAATCCTGGAGAGAACCAGAGTCATCACTGGCACCTGTAGACAGGTGACAAACACTGGCAAACCCAGGGACCTCCCTTTATACAGTTAACGTGTTAGTCAGTGATGCCCTTGGGAGGCTGGATCAAAAGCTGACAGTGTGCCTGAGACCCACTATGAAGCTGACCTGAGCCCTGTCCATGGGCCACTGACATCCCATCTATGCATAAGGACAAAAGACCATGAGAAATAAAAGTGTGGAAGTCAGACAGTGGTGCACTGGCCTGTCTCCATCCTCTGCCTCCTGACACCTTTCATAGGGCATACAGAGGCAAAGGAAGGTCGGTGTGGGGAGCCCTGTAGGCTGAGGTGGCCAAGGAGGAGCCAGCGCACAGGCCTCCCTTGCAATAGCAGTTGCGAAATGCCAGTATCATTAGGAAAACGCGAACGCAGGAACATCTGCTTGTGGGAACTAATGGTTTTTAATGAAGGTAATCGGCTTGGTTAAATCAAATTATTAGCTTGGACAATAGATGTGTAAACAGGAGCTTAATGAATCTGTTGGTTGCTCTTGCCTGCTGAAAGCCCCTACAGTCGTCATCTAGCCTGGAAAACACATGCAGGCTCCCCTTCCTGGGTTGGGCGACATCCAACCTTCTCCATCATACACACAGACACACAAACACAGACGCAAACAGGCTGGGAGCTCCCTGGGGCAGAGGATGTATCTCTCCCATCGGCCCCAGATCCTAAAGGGTGGAGCACTTCTGGTACCTGTGTTTTGTTCTCTCTTCTTAGATTCTCCTTGGATGGCTATAGCTCAGGACTCTCGGGCTTTGAGAAATCAAAGACCAAGGGAAGATAATCCACAGTGGAGATGGGAGGGGGTTAAGGCACTGGGCTGCTGGCTCCGGCATCGTTGCTTTGAGGATCTTCCTTAACACCAAGAGGACACTTCGTGGTGATATTTCCCCTTCTTTACAGTTTAGAAGGGCTGGATCACATGAACGTCTTTAGAGATGTAAAGCTCATGGAAGCAGACGAGGATGTCGGAGAGTGTAGTCAGAAATGGGGGATCAGGAGGGCTGGGGAGATGACGGCAGAATGCTTGCTGGTCAAGAATGGAGGCCTGAATTCAGTTTCTAGTACATAAGCGGGGGGGGGGGGGGGGGGGATACAGACATGGTGTCATGCATCTGTCATCCCAGCACTGGGAAGATGGAGACAGCGCTTGATGGCCAGCCAGTCTTGCTGAATTGGCAAGTTCTAGGTTCAGTGAGAAACTCTTAAAAAGTAAGATGCAGAGTGATGTAGGAAGGTACCTAATGTCAACCTCTGATATGCATATGCACACACACACACACACACACACACACGCACACACACATGCACACAAACATAAACACAAAGAAATGAGAGAACCAGAGCTCAGAGTCCATGATGGGGTCCTTTGTGAGTCTGGCATTTCCAGAGATAAATTGGGGGTTGTGGTGGAGAAATCTTAGGATTAGTTCATGAGCGGACTCCTCTCCCATCCCCCTCCTCTGTCTCTCTGTCTCTGTCTCTCTGTCTCTGTCTCTGTCTCTGTCTCTCTCTCTCTCTCTCTCTCACACACACACACACACACACACACACACACACACACACACACACACACACACTCTTACAGGCATACATGCATGCACAGGTTCTGGAATTAGCCAGCCAGGCATTCCCACGGTATTGGGAGCAGGGATGCTGGTCTTCTGTTTCTGTGAGTATTCACGAAGCCCAGGCTAGGACTTGAGCCAAGTAGGGGCTGAGCAAGCAGCAGCAGACACTCCTAGGAGACAGCTCACCCACACCATTCACCAAGATACCATCGTGGGTACTCTACAAGCATAGCTGCTGGCTGGGGCAGCTGCAAAGGGCAACGCTGTGGTCTCTCACCTGGGGCTGGTGGTTGGCAACATTAGTCAGCCAGACAGACGGAGGGAGAGTGTGCTGAAACCACCTCAGGCTCTGGCCAGCTTCTCCTGCAAACAGATCAGCCCAAGAGGCTCCAAAGCCCTTTTCCAGACAGAGCTGGGGAGGGACAATGAGAGTGAGATGCCAGCTCTTTACCCTGTGCCAATGGAGGAGATGAGATGGGGTCCTGAGCCCCAGGCTAATAGCAAAGGCTGGCCCTACCATCCAGCAACTTGGGTTTCAGGGGAATCACACTTCCTGCACTCTGACCCTTGCAGCCTGCAATCAGTTACATTCCCACACCTAAGCAGGATAGCTGCTACTGAGAGACGTCAGTCAGAGGCAGAGAGGTGGGGGAGGCGATGGGAAACAGAGTAGGAATACATAAGCAGAGTCTCTGGCCGGAAGTCCACCAGGTCACGTCTGGAAGAGTGGAGAGCACTCCAAAGCAGAGACACAGTATGTCAATGTGTCTTAATCAAGCTGACAGATGGTGTGCCAAGTCACTTGGTGTCCACAGGGCAATGTTGTAAGGAAGATAGCCTGCCGTCAAGAGGTCGTGTCAGGGTGCCTGGCCAAGTGTGGTAGAGATCTTCAGCTATTCTAGAGGTCCTTTCCAGAAGGACCAGTGCTCTGCTCAAATTGAGTCTGATGACATGTAAACAGGATACTGAAAAACTGACGTGGCACTGGTCCCAGCCCTAGGACACAGGTTACCAGCAGGGTGGAAGACTCAGTTCCGAAGATGGAAAAGAGAGGCCTCCTTGGCTTCAGTAATAGATGGTTCCACCCTCGGCCGAACTCTCATCACATACTGTACATTCCTCCCCTAGCACAGTGTGTAGTAATTAAATATGTACTTCCTTCACTAGCTAATGAGCGGCTTCAGCGCAGGAAGGCATGCCTGACTCAGAGCAGGTGTTCAAGATTTGTTGTGATGATTGATGGATGAATAGATGAATGGCAGAGAGATAGGCGGATAGATGGATAGATAGCAGTTGGATAGATTGATGGGTAAACAGATGGTAAATGGATAGATGGATGGATGACAGAGAGATAGATGAATAAGTGAATGGATAATGGATAGAGATAGATGAATTGCTAATGAATAGATGGCAAATGGAAGGATCAACAGACAGACAGTAGAAAAATGAATAGATAGATGGACAACAGAAATATAGATAGTGATGAATGGATGGCAGGTAGATGAATGAGCAAAATTGGTAGATGGATGGATGGGTGGCAGAGAGCTGGGTGGCAGATGGGTAGCAAGGTGGTAGGTGGATGGATGGACAGATAGCAGAGAGCTGGGTGGCAGACTGGTGGATGGATAAACGGGTGGCTGGCAGAAAGATGTATGTGGATGGGTGGGAGGGTAGGAGGGAAAACATTTGAATGAACACACCATTCATATCTCCTGACTTTCCTCTGGCTAACATGCTGTTGACCTTTCTGAGTTGGAGCTGGATCAGTCCTTCTCTATTCTAGTTCCACCCAATTAATTCAAGTCTCTACACTTGAATCTTCTCCTAGGCTTGAAAAATGTCATTCTCACAAGAAATTTAAGGACCAAGATCAATGTCTGTATACCCTACCTAAACCCCCACTCAGGACTATAGCTGCATCAGAAACTCCCACAGTCCCACTGGCCTGTGAACAAAGGCAAAGTTCAGAGTCAACACTGGTCGAGGAATGGAGGCACTCCTAAAGGACAGAGCCCACTCACTACTTGGTTCTAATCCTCCAAGGAGGGGCCAAGAGAAGGTGGTTCTCAGGGAGGCAGGCCCTCCCCAGTCTCAGACCCGAGTGACTAGAAGGTAGAACTTCAACTAATAAATAGAACTGTGAACTATAGTTACCCTTTCTTTGCAACTAACCCAGCCCCAAGCCCTACCTAGTCTAACCTAGTAACAACAGCAAACACTTAGATTGCAATTACCAAGTGCCAGGCACAGGTCCAAATGCGTGAAACACATTAACTCATTGAAACTTTACAGCAAGTCTTACATATTGCACATTCCTCCACTAGCACACGGTGTGAGGATTGTTGTTATGTTCATTTTACAAATGAGGAAACATAGACAGAGAGACATTACATAAGTCGTTCAAGGTCAACAGGTAATTGGTGACCATAGCATGATTTAAACCTAGAAATCCCAGATCCTGAGGTTGCCACAGCAGTCAGCTCTGACCCAAATTCAAGCCCCAGCCTAGCCAGCCCTCCTCAAAGAGCCCTGACTCCTTACCCAAATGTCAGCAGCCCCACCTCAGTTTACCTTTTATATCCTAACCTTGACAGTAATAGAATCTTCTAAAGACAAATTCTTTGGACAGAAATGTAAGATAAAGAGACAAAGTCAACACTGGAAGCTGACAAAGGACATCTGTAGGTATGGGAGCTTTAGACAGGACAATTAATAAGGTTTCTGCAGTTGTAGGGGAAGATATGTACTCTCCCCTCTGACCTTCAGAATCATGATAATCAGATATGAACTTGTCCAGCTCCATTTCCGTTTGAGTAGACCAACTGTAAGAGACAGTTCTGAGACATGGGGGTGGGGGGGCCTTTACTAACTTTACTATAGGCTGAGTATTAGATGACACCAGGGAATGGATGCTGATTTGCTGGGTGTGACTTCATTACCCGTGTGAGGATGCACTCGTGACTGTGACGTATAGTGGATTCTTGTTATTTGTCATGGTCCTGCCAAAGAAAATCACCAAAGTATGGACTTAGTGTGAACACTGTGTTGTTGTTCCTGGGGAAATACTGGAATAAGTTCCCATGAGCCTCTGCTCATGATGCCTTCCTCAGATGACCCACACATAACCTTGTTTCATCTGTCTGTTGAAGGATACCTTATGTAACACGTATGTCTGATTCATTGATTTTGAACTCATGAACAACACTAGCACAGCTCAAACATGCATGAAGTGCATCCGACACACACCTTTCTTCTGTAAGGCAATTTGCAGCGCTCATACTTAGGAACACCCTCTGCTTAGAGACACTTTAAACAACAAAATGAGTAACAAAACTCACAAGAATAGGGGCTGAGGAGATGGGTCAGAGGATAAGAGTGCTTACTCGACAAACATCAGGACCTGAGTTTGAATCCCTGGCACCCACATGAAAAGCTCAGAATGCCTACTTGTGGCTGTAACCCCAGAAATGGATGGTGAGGACAGTCTGATTCCAGGAGCTTGCTGGCCGGCCAGCCCACCTGAAACTTCAGGCCTCTGGTTCAATGAGAGAGTCCATCTCAAGTCCTAAGGCAGACAGACACACACACAAATAAAAGTAAAAATGCAAACAGTGCTGTTAAATAGACCATGAAAGGCATCTGTGGATGTCTCAGAGCCATAACTGCAAAACCCAGTGGCACCTTGTTGGACCCAGAACCTCACATTTCTCTCTACTCTGTACTTATTTGTAAATGACACAGACAGGGAATGTGTTTATTCAGTAGGAAATATGCAAATGAGGGCTCTGTAAATAATGCGCTTCTGGGATTGGCTTTTAATCATTTCAGTAGGTAAAGACAGGAAAAAAAAAAGATGAGGCAAAAACAAGCAAGTGTTGAAAATATTACTAACTGCTCCTAGGGACGGTGCGTCTGCTGAATCGGTTGGTCCAAGCCCCCAAGGAGCAGGCACCACGATGGCAGCAAAGGCTGTGATTTTGTTTGGGAAAATGCCTGTGAGAAGAGAAGCAAAGAAAGAACCAGCAAGGCTGCAAGAGGCAATGAGACTTTGAGAGGGGAGGGAGAAGGGGAAGGGGTGGGGGGGAGGGGGGAAGGAAGGGAGGAGGAAGAGGAGGAGGAAGAGGGGAGTGAGAGAAGTGAGAAGGAGAAAGAAGCATGGGGAAGGAGTGACGGGGGAAGTAAAAAGGGAGGAGGAGGGGAGGAGGGAAAGAGAAAACTGGGCAGTGCAGCCTGGCCCCTGAACAGCGCAGAGGTGGGGTGAGGTGCCTGGAGTTAAATGGAGTGTACTGTCCAGACCGCCACACGGAGCCTCCTAAGACAGCTCTCTCTACTTTGAAATGTGTTTGAACTTTTTCTCAAGGAGAACTCAGAGTGGAGAAAAGAATGGGGGTGCAGCAGGCAGGCCACAGAACCCCAGGTTTAGATACGATGCTGCGCGTTTCCACTCTGCCCTGTAGAACCTTCTCGCCGCCCACTTCAGAGAAGAGCAGGTGTGTCCTAGGCACCCAGTCTGGACTCTGACGGAGTCGCGCAGTCGTTGGGCTGAGCTGGTGCTTGGAGAGAAGGTTGTGTCTGGCTCTCCATCCAGGAGCTTCCATCACCATCCCATGGCCCACCCTCTGGAAAGAAGACTGAAGCTGTGGAGTGGGGTGCCTCAGAACCCCACAGAGCTGCCCCACCACTGAGCCCACTGAGCCTGGGTGTCATGAAGCTATTCCCTCCAAACTGAAACACACCTTCCTGGAAAGAACCTCCTTAGGATTCAGGAAGTAAAATGTACAAGGTCCAGGAAAATAAAAAAACAGAAACAAAAACTGAGAAGTCTTAGGAGGTTCCTAAAACTTACAGGATCCACAAGGCCCCTAACTGCTGAGGACAGGAGACTGTCCCACCATCAGTTTGCCTGCAAGTCCTGTGGGGAAACAGCTTTTCTGCCCTGTCACCTGCGCTGGGTTGGGCTTTTCAGTGATGCTGTCTTTGAGTCACTCATGCTGTAAGGAACCCCAGTGGTTCGCTAAGCTAGATTTGGGTGGAATCATTTCTTTGCTCTGTCTGAGATGAATACATGTTTGTTCACGTCTCCCCAGGAAAAGTCACACACTGGGGCAGGGAGCTTAGAGCTCCATCTGAGGTCAGGCTTATGTTAAGACTAGAATAGGAACACCTCACCTGTGGGGACAGGTAAAGGGGCCTATCTGCATATTGGAGGAGTGGCATTCCTTCTGTCCAGTGCTGGCCACTTTCCCACTGCCCTCTAACCATGTTCCCTTCAGCTCCTCTGGCCCTGGGGACAGAAGTGACCATATCCGCACAGAGGTGCTCTGCATTTGTCCCTGAAGCTCATTTGCATCTGACACAGCTGAGGCTGACCTGGGTGGATTTCACAGGAGCATGTCGCAAACCACCTGCCTGGACGTAAGCCCGCTGACATCAGTAACAGCTTTGGGGCCTGTTGGATCCTCTTCCCATTCCTACAGACTTAGTGACAGGGCTGGCCACAGCAAGTGTCCACCTTCTATCCCACGTGAGACAGGGGAGTGGGATGGTTTGTCTCTGGCAGAATCAATAGAAGAAAGCCAGCAAGGCTGGGGCCGTGGCCCATCTTTGTGGAGAATGAGGCCATTCGAGTGCTGTGCTCTCAACCTTCCCCCCTTGTGTTCTGTCCCCATTCATTCATCCCAGAAGAGATGATACGTCTGTCCCATAAGTCTGTGAAAGGAATCCAGAGGAGACAGCACCTCTCAGCCCAAGGGAGGACAACCCACCGGTGGGATGTTGGTCGCCATGACAGGCAACATGGAAACTAGTTGTGGCCATGGTCTTCCTGGTGCCTCAGAAAAATAAGACCCCTCACTGAAGGTTCTGAACAATCTCATGGAGCTGAGGGGAAAGTGAGCACACGCCCCTAATCGTCCGCTTCAGCAGTCTAGAACACAGCCCTCAGTTAGACACCCCCAGCACCACCTGAAGCAGGTGTGGTGACACAAGCCTACAATCCCAGCACTCAGGAGGTAGAAGCAGGAGGAACCGGAGTTCAAGGTCGTCTTCTGTTACTCAGTGAATTTGAGGTCAGTCCGGGCTACATGAGACCCTGTCTCAACGTAACAGCAGCAAAATATCTAGCAGGTGCATCCTTCCCACACAGGCTCTGGGCCGAACCCTCCTTTACCTCTTGCCAGACCTGGGCAGCCACTGTTGGCTTCTTCTGCTCTCTGTGACATGGCATTTCAAAGACACCATTCCTCAATAAGGCTCATGCCACACAGGGCTAATCAAGGTCGCAGGTCACAGGAGGACCGAAGGCCAAGTCCCCCCCCCCCACACACACACACACATATCTGCTACTCAGCACTCAACCTGGTGACTGCTTTAAATAGGCAACCTTTCAGTCGGTTTGACTATCCCAGACCCTTATTTCAAACTTTAATTAAACTAAACACCATGTCTCCTGGGATATCCCACTCTGCCTCAGTATGCCTCTAGTTTTTCTAAAATTACCTTCTATCATTATTATAATTTCAATTCTATAGCTGAAGAGCTTGTAGAAATATGTCTTCTCTCTTTTGAAATAAATCCCTATAGTCTCATGAGTGGGCCTTGTTTGGCCTTCAGAGTCTAAAATGTTCCCTTATTCAGCCCTAAACAGGGAAAGTTTCAAACTACTGGTCTACCAGGGGTGACTGATCTGTGCCCCCCAAAACCCTGGGCCACAAATGCTGAGCTGTGAATAATGTGGCTGAACATATAACCATACACTTACTTAAAACATGAAATCGGGGGGAGGGGGATTATACAGCTGCTTGAGAGTGAACTATGTGGATGGCAGTGTTGACAGCAGCCTGTCTCCATGTCAAAAGGTTGGAAACACCTGGAACTCTTCCTTCAAGTGCTCAAACCCTGGAGCTTTTGGCATTAGTGCCTCCTCCAGAGCACAGCCAGCCCTGACAAATGCTGACCTTTCCCACACAGAGAACTTACTTACATTCTGTGTGCTTTGCTTCTTGATCCATAAAACGAGGGTAATAATAATTTGCTAAATTGTTATGAGGTTGAAAGGGCTGTGTTTTTCTTAAAGCAGTGTCTGCCACATACCAAGTCTCTGCACATAGTTGAGGAATGAGTAAAATCTCTGCCCAGTGTGGCCTCCAGCACTCCACAAGGCCCATCTCCTCCATATTGCTTCCTTCTGCTTCACCTCCATCTTGACTGCAGATCTTATCTGTGGTACACAAAGCACAGGGACAGACAATGGTCACTCTGCAACCTCTGTTCTGTTCCCTACAAGCTCCTTGAAGGCAGAAATAATGTCATTTCTTATTTCCAAAATGATAGCAAAGCCAGATGTCTAATGAGGCCAGACAAACAGACAGACACAGGGAAGGAAGAAAACAGGTGCCAATTAACAACTAGACCAAAGAAGAATTTTCATAAATGAAAAGTGAATAAAGCCATTAGAAAGAAAAAATTTCAACTATTTAAAATTTGTCTTCCCTTTGTCTCAATAAAAACAGAATGTAAAATCAAGCAAGGTACATGGAAACAATACTTAAAGCACAGCCAGTAAAAGGAGAGTTTGTGTCCTTAATATATAAAGAGCTCTTACAAACCAACATCAAGCTAGGTGTGTGGTGCCTCACATCTGTAATCCCAGCACTTGGAGCCCGAGGCAGGAGGATCACCGAGGAGTCTGGGCTACATAGTGAGTTCCAAGCCAGCCTCAGACCATGTCTCATAAAAAAAATAAAAATTAATGTAGAAGAAAAAATCTTAGGACCAAAGCAGATGAGTAGCATAACATAGAACAAGTGAAAATATAGATGGCAAAGAGATAAAAGGTGTTTGCCATTGATAGTACAGAATAAATAAAAAGGGTGAAATTAGTTAATAGTTTTTAATTATAGTACTCAGGCCCAGCAGTAGGATGAGAAAATAAGGCCCAGTGTTGAGCACATGAGCTGACGGTATAGTGAGCTTGATGGTGGGAATCCAAAACTTTTTTTAAAAAAAAAGCTTTGCCCCTTGACCCAGCATGGCAACTTCTGGGAAATCATCAGATAAGTGGATAAAAGTTTCTGCTTGGTGTTGTGAAAAACAAATACAACTTCTATCTTCAATAACAGGGGATCGGTTTAATAAATTATGCTCCACCCGTATGTCAGTGGTTGTGCAAGGGCCGAAAAGAATGTTTACAAAGAAAGAGAAGTAAAACCCTACACTTTCATCACAAGTGTGCGGTTGTTTTGTTTGCTCCTCAAAGCAAGGTCTCACTGACCTAGAGCTTGTGATCCTCCTGCCTCAGCTTCTCAACGCTGGGTGTGCAAGCCTGTGTCCTCCATCCTGCCTCAAGTGTGGCTTTTAAGTGCACTGAAGAAATGGGAGGAAGTGTGGATGGCCTCTCACCCTTCCACAATGCAGGAAGCTAATCTGATATGGAGGTGTCCAAGGCACGTAGGGCTTTGCCCCTCGGGGCACACTGGGACTCTATGATGGATATGATCTTCATTTGTGGACATGTATGTGCAATCCCATACAGAGATTCTGTGTGCTACTGTATTGTTCAGAAGCCTGTGTGTTTAAACAAAACAGTACCTGCTCACCTGACCCACTGGGGAGCCATAAGTTAGACTCCCCATGCAGAAGTGTCCTTTGTCTCCAAGCTGACCCTTCCCAAAAAGTTGGCCACATCCACACTAAGAGTCCAACAAAACTCAGAAGAATGTAGCTGGAGCAGATCTGGGACTTCCAGTCCTGAATAAAAGTGACTAGAAACCCCCTATGATTATTGCTACCGTGTTTCCAATAGGCAAAAACAAAAACAAACAATACAAAACCCAGGGCCATCAACCAATGGAGAAAATGCAGCTCACGTGCAATGGAGAACTGTGGAGCTCTCAAGAGACCCTGCCGCCTGTGAGGACATGGGGACTAGAGATGATGATATATGTTAAGCTACAGTCTCATGGACATAGGCTCTTGGTCACATGTGAAAACCAACACAGTTGATTCCACAGAAGGTGGGACTTGAATGGTGTTTGGCCCAGGCTGGGCAGTGTGGGATAAGAAGCTCTGGGGACTGCTGCATAGGTAGGGTGACAGGGGGAGGAAGTTAAGTCCTGTGTGGTTTGCAAAGCCCAAAGAAAGGGTCTGGAATGTTTTCGCCTTTAAGAAACATCAGTGTCTGAGGAAATTTGTATGTTTAACCATGTGTGGTCACTGAACAATGTCCGCAGGATTGAGACATCCCATACCCCATAAGTGCACACACTTTATGTTTGGGGGTGGCAGTTAAAATAAAATCAATTTAATTTTTAAAAGAAATGGTTAGAAATGTGGAGGGGCCAGTAGGAAGCTGCTCTTGCTCCAGAGGCCCTAGAATGCCAAAATTCAGAACCCTGACCCTCAGATCAGGCTGGCTCAACCCTAAGCCTGTCCACGTGGGAGTGGCAAGAAGGCCCACCCACCTGCCCCCATTGAAGGGGTCCCGAATGCCTTTCCCAGTCTGCAGGCTTCATGGTGGCACTCTGGCCCTGACCTCTCTGTTCCTATTCCCAGGAAGGGGCCACACAACGTGGTGATTTTCCACCGAGGAGTGTCAGAGGCATGATTGTCATCTCCCCAGAGCTGGAGTGGCTCCACCCGCTAGCCTGGTTGGTGATAAGTGGGCCCCACCTGCTGCCCCCGCCCCAAGGAGCAGGTGGGGGCAGGCCACGGGGGAGTGCCAGGATCCTATCTAGAGCACCCAGCCCATATCACAGGGCTGGAACGTCCCAGACACCTAGCGCCTCCTCCCCAGAGCCACCTGACTGGAAAGTGAACCTTGACTCCAGGCATCTGGCCTGTCTGTTCTCTCCTCCCAAGGACCACTATCTTCCAACCAGGTCATTCTGTCCATCCTTCTGCCTCCAAGCTTGGCTGATGCTCAGCTTGGCATGTGTTTATTGAGCACCTACTTATCTGCCTCGAACTCCCACAGAGCCCGGCCCAGTTCCATGGTGTTTCTGAGTCATTCTCAACCATCCTGCAAAACAATGAAGCTGGTTAGTGGGCAAGAAGCCACTCACCCTAGCCGAGCACCAATAGAATGCAAGAGTCAAGCGTTAGGGAAGCTGAGGCAAGTGAAGAGGAGAGCAGACTTAGGTGCTGCCAGAGTATCTTGAGAGTAGGGAACAGAGAATGCTCATACCCTGGCAGAGCATCCACTGAGTGCTTGCTAGACTCTGACTGGTATTAGCTTAGAAGACACAGGCACCAAAGAATAGCAGCATCGCAGATGCAGGTCAAGCTTTAAGAAGGCAGTGGCTATAGTGCCATGAGAACCCACAGGAGGAGGGGAACCTGCTCCCTCAACCTGCAGGCCCATGAGCCAGGTCCCAACATCATCACAAAACCTTCCACAGCTCCTGATATGAGGACAGGCCTCCATCCAGAGTTCTCTCTCATGTCTGATGGTTCTCCTGTAGGCAAGAGGTTCAGACATCACACCCATGTGTATGCACGCATGTGCACATGTGCATGTACACACACACACACACACACACACACACACACACACACACACACACACAGGAGTTAGGGATAAAATGCAGAGCAGCAGTATGGAACTAGGATTTCTCCACTGACAGCAGGAAGGGCATCTGGACAAAGTGAGAGCTCACAGGGTGTGGATCCTGGAGGTAGCATCCTAGCAGAGGTACACACAGGCACAAGGCAGGAATCTCATGGGAGTGGACCAGAGAGCCCTGGTGGAAGATGAGGGGCAGCTAGGACAGACTCTTGTGGCTAATGTCTACCTGTTTTTCTGAGGGTACTGGGGAGCCATGGGAAGATTTTAAGCAGAGTATGCCATGATAAACTCTGTCCCTTAGTGTCCCTTTGGTCACCGTGTGCACAACTAGTGGGAAGTCAACAATGAGAGAGGGAGAGGCCTGGCTCCCAGGAGTCAAGGAAGTGGCGGAAGTGGACAGAGTGTGGAAGACAAAGGAGCAGCCACCAGTGGGGAGAGCCAGGAGGCGGGGCCCAGGTGTAGACAAGATGTGAGCACCAAAGAAGGGGTGCACAGGGCACGCACCCCTATGAGGAGGTCAGCCCCAGAGCCTCCTACTCCAGCATGTGCCTGGCAGCTGGGATTCCATGACGTGCCTGAGGTCCCCTGACCAGGGAGCCTGATGATGGAATGTGGAGGGTCTGTGAACAGACTGGGAAAGAAGTGACCCTGTGTTTTCCCAATCCCAGTTTCCTTCATATTGTACACAGAAACAGCAAACCACAAATGTCTACTAAACACCTACGGTGTTGGCCCTGATTGAAAGCAGTTGTTTTCGTATTATTTTAGTTGGGCGAACATCTGAAGTACTGAAAGTGTTTATCCTTATGCGGAAATGACATGAATGCCATTTAACCCACTGGTGAGAAATGTTAAGTGTGGCTGAGTCCCAAACGGAAAGTTTATGGTGTTCCCCCTTCCCACCACCACTGTCCCCAAAGACAAGCTCCTCAGGGAGAAGTCAGTGGAGCTTCTCAGCCAACAGAGAAGAAGGATTTGGTCATCCAAATAATCAATCAAAATTGGTTTTGTTCAACTACTACTTAGTAAAAATGGAGAGAAGCGGATTTTCAGTTATCAAGAAAGCATGCTTTTTAGTGTTCAGAATAAGGAACCAGATACTTGCAGTGACTGTAGCATATTTTCATGTCCTGGAACTTGTCTGTAATTCACTGTCTCTCTCCTTTTTTCTATAACTTCGGCATATCACTGCCAACAAAATATGTTTCTAATAATTTCCTTCTGGTTTGTGGCCACTCAATGACTTGTTGCTCAAGTCCCTAGCCTTGGCTTTTCTAAACTGCACCTGTTTCTGAGAGTCAATATCAAGACTTCACACTTCATAGCCACACAGAGTGGCAAATACCTGTGGTCCCAGCACTCAGGAGGCTTAGGCAGGAGGATTGCTTTGAGTTTGAGGCCAACTTGAGATATACAGTGAGAGTCTGTCTAAAAGACAAGCTAGGTGTGCTGGTGCACATCCCCAATCCCAGTACTTGGGAAAGGGAGGCAGGGAAATTCAGAGTCTGCCTCAGATACACAGAGAAGTCGAAGCTACCCTGGGCTACATGAGACTGTGTCTCCACACCTAAAAACCAAAAAGAAACAAAATGAATAATAATCAAAGCTTTATCAGGTAAGGCAAATCATTACCAATGCTGTGCATCCCGTGTTTGGTGGCAGGGTTCGGGTTGACTGGAGGAGTAGCAAGTCACAGTTTTGTGCCATACATGCATGCTCATTGCAGAAATATGCCAGTAAGTGAGTTGGTATCACCTGTTTTCAGTTCTCACACCCCAGCACTGTCTATGGCAAGGCCAGAACTAGTCTGCCTCTTGTCAGTCTTGGATGGCGCTAGGAATAGACTCTGAGAAAGAATCACATTTGCTTACTGAGTTTTCTAGACGCTCTAAACACTGCAGGTGCCAGGTTTGCTTTCCTTCAAACCATATTCTTCCTGAAGAGGGGGACTTCTTCCCTCTGGGTATAAGGAAGCCTAAGACTCATGGGAAATCCCACCGGCAGGTCAAGTTAGACCTGGTGTGAGGACACTGGTTATAAAGTGTCTGAGTGGACACGGGGGTGAGGTGGCTCATGGAGCCTCTGCTCTGCATCTTCCAAGGTTCTAGGTCACCCCCTCTTCTCTGAACCCCGACTTATAAAGCACTAAGTCCTGTTCTTGGTGATGGGTGCAGACATACTCCTTTGAGAGGATGCACTCAAGACCACAACGGAAAATCATTTTGTCTGCAGTTCTTCAGCACAACACACCCTGGTGCTCTCTGGAGAGCAGATTCCCACACGTACCACAGAGCACAGGTCCACCTGTCTGTGGGGATGGCTCTCTTTCTAAGGTGATCCCTCTTGGAGGCACCTCTGAACTTCCTGACATTCTAAAGTCTCCACTAGTGTGGTACAGACACCCTGGGAGCTGCCCGTTGCCTGCTTTCTAAGACAGCAGGCATGACCCAGGAAGACTGGAACCATCCTTCTGAAATACAGACCAGAGGGAGAAAGTCAGCTGGGGTTAGGAACCAGAGGAGTTAGTGAAGGAAGACTTCCTGGGGAAGAGACAGCAACCTAGGCCCCTCACTAGAGTGTCCCAGAACATTCCATAGGAGTTCAAAAACTTCTGCAATCCAGAAGTCCTCCCCACCCTATGTCCCTAGCCTCTGAGGACAGGTTCATTCCATTCCTCTGGTGATTCTCCTGCCTGTAACTTCTTCTACCCAACTTGTTCCTTTGATATTCTTCTGATTGCGTCCATGAACCTAAGGCTAACTCCCAGACCACCCAAGATATATCAGGGCTGTGCTCCAGACCCTGTGGCACTCATTCCCCAGCCTGTTCCTCCACGTATCCTTCACTCATCACGTTCAAGGACAATGAACATGCCTCTCCAAGGCCACGGCTTTCCCGTCTAGAGCAATGCTGGACAACAGCCTAGGGACAACCATGACTGCCGATGGATAAGCCCTCGGTGAAGACTAGGCCTGTCCCCTGCTCCCCTGCCTCCTAGGTGAGTTCTTTTAAGCCAGGCTTCACCTCTCACCCCTGCCTTTTGAGCCTCGGTTTCCCCAGCTGAGAAAATTAGACTATTTAAAAAGTCAGTAAGCTACAAAATACTGACTCCTGCTAAATGGAGATGTCCTTGGGAATTCTTGGCCCATGCACAGAGACAATGAGTACATTCCATAGTAAACAGGGATGTGAGGAAGGTGTATGCGGCTGCCTCCTTCCCTTCTACCAAGACTATCCCCCACGGGGAGTTTTCCTTACCGATGATGCTTGCCCTCCCCATCCCTGGAACCCAAAGGATTTCTCCTTGTTGGTAGCTCTCACCTGGAAAGAAAGTGACTCAGACCTCCAGGAGAGCTGGGATGAATCAGGGAGGCAGAACTGAGTATGGGGCCCCCACCCCAGAGCCCAGACCTCTCCCAGCAAGAAGAGTATGAGCCGTCCCCAGTGATCACGGGGCCAGAGGGTGATTCTGCTGAAATGTGGCCCTGGCCAGCCAGTGGGGCACCCCTGTAATCACACTCCCACATTCCAGGCCTGTCCAGACATCTTCCCAGTACTATCTTGTCATGCAGTCCTGCGGGGAGGCCAGGCAGTCACATGGGCCTCCATTGTCTCTGCTGACAGTGGCTAGGGTCTCTTCCTGTCATTCTGGGGAAGCAATGGACATGGGACATGGGACAGCCACAGGAGAACCTGTGGAGCAGCAGGAGGTGGGAGCCCAGCCCTGCCTCTCCAACTATGAGGCTCCATCTGTCATTGCTCACTAAGATCCCATCCCTCTCTGCTGTCAGTGAGACCCCAGAAGTAGATCCTCTGCCTGGACCTCTCCCTCACACCAAACCTGCCCACCCAGCTGCTGGCCCAACATTGTGAACTCCACCCGCTTCAAGCTGACCTCAGATCAGGCCCCAAATTGCTCTTCAAGAATCTTCTCCATCCTAGATCTCAGCACAAGGCAGCTGCGTCCTTCCAGGTGTTCAAGCTGCACGTTGGCTTATCTCTTCCCTTCACCTCTCTGGTTCTACCTACAAAAGGGACTCAGAATCCAGCATCTCTCATGCCTTTGCCCCCTCTCTGAGGGGAGCCCTGTGGTACTCTGAACCCCATAGGGAGCTCCCTTGTGGGTCTCTCGGCCTCACTCTTCCCTCCGGCTGCAGTCAGAGGGTTTTTGATAAACACAAAGTCAGACCAGGTCCATTGAGTAAAAGTCATATCCCAAAAACAGCCATTCTGAAGAAGGGAACGGGGAGAGAGGGAAGAAGGATAGAAGAGTAGAAGAAAGATAAAGGAGAGAGTTGGAGGAAAGAGAGGAGAAAGGGAGGGAAGGAAAGAGAGATGAAAGGGAGAGAGGAATTGGAAGGGAAGAGGAGGATAAAACCAACTTGATTTGAGCAACACACGAAGTCCTTGCAGGCACCTGCAGGGTAGATGTGCTCCTCCGCCCAGCTCTAGGGAGTCATGCCCCACCCCTACTCCCTACCGCCCCCTTCCCATCCTGCTCCTCTCCCAGGACCTGCACAGGTCTTTGTCCTGGACATGCACGTGCTTCTTCCCTCTGCTCCAAGTCTGCCTGTGCTGAATGGAATCCGAAATGTGTCTGCAAGCTCATGTTTCACACATGGTCTCTAACTGCTGGAGCTACTGGGGAGGCTGTGGAACCTTTGGGAAGTAGGGTCTAGCAGGCAGGAGTAGGCCACTTTGAAAGTGGTACCCAAACCCTGGTTCCTGGTCTGCTGTGATGTGAACAACTTATACCACATACTCCCACCTCCGTGCTTTCTCCACCACAATGGCCTGAAACCCCCTAAATCAGTGAACTAAAGTCAGTCCTCCCCTTAAGTGGTCTCTGTCAGGTAGCATGATCCCAATGAGGTCGAATTAATTGATACTGGCTGAAACAAGGCTTCCCTGGCTATTCAACACACACACACACACACACACACACACACACACACACACACACACACACACACGAGTCCCCAATACACATTCTTTTCTTCATCTTTTCCCGTGACACATACGAACTTCTAATATGTTTTAAACTTTGCCTGTTTGTCTATGACGTTTCCTGTTGGAAGCCTTGTCCTCTCCTTTGGACTGAGAGCTCAGGGTGGGCAGGGCTCTGGGTCTGTAATGACCAGTCCGCGTGAATCCTTGACACCTGACCAAGGTGTGCACACAGCAGAGAGGTGAAGGGGGAAGGAAGGAAGGAAGAAGGGAGGGAGGAGGAGGGGGGAAAGGAAAGGGGGAGAGAGAAGGATGGTGGAGGGGTAGAAGGAAGATGGAGGAGAGAGGCTCAGGAAGGAAAAGGAAGGAGGGGAGGAAAAAGGAGGAAGAAAGGGAGGGAAGGGAAATGAAGCTGAAGGAAGAGAGGGAGGAAGAAGAAAGGAGAAAGGGATAGAGGAATGGAAGGGAGGAGAGGGGAGAAAGAAGGAGGAAATAAAGGGATGAAGGAAGGAAGCGTGGGAAGAAGGAAGGAAAGATTATAATTATCTTAATTATCTTAATCTTGTTATCCTGCCATTCCCTAACTGCGACGGTTCTTTCTGCCTCAGTCTCTTTATTTGCAAAGTTAGCTAATAAGACTAACTGGCTTCCTGAGCTGGGATGTGGCACGGCCTGCCGCCACACAGTGAACACTGGCTAGTACTGTGATGTCAACTGCACAGCCACCAGAAGGCAGGTGACCTGGTCAGGCTTTAAGGAGCTCATTTCCAAGTCAGAAGATGCGCCTAGGAAGCTGCTCCCTGGGTCCTCCCGTTCAGGGCATGAGAAGGTGCTCCCAGGCTGAGCAGCAGGTTCCAGCTTCAGAAGGGCTCAGGCTGGCTCTGCTGCAGAGGTGCATGAGGGAAATCAGAGGGCACAGGGCTTTGGAGCAGAAACAGGTCCAGTTGTTCGTGTCATTTGTGGATCCGTCTTCTGGGAGCTGGGAGTCAGCTCTCTTTCCAGGCCTCTCGTCTGAACAAACCTTCCCAGTGTGTGCTCCATGCTCCAGCCAGCAGAAGGAATATGCAAATGAACCTGAATCAGAGAATTCATTAATCTATCCTTGAGCCAGGGAGATGGCTCAGCAGGTAAAGGTGATTGCTGCCCAAGCCTGACCACCCGGGTTCATTCTCCGGGGCCCGCAGTAGGAGAGAACTGACCTCAAAAACTTGTCCTCTGCCTTCACACGCATGTATATCGTAGCACACATAACTATATACATACGTGCGTGTGCACACGCGCGCACACACACACACATCATAGTAATCATAAAATAATAAAAATAAATAATTATAAAATAAATGTATTAAAACTTCCCTTTGTTCAGGGAGCCTTGAAGCCCTGTGAGAGCCAACCGAGGCCTTCACCGCACCCACTGAACACTCAGATAAAGAAAAGCCCACAGTGTTAAGAGAATCTGCCTAGGGTCCCGTTGCTGGAAAGAAGTGAGGCTGGAGCCAGCATCCCTAGCCAGCTTGTAAGCCTCCACAGAGAGCTTCGGATGAGCCAAGCCTGGGCATTCCCACTCCCCTCACCAGAGGCTTCCATGGTTGGGACCTGTCTGCAGTCTTTGGCACTAAAAGGGTGACTGTCCCACTGTTCCACACTCTGTAGCCTGAGGTTCCCTCCAACAAGAGCGAAGGATGCAGGGTCTGTGAGCATCTCTCTGCCCCGTTTTTTTGTGGTCTACTCTACCTGCTTCCAAAAAGGACGACAAGGTGGCTCACCACACAACATAAATGAAGCCGACGGGAAACACAGGTGCCCTGTCCTCTGCGGAGCCTGAGTCCTTCTTTTGGTTGAGAGAATCCCACAATAAGCCACACCCCAGTTCTCAGAGTCTCTACCTGAGGCCAGCCTGGACCTAACGCTGGCTTACGTTTGACCTTCTCCTGCCCTATGTACTGGTCCAGGGACAGGCCCCCCAGGCCACCCACAGGAAGTGCTCAGACTCAGGATGTCATGGCTGACTCTGGCACCTGCTCTGTTGCCCTAATAATGAGTCAAGCCTCACCAAGGAGAAAGCCTCAAGTGGCAGCAGGAGTAATTCCAAATGACTTAATTGATTTAATTCATCGAAAAGAGGAAAGGAAGCCAAGCCCTTCCGAGGGCAGTCTAGTGCCTGCTTGGGTCATGAGTGCTGCTGAGAGGTCCCTAGCATGTGACTCTGCACCAGGGGACTCATCCCCCCACCCATGCCCCAGGTCTCCGTAGGAGGGACAGCCCCACCTGGATCCTCATTGTCTCAGGAATACCAGCAACCAGGGATCACGGCAAGGCCATCACAGCGCAGCATCAGCAATGGCTTTGTGACCTAGCCCCAGAAAGCCAGATCTGGGGAGATGCCAACCCTGGAAGCTTCCTCGACAGGAGGGCTGGGTCATGTAGTGCAGGAAGGATGGGAGGTGAGGCTTTCTGATGGTGCAGAACGATGGAGAGGTTTGGGCTCTAGGCCCAGGGGTCCAGAGAAGCTGTGAGGACTAGTGGTGGGCAGCAGACTCCTCACAGGTTCTTCCCATGAAGAAACCCCTGCTCTGTAGGGGAGAAGACCTCAGCTTCAATGAGTCACCCGGCATGGAAAAAGTCCAATAAGAAAAAGCGCAGAAAACCTACGACCCCTGACATAAGCCCTGTGAGTTTACCCCCCATTTAATCCTCACAGCTGTGTAAGTCATGTCACTGATCCCATTTTACAGGAGAGGAAACTGAGCTCCAGAGAGGTTGAGACTAGCTGGCATATGGTCAGCAGTGAAGCTTGGCTTTGGATCCAAGTGTGTGAAAACCCGGTGTTCAAGCTGTGATTGAACACTTCCGAGGCTCCATGCCAGTGATTGACACAACAGATGCACCAGCCTGATGGACATAATGTGTTCTTAAAATTCCTGGCCTACGCTGGGCATGGTGGCACATGCCTTTATTCCCAGAACCCAAGAAGCAGAGGAAAATGGAGTTCTGTGAGCTTAAGGCCAGTTGGGTCTACATAATGAGCCCAAGACCAGTCATGGTTACATAGTGAGACCCTGTCTCATAATGAAAGAAAGAAGCCTGCTCTAAACCAGTCCACGACTGCTCCCTACAATCTGAGAGCTGCAGCCAGAGGGCAGGAGAAAGGAGACTCCACCATGGATATCATATAGAAGGGGGCCAGAGGAAGAGGCTCAACAGAGCCCACTGTCATAGCTCCTCAGACTATGGCCAGAAGCAAGACGGGCAGCCCCCTCTCTGGAGGGAGGAGACATGTACAATAAGACACACAGCCCAGAAACCCCCTGAGCACATTTACATAAGTGACATGGGTCCGTCTGCTGCTAAGGCCTTGCCCAGCCACTGTGACTCTGTCTGAGCCAGTCAGTCCATAGCTGGGGTCAGAGGTTAGTCAGAGGTCAGGGTCATGGTTTGAGGTCTCAGCTAGAGGTCAGGATTAGTGGTTCCTTTGGTGCTCAGCCTCTAAGCAGTGGGCTGCATGAAGGAGGAGCTGGGAGGGTCCATGCCCTGGGCTTAGATCAAGAGTCTGTAGTGAGTCATTAAGGTGACCCTTGGAGTGACCCCTGGAGTCTGGCTGCCTGTGGGTCACCTGCTAGGGATCTGGTACAAGGTGGGGCTGGAAGGCTCCAGGGGTAGGCAGAAGCCTGTGCCCAGCCCTGTCGACTCCTCCCCCCTCATTCTTCCTAGCTGAGGTCATTCCATGGGCCCAGCCACCCCAGGCCTGGGAGGGGAGCAGAGGTTCTGCTGCACCTCCCCCAGAAGACCTATGAGTCAGAATCTCCAGGACCGCAGCTACAGGGTTTCAGAAGATGGGGTACCCCACCACCCTGCTGCCAGGCTCATACCTCATGGGACAGCAGCGACCGTCAGTTAGTGGACAGATCATACTGAACCTTAAGCACATACTGGGCAAAATTTACACCAGAATGCTCCCCCTTTTCTTCCTTCCTTCTTTCCTTCATTCCTTCCTTTCTTCCTTTCTTTCCTTCTTTCTTTCTTTCTTTCTTTCTTTCTTTCTTTCTTTCTTTCTTTCTTTCTTTCTTTCTTTCTTTCTTTCTTTGTCTGTCTTTCTGTTTTTAGAGATAGAGTCTCATGTATCCCAGGCTGTCTTTGAACTTGCTATGTAGTAGAGAGTGGCCTTGAACTTCTAACCCTCCTGAGTGTTGAGATTACAGGTGTGTACAGCCATGCCTGGCTTATTTAGTGCTGGGCTCACACCTGGTGCTCCAAGAAGACTAGGCAGACACCCTACCTGCCAAGCTACAGCCCCAGCCCAAAGTGTTTCTTTTAATCCACTGATGTTACTCTCTGCCATGCAGGTAAGGAAACTGAGGCACGGTTCTGGTCCTTCGAACCCAGGTGGCTAAGCCTCATTCTTAGCCATCGTTGGTTTGAAGAAAGAGACCGACACAGACCCACCCCATTCAAGAAGGCCACATAGTGCCCAGAGCTGCCACATGTCCCCATCTCCCACTTCCTTCTAGAGGGCGTCTAAAGCTCAGACTCGGAATGAAAAAACCAAGTGCTGCGTGGTGACCAGAGAGTCCCCTCCAGGCGGCTTTGACAGAACACCGCGTTTCTTTTTAGTCGTTATTGGATTCATTTATTTTCCCTGTGTGTGTGCACGCGGTGCAGGGAGGTCAGAGGACAGCGGCTGGAGACGGTCCTCTCCTTCCACCGTGCGGGTCTCAGGGATGGAATTCAGGTCACCAGGCTTGGCAAACACCTTTACCCACTGAGTCTCATCACCACCCTCACTGCTGCTGCCCTTCACCCTTGGTTTTCATTCCCTTTGCTTCCTTTCTGTGGGTCCGGGGCCTTTTGGCAAGGCAGCTTGCTCGGGAAGAGGTTCCCTACAGGCTTTTCTGGCTTCCTCGGAGCATGGGTGAGAACACCAGCAGTGACAGAATGTTTCCAGAAAGTCTACATGATAGCTGTGGCCCTGGGGGCAACCTACGAGACCCAGGGTCCTGAGGGTGACAGGCACAGGTGAGACATTTGGGACACTAGGGCATTGCGTTGGACCTACAACTTCTTGCTGGGCACTCCCAATTTTGTCCTGAGTGGCATTGTCGCGGGCACTCAGAGGGGATGTCTGTGGAAATAATTCTACCACTTGATGGGCATGGTCTGAGGAGGTATGACAGTGGACGCTGATGGTTGGCCCTCTTCCTCTGGCCTCTTCCTCCACTTCTAAATGATGGTGGAGCCTCCCTTCTCCAGGCCCTCTGGCTGTAGATCTCAGAGTAGGCCCAGGCCGCTGACCCTCTCAGATCCAACCCCTTTTGCTAACATATTCAGACTCATCCTCTTTGCTATCCTGCAATGGGATTCAAGTGTAACACACTAGAAAAAAATCAACACAACACTTGGGCTGATACAGAGGAGGCGTGAGCAGAGAAGCAGCATTCACTGGAGCCTGGGTTACAGCTGCAGAGGGTCAGGAGGGCCACACCCACATAGGCAGCTAGTGCTACTGACCCAGAGCACTGTGGTTGCTCTTGCTGGGAGTGTGCTCTCCACTGAGGTTCCCTAAACCCTCAGAAGTGGTAGGTGGCTCTCAGCCAAGCACCAAAGAAACCACGGAGTATTTCCCCTCAATTTACCTGGTAAACCTTAGGCAAGAACGAATCTATAAAGTAAAGTGAGAGCTTGGGATTGGATAATAAAAAGCAGGTTTTTCACCTCCACAATTGACTGGTGTGACTATACGGGTCACGGAAGGGACAAAGTCTACTTCCACCAGCTGCTGCCTAACTCTGCAGCTCCAGGTCTCCACGGACGTCCAAAATGTCCACAAACCCCTCCGAGAGCCAGTGTATGGAGGCTTACGACAGGGTCTTCCTCCCTGCTCTCACTGTCAATCATCTTGTTCAGCGGGACCTGGGAGCTTAGGGAAAGTTTGCTCCTAACTGGCCATATTATCATTTGCCATCCTGGGGAATAGCACAAACTGCTGCCTTAGATAAAGGAAGGATAGAAGGTCCAATTCCTAGATCCACAAGCACCAGAATCACCCGGCATGGTGACTCTGTGATCTAATAAGCCCATTTTGTTTAGGCTGCTCTGAGGCTGTCCCCATGGTTACTCATCATCATGGGTGTCCGGATGGAAGAAGAAATGGCGTTTCCATTGGCAGGGCTGGGGACTGAACCTGAGCCTAGGGCATGCTAAGCGGAGGCTGTACCACTGAGCCACATCTCCAGGAACTGACTGCAGACTTTCCAGATGCTTTTGAAAGCAGAGGTCTCCTCATTTTCACTGGGTGCTGTTCTCTCCCTGTGTCCAGAAAAATAGAAGAAGCCAGTCACCCCCTAGTGGAGCTTCCTGGAAAGGGGGGTCTTTGGAAACCCTGGGGTACAGGCTCAGATCTTTTGGAGAGAAGATGGGTTTTGCGCATGTGACAGACTGGTTGGTCCTAGAGTGCCTAGGGACTGTCCCCTCCCCAGCTCCTCCTCTGACTCAAGAGATGGGATTAGTGCTACATTCCTTACCCCTGTCGTCCTCTATGCTGTTAAGTGCTTTATAGGCTCCAATTTGCCGAGTGCCCCGCCCGAGAGTGCCTGCCCAACAGTCAGGGCTTCTGAGGGTGACCCAGAGACAAGACCAAGCCTCCCTGTCCCAAGCTTTGAAGGCCTCCCCAGGGAAGCCCCTGCTCAACCTCCAACAGTGGAAGCTTCTGAGACCCATAGTCCGGAGAACACGGGATGTGGAACACAGGATGCTACCACTCAGAGCACAGACCACGGAGCAGATTCCAGTATTGCACCACAAGACACGAGGAGCCACAGGAGGGTTTGAGTACAAGGTTATGTGACTACCTCGAGTACTCCTTTCCCTAGTTCCCTGGGCATGTCCAGGAATCTCACCTCCACAGGCCTCCACTGTACTCAGATGCAGTAGTAGCCTTGAGTCTGGTCTTCAACGGGGCTGGGATTTGCACAGCTGCCTTGGTGGATGTAGACAATGTCTGTCTACAGCCTTTGGGCTTTCAGACCTCAGAGTGAAGCTGGCAGTACACCGTGGTGATTTGCTTCTTGGTAATCACTTTGCAGCCCAATCATTCCATGCTGAAGAAATTGCTGTGGCTCTCTAGCTGCCAAGAGTTCAAGTCCAAGTCTCACCTTTTTCTCCTTTGTGTTTACGTATCATCACTAAGGTCTCCATATGCTGATTTTTGGGGCCTCTTATGTCCCCTCTTTGAAGCTGTCTTCCCTGAGCTGAACATCCTGTTTCTCACCATCACACAGTTCATCTACAGATGCCAGAAGTCCTTACCAGTTGCTTCTTCTATCACAAACTCCTCATCTTCAAGAGAGCAGGCTAGGGCTGGAGCTGAGCTGGCAGAGTGCTTGCCTCCCATGGAGCTCTGGGGTGCCTCCCAAGTGCAGCATAACACAGATGTGGAGGTACACACCTGTAATCCTAGCACCTAGAAATGGAGGATCAGAAGTTCAAAGTCATTCTCAGCTAACCAGTGAGTTTTGTGACCTTGTCTCAGAGAGGCGAGTGGGGCCTGCACCTCACTCCTTCTCTGGGATTAATTACCTTGAACTGTTACAGTACACTGTTACTCAGTCTTTTCAGCTCTGGGTTCTGGGCCCACCTCTCCCATTGTAAACTCTCAGAGGACAGGTATTTGTCTTACTCATACATTCCCAGCAACTAACACTGTACTGGTCCCTGCCTCATTAGGGCACATAGAATGTTCAGTGGTTTTTAAATTGCTGGAGCTCCAAGGAGTGATTCAGTGACGAGATTTCCTATAGGGAGATAATTGGGTGAAGGACACTAAGGAAAGGCCATTCTCTCAAATTATCATCATTATCAGTGGCTATCTGTGGTGGGGTCTTTGTTGTGAAAGAATTCAGAAGGAAATCTGCTCTGCGATGATGTGGGGGGGGGGGGGTGGGATGTGCAAGCAATGAAAGATACAGAAGTGGAGCTAGGCATGGGGGCTGGAGACCAGGCAGGGATGGAGATGGAGGTGTACTGACACCATGTGAAGTAAATGGGCGGAGGAAAGATGGGGGTGGGAGGCAGAAGAGACAGGAAGGGTGGGCAAACAAAAGGAGAGAGAGGACGGTGGGGGGAGAGGAGGAGGAAGATGGAGGAAGACGGAGAGGAAGGGGAAGTAAGAGACTACGAGCAAGAGGAAGGTGAGGAAGAAAAAGATACAAGAGGAAGAGGAGAAGGAAGAGGAGGTAAAGGAAAACAGAAAACGAAGAGAGAAGATGAGGAAGAAGATGAGAGCGATGGAGGGATGTATGAGGAAGAGCAGATGAGAAAGAAGGGAAGGTGAGAATAAACAGGAAGACAGGAAGAAGGGAAGAGGAGGGCAGGGGAGGGCTGGAGGAGGGGAAGGGGAGCCAACTGAAGGAGGGAATGTTGTCCCTCCCTCCCTGGGCTGCCTTGGAACCAGGCTGGGCTCTGCATCTGCAGAGTGCTCCTGAAACTCCTGCATGTCAAGGCATGAATGGAGGCCAAGAGGAAGACAGCCAAACTGGAAGGCAGCCCAAGACCCATTGCCAGGAAGGTGCGCACCCAGGACAGCGGCAGTGACGAGGATTCATTATTGGCTCTGTGGTCCCCTCTGTCACACTCCCTCCACCCTGCACCTAGCTGGCTGAGCTGAGCAGGATGGTAAGTCCTTCGGTGGCTTGTTGGGGACATGGCAAGGGAGTGGCCCAACTGAGACCATGGTGGCTGGGGGGATCAGGAACCAAAGGAACACTGGGATTAAAGTTTCACTTACCTGCCTCGAAAGTGCCCAGGTATTGTGTGGGCCAGGATTCCAGGGTGCTGAGTAAGGCAGCAATCCCAGCATGGATAAGGGAGAAAGCACTGGCCGCTGCTTGTGGGGATGGCCAAGGGGACAGGGACCCCAGCTGCCTCTTGCAGGTGATGGCAGCCTTACCACTACCTCCTCCCAAGATATGGCCCCTTCCTCACAGCCCAAGCCAGACACCCATTGCCTGAGGGCCCAGCTAGTAAGAATAGGGTGAGACCATGCAGGAGGCAGAGGCAGAGGCAGAGGCATGCTAGTGAGCTGAAGGCTAGCCTGGGCTGATGATAGTGAAGCCTCTCCCCATTCCCCATCAAAATAAGAGAATGGGGTGAGAAGCTAGGTGGAGACTTAGGAGAGAAAGATTCTATATGTGTGGGGGTGGAAGGAAAAGAAAGAGAGGGAGGACATCCAGCTGGAAGAGACCAAGAAATACAGAGAGGAAGAAAGGCAGAGAGGAGACCATCTGGCTGAACTTTGCTGTTTCGTGCATGTAAGTGACAAAGAAATAAATGGGATCTAATCAGAAACCAGTGTGTGCTGATAAACCTGAACCCCAGTTACAGAATGAACCTCAAGCATGGCCTCACACTAAACTTTAACCCTGGCTTCAGACTCACTGCTGAACCTGTCCTCAGACTCATCCCTAATCCCAACTACTCCAGCTACACTGAGCCTAACCTTGGCAGCTAGCCAGCCGCCAAGCTGAAAAGGTCTGAGGAGAGATCATGCAGATATTTCTAGAATAATCACACAGCTGGCAGGCTCCCTGGGATGGCACTGAGTGGTTGCGCAGCCAGGAAACGCCTGTGTTTCTCTAGCACAGCCCTGAACCCCTTTCTAGGTAGGTGGATTCTCACTACCATCCCCTCTCTTTCCCTGCCAGATGGGTCTTCCCATTTTTCTGTGACTCTGGAGTCTTGCCCATCTTGTGGCCCTTTGGTATGATTTGGATATGACCAATCCCCCCAAAATTCACATGTTGGCAGAGGTGGTGCCGAAGTATGGTAACTTTAAAAGATGAGGCCTAGGCGAGGTAAGTGGGACATGGAGGCTGTAGGTCAGAAGTGGACTAATGCTACCTCTTGGAAGTGTGCCATGCCTCCTGTGACTGGCACAAGAACGGACTGTGATGAAGTGAGACACCTCACCCCTTAGCCCTTCCTCAAGCAGACGTCTGTCTGTCACAGAAGCGTGGTGGTGCCACGGCACATAATCCAACAAGCCTGCCTCTTTCTATATCACCCAATAACAGTCACTGTGCTGTTACAACATTAGGACTCCTACTTCAGTCCCCCTGAGCCCACCTTACCCACCAAGACTAAGCATTGCCTCCTGCTCCATCTAGAAGGTTCTATGCTTCCCCAGAATACCTACCATGTTGTGAATTAAGAATCTGTCTAGGCATCTAGAGTCTTCTTCCATGGTTGTCTTCTTTTTAATATTTTAAAAAATCTTTTCTTTCTTGACAATTATCAGGATCAAATCTGTGGGTGTATTTTATCTAGCTTTTCAAACCTATAGTTTTAGAATTCATACCGGAAATTGAGCACTTCAATAAACCAAAGTGACAGTAGCTAACTATACAAAGATTATCTGGTGGGGTTTTTTTCCTTTCACTTTCAGGGCTCCCCTCCTCCATTTTAATTAGTTCTTTGAGAATTCCATATAATGTATTTTGATTGTACTCTCCTCCTCTTCCTACATCCACACACCCCAACTTTCCCAACTGCATGCATCCTTCTTTCTTTTACCCATCAAATACAGTCCAGACACATGAACTTACAACAGCTGCACATGAACTTACATGCACAAGATCTGCAGCAGCTCAAGCCACACACAACCCCAGCATGGAGAGGGAGGTGCACAAAGTCCCACCCCAGCTCCTGGGAAAGGAGAGTCTGTTTCCTGTTGTCTTCTGAAACTGTGACAATCATTAGCAGAGGGACAGCGTGCGTGTTGCACCACACACCATCTCCTCAGATAGTTTTTCCTCATAAACAATACTGCAATGAACATCTTTACATTTTTAAGAACAAAAGATTTCCTCAACCCAGAACTATGTGCTAAACATAATTTTAGCAGTGCTGGAGACTTGAACCCAGAGCCTCACTCATGACTGGGAGTAAATGCTCTACCACTGAACCGCATCCTGACCCCTTTAAGTATTTCAAAAGTCAAGTCCAGGGCTGGCAACATGGCTCAGTCTGTACAGTGTTTGCCACACAAGCATGAGGACCCATGCTTTGAATCCCCAGACAAATGCAAAAGGCCTGGTAACTGTGGTTACCTAGGGAGGCAGAGACATGTGGATCCCTGGAGCTCACTGGCCAGCCTGTCTAGCTAAATTGGTGAGCTCCTGAGAGACCCTGGTGAGAGACTCTGTCTCAAAAAAATAAGGTAGGGAACAACAGAAAAAGATATCTGACTTTGATCTCTGGCTTCCATACATGAATACATTCACACGCGCACGCACACACACACACACACACACACACACACACACACACACACACACTATGAACAAGCATACACACACCAATCAAGCCAAAATTCTAGTGATGGCTGCTCCTGGTGATCTTTAATCCCAGCACTCAGAAGGCAGAAGCTAGCAGATCTCTGAGTTCAAGGCCAAACTGGTCTACATAGTGAGTTCCGGGCCAGCCAGGACTGCACAAGGAGACTCTGTCTTAAAAGAAACAATTCTAAAATCTGATGAAAATTCACTGCCTTTCTCCATTTCCCCCCTTCCAGAGCATTTGCAATCTTTAAGGTGATTTTTCTGGCAATTAACTATAGATAGATAGATAGATAGATAGATAGATAGATAGATAGATAGATCAACAGTTTGTGTAATTCTGTTTTCTAGACAGATCAGATTTTAAAATTTTTCCTGCTATGGCAGATGGAAGGGGGTGCAGTTATACTGTCCAAACATTGCCCCCCACAAATCTTCTAACAGAGTTGAGTCAGTGTTGCCAGATGTGAGCCAGAGAGCACCACGGGACCAGCTTCTCTCCCAGCAGCTTCTAATCTCTCCTGCTGTCGATACCTCGTGTGTATTATTTGCCTAGCTTTGTCAATACACTTACTAATTCTCACCCTAATTCACGGAAGAACCCCGGACCCCTCCAAGGAAGCGTGCGTCTCGAGGCACCTCTGTTTCTGTGAGGATGTCCCCGAGGACAGGAGCAGTCGGCTGTGTGTCTGCCGCTCCCATCTGCTCTTCAGCTTCCATGTGTCAGTTCCCAAGCTCTTTCAGCATCTTGTGACCTCATGTCACCTTATGTTCCTGGGGAGTTCCTTCATAAACTCTTCCTGGGGAGTCGTGAGCAAATGTCTGTTCACTGAATTATCCTCTCGTTGTCCAGATTCGTAACTTAGGCGAGATATTTTCTGTGCTGGCTTTTCAATAGCATCAGCTATGGAAACTAAAAATAAAATATTGTTAGCCTAGCGTATGATTTCTTTGGTCTACAGTGAGTCGGGCATAGAACGTGTGTTGTACTAGGCCAGTTTTCTCAACCTTCCTAATGTTGTAACCCTTTAATTCAATTCCTCATGTCATGGTGACCATCCCCCAACCATAAAATTATTTTCATTGCTACTTCGTAATTGTAATTTTGCTACTGTTATGAATCATAATGTAAATATCTGTGCTTTCTGATGGTCTTAGGTGACCCCTGTGAATGGGATGTTCCCCCTCAAAGGGGTCATGACCCACAGGTTAAGAACCACTGTACTAGAGCCAGAAACTTCTGTCTGTTAGGCAAGAGGTCAGTTCCTCCTGGACAGACAGGCACCCAAGACAGGACATAAAGAACAGAGGGTGAGCTAGCCCAAGGCCCTGGACAGGGTGTGTAGATGATGGTGGCAACTGGCTCTTGGTGACAATATAAAGGCCGTGATAGTGGTCGACTCCAGATGGGTCAGCTCAGAATGTGAGAGACAATAGTTGACAGTGGACTATGCTAGCTAAGTCAGGTTAAAGCAACTTCAAGACCTCCTCTCCAGGGAAGCATGAGCAGAGGGTTTTGTCCTCTCCCTTAGTGAACTCTTCAGCTTTGGGATACTAAAACCCTATACATCTTCTTGCATCTTAGACTAAATTCCAAGAAAAATGGATTTCTGAGAAAAACATGAGACTTTCCTAGAAATGCCACTCTGGGGATGCCTCAGGAGAGGCTGGTGCAACTTAGCTCGCCCCCTCTCCTACACAGCGTGTTCTTGTTCATGCTCACTCTATTTCCCAACGTAATATTGTTATTAATTATTTGGGAATTTAGTACAATGCACCCTGATCACACTTGCTTCCCATTCCTCCCAGGTCCACCCTCCCACCCTTGCACCCCCACCAAAAAATAAAAGAAAAAACACCGGGTCCAATTTGTGTTGCCCCTGTTCTCATTGGCGCATGGTTGAACTCCCAGTTACTGATAACTGCCATGCCTGTCCTTACTGGGCTCCTGACCGTTTGAGCCACCACTGGGTTCCGTCTGAATTCTTCACTTTCCAGGGAATAAGACCCAGCACTGCCGCTGCCATCAAAGCCAGAGGAAACTGGAGACACAAAGTTTCCCTGAGCAACTCAAGGTTGAACTTAACCACGTAGCCCAGGTTGGCTTCAAACTTGCAGCAATCTCCCACCCCCTGCCTCAGTTTCCAAATGCTAGGATTATAAGCACATGCCGTCACGCTCAGCTTAAGCCGCAATTTATTTTTATTGCAGTAAATGTGCACAACATCAGATGTGCTGTGTTTGCTGTTCCAGCTTTGAGCACATGCACAATGCTTTATGTTCACCATTAATGTTCAACTTTGGAGAGACAACCATCTTCTCAAGTGGAAACTCTGAACTCATCAGAAAGTAGCTGAGCATTCCTTCCCATCTCCAGTCCCCAGCCACAAACATCCCTCCCAGCTCTATATATTTGACTCTTGTGGGTATTTCATACAAATGGAATTGTACAGTATTTGTCCTTTAGGGGTAGTTATTTCACTTAGTGTAATGTCCTCAAAACCACCCTGTGCTTATCAGAATCCTTTTCTTTTTTAAGACACTATAATATTTTTTGTGTGTATACTTTTGGTTTAATTTACACACTCATCTGTTGATGAACATTCAGTGACTTCCATCCTTTTGCACACAGATGTGTTCTTGTGCATATATGAAAGAAAGAAAGAAAGAAAGAAAGAAAGAAAGAAAGAAAGAAAGAAAGAAAGAAAGAAAGAAAGAAGGTCTCACTGTGTAGTCCGAGCTGGCCTGAAACTCACTATGTAGACCCGACTGCCCTCTAACTTACTGAGATCCCCCTGCCTCTGCCTCCTGAGTGCTGGGATTAAAGGTGTGTGTCACTCACCCAGCCCCTGCTTTGTCTTATGTTAACACAAACTCCGGCTTTCCCCTTCAGCACACTTAGGTATGCTGAGTCACAAATCTTAGGGAAGTAAAACAAAAATCTACCTCTAGGTTAAACAGAGAACAACCCAAGTACAACATGGAACATCCAGAAAACTGGAAGTGGAAAGGCAAAGGGAACACAGAGAAGTGACCCAAGGCCAAAATGCCCATCTTATCACTGACAGAGCAAGGAAGTCAACCCCAAAACTCCATGTAAAGGAGCAGGGAGAGCGCCGAAGAGACAGATGGCTTAGCACTTCAGAGGGCCCAGATTTGGTTCCCAGAATCCACATGCAGCTGCTCACCAACACCAGCAAACTCTAGCTCGAGAGACCCAACGCCCTCTCCTGGCCTTCACGGGCACTGCATACATGTGCACATAGGAGCAAACATACATGCACACATAAACAAAAATACATCTAAAATACTAGTAAATATTTTTAAATATTCTAAAATTGATGCACTTCATTCAGTATATGTGGAAGGCTAAAAAGGCCCTTCAAAAGATACCTATATCCCAGTCCATGAAACCTACACATTTACGTTTATTTGGTAAAGAGGTTTTTTCAGTTAACACTAAACCCAGGGTTTTGAGGTGAAGGGATTATCCTGGGTCACCTGGAAGGACTCTGCATGCCATCACAGAAGAGGGAGATCGCAGGGCAGAGGGTAAGACAAGGTGATTGCAGAGGATGAACCTGGCAAGACATGGCTATAAATCAGGAAGTGCCCACAGCAGTCCCCACACCTGCTGTCACCGGCAGGGTAGGAGAGAGGCAGACAGACAGGAGCGCAGGTGTGGGGATGCTCATACATTACTAAAATGCTCATGTGGTGGTTGAGGGCATTGAGAAGCTGGCTCAATGGCTCTGCCCCATTTCAGACCCAAGCCCTGTTTGTCTGAAAGTGCCTTCCAAGGCCCCTTGTCTGTCGATGGGCTGGCCTCTCTAACTCTGTGACAGAAGAGAACAGAGAACAGAGCAAGAGTCAGAACAGCGTGTCTTTGAGACCTGCTAGAAGCCAACCCATCTCAGGTCACCACTGTGCAGCCCATGAGGTAAAAACGCCTGCCGTGGGAAAGGGAAGTTGGGAGTCCAGCCTTGGAGGAAAAGCTCAACTCGAACTCCAGGTGACTGCTTCAAGTTCCTGGCCCTGCTGAGTGTTTATAAGACACCCCGACTTGATGATGTCACCTTCCTGTGGTTATTTGTTCTTTAGCTTGGAAACCTCACCAGAAGGAAGACTGCTCTGCTGGGACTCTCCTTATCAGGGGCCACAGCTGACTGATCTAGCCTGTCCTCTCCAGCCATTTCGCTGGATGGAACAATTGAAACATATTTTGCTCTGTCTGTCAATCTATCATCTATCCATTGCTGTTTACTCTTTACTTTGGCTTGCTATATATTCAATAAACTTACCTATTCAAAGCCAAAAATGTGCTATACTAGATCATTCTCCAGACTGTACAAAACCGCGCCTTAACTCCCAAGCTCAGGAATTTCCCACATACATTCCTGCCTCATCTGCTTCCAAAGGCACCTGGGGCCAATAGTATCTGGATCTGGAGGATTCGGGTGAGTTCCCAGCCTCCTGAGATATGCAGAGTGACTACCCTCCTCTATCATCTTCCAGCCTGGAGGCACACAACTCTTTCCTGTCTCCTCTCACCTCTGCCCTTGGGAATTGACTCAAGCTCTCACTGTGTAGCCAAGAAGGCCTTGAACTTTGTAACCTTCCTGCCCCAACCTCCAGTGTGCCATGCTCCAGTGAGGTGAGCTCATGCCTTTTACAACCATCCTCTACTGCAGTGAGGTGAGGTTTAGGGGAAGCAAAGCTGGGCACATGTGCCCAGTTTTCATTTTCTCTGCTCATGTATTTCCAGCTTCTGAGGCTCTGCTGACAACTCCATCACCTTGTCATCTCCTTGTTCATTGACACTTCCCTTTTAACTTGATGTCACCCTAGTGAGGCTTGGGGAGGGGACAGCAGAGAGCTGTGTGTCCACCCATCGCTCTACTCAGAGCCCTCCGGTTCTTTGTAGGAGACTTTCTGTCCCAGAAGTCGGAACACAGAGTCAGAGGACTTACACAATCTTAAGACTTAATGGAGACAGATGACAGGCCAGGGAAGGCCGCACCAATTTACATTCAAACTGAGTTAGGAAAGGGCCCAGGCTCGGGACAGGGCCCTTCCTTTCAACCTTCGCCAGCCTGTTCTGTGGAGGAGCTCTCGTTTTGCACTGAGTTCCAATCATTTGGATGTATTTGTAGAGTTGGATTTGGTTTGGGGGTTTTTGTTTTTATTTTTCTCATTTCATGAGCTGTCTGCTGTTAATTTGCCAATGTTTATAATTAAGCTATTCATTTTCTTATTGGTTTTAAGAGCTCCTTATAGACAGAATATTGACTCCCACATTCTTGTTACAAAAATGCTCCCATGCTCTCTAGCTTTTTGCCTTTTATTATAATGAGTTGACAGTGTGAATTTCTATTTGAATTTTTTGACATTTATTTAGTTATGGGTGTGTGTGCACATGCCATGGTGTTTGTGTGGCGGTCAGAGGACGACTTTCAGGAGTTGGGTCTTTCCTTCCACCACGTGGGTCCCAGGAATTGAGCTCAAGCCATCAGGCTTGACAGCAAGCCCCTCTCCCTGCAGAGCCATCTCGCTGGCCCCCAACTACAATTTCTATTAAAACGAAGCCAATTGTGGGAACGGCATTCACCAGAGATCCCGCCCTTCCCTTCCAGATGGGAAATGCCATCTTCACCTTCACTGAGTCCTTAGAAACATCTGTCCTGGTTTGGACTTTCTAAGCCCAAGCTTAGTGGCTTAAACGCCTTTTGTTACTGTCACACTTGATCCTCTGGGGGTTAGCTAGGGCACAGAGGGGCTTGCTTCAGTTCCACAATGCCGTGGCTCTCATCTAGGATGGGAACAGTAGCTAACGGCTGAAACATTTTATGCTGGACCTCTTACACAGAAGCTTAAGACTTTAGCTGACCGACTGAGAGGCTCAGGCGGATGCTCCAGGCTTCCTAGGACCCTGTGCGGGAAACTGAGGCAAGGGGAGTTGTAGACTCTACTTCTCAAAGTAGATCAGGAATTGACAGTCATTTCTTCCTTCTTTCCTCCCTCCCTCCCTTTCCATTTTTTTTTCTTCTCAGTGTGGTGCGGGGCTTGAACCCAATCTGAGACAACTACCTCAGGACCTGGTTGCTAAGTACTAATATGCAAATACAGGTCATTCTGGGCCAATCCCATAGAGACAGTTCCTCAGGGGAGGTTCCATCTTCCCAGGTGCGTCAAGCTGACAGCCCATCATTTGTCATTTGTGTTGGGTACCATTTGTGGGGACGCCTCCCTCCGTTTTGTCTTGCATTGCTCTAAAAACAGGATCTACTTTGTTCCTCAGGCTGGTTTCAAACTCCTGGGCACGAGTAATCCTCCTGCCTCATTCCCCTAAGTTCCTAGGAAAACCAGTGTGTGTGATGGTGCTCGGCTTTCTTTCTTTTTTTTTCTCCCTTTCTCTCTCTCTCTCTTTCCTCCCTCCCTCCTTTCCTCCTTCCCCCCTTCATCTTTGCCCTCCTTCCTCTTCTTCCTTTTCTTCTTTCTCCCTTCTTTCCTCCTCCCTCCTTTTCCTTATTTTTTTCCAGCGTAGTGCTGGGCTTGAACTAGTATCTCACACAGGCTAGGCGACTGATCTATCTCTGAGCCCTGTTCTCAGCTTTCTATTCTTTCTCTTAGATTCCCAAACCTATCTCAGCTTTCTGGAACAGTCCATGGCCTACTCACGAGTACCTTTTCTTTGTTTGTCTGTTTCTTTCCCTTTTTACTCTCTTTTGTCAAATTTTTATGTGGTGTCAAATCAATTTCGTTAAAGAAATTAAAAGCATACTCGGGGCTGGAGAGATGGCTCAGTGGTTAAGAACACTTGTTGCTCTTGCTGCGGAGCAGCTCAAAAACAAAATCACTCCCCTAAAGACATTCACACTCATCCCCAGAACCTGTAAATGTTACTACAGAGAAAACTTCACAGAGAGGACTAAACTACAGATCTTGAGATGGACAAGGGGCAGGGTGGGGGGACGAACCTTGGCCTACGGGTTGGGCCCTGCATGCAATCTCACATATCCTTGTGAGAGGAAGGCAGGTGGCTGAAGACCCAGCAGAAAGGAGTCTGCAGGAGATGAAGTGATGCAACCGCTCTCGAAGGGATGCTGGCAGCACTGGAGGCTGGCAGAGAAGAAACAGACTCAACACACCAACACCTGCGTTTCAGCCGCAGACAGGGGATGGACTTCTGATCTCCAAAACTGTGAGAACAAGCCACCAAGTCTGTGGTCATACTAACATATGGCCTTGGGAACGAATCCAGGGGCTGTTACAAACAAAACTGCCATAAGCTTTTACACACATGTTGTATGTGGACATGTTGCATGTATGTCATAGTATGAACAATTTGTCACTCAGGGATGGAATGGAAAGGATAAAAAAGTTTATGGGAAATTGACTTTTTCCAAAATGGTTCTGACCTTATCTGGTCCATGCCCATGCTCAGAGTGGGGGCTGCACTCGGTCCACGCTCTCGCTCCTACTGGCTATACTTCTTTTTAGCTTGAGCTGTTCTAGTATTCATATAGTAATATCTGGTTGTGGTTTTAATTTGCATATTCCTGATGTCTGATTATTGGAGCAAGTACACACCCCTCTTCACCAATACTATGTTTTAGGCTGTGTTTATTCAAATGATGTATCCATTTTCCCGTAGCCTTTGCCATATTAGGAAAAGAATCTCTTATGTGACCTAGCAGGACATCTGCTATAGCTTGTCTTTTGAGTTCCTCAAAATGTTTTTCAAATAGCAAGATGTTTCCTTTTGCTTGATTTCGATTTTCTTTTTATACTTTTGCTTTTGGGGACCTCAGAAGCCTTCCTAATGCAATGACTCCAAGATTCTGTGTTCTCTTTTAGAAGCCTTAGGACACTGTCACTTACATGTGAGTCTATGATTGGCCCCACGCTAATTCCTTAGGGCTTGAGTTAGGAACCAAGCCTTGCTGGTTTTGCTTAAAGATATCCCATGGTCCTAGTGCAAAGTGTTGAGAACATCACATCCTTAGTGCCTCTGTGGGGCATCACCTGGCAGTTCTCATCCCGTTGATCAGAACATTTGTTTTCACAACATCCCAACAGGCTCAGTTCTTACCGTTTTTCAGCCATAAAACAAGATCACCCAGTCCCCTTGCATTATCGTGTTTTTTTTTAAAAAATGCTTTGGATACTGTTGGTGTTTGATTTTTTTCCCCATATAAATTTTAAAATTCACTAGTCAGTTTCTACTATCTCTCACTCATGCCCCGATCACAAAATACCCAGCTGAGATTTTGAGTTAAATTATTTTAAGATCCCCCCCAAAAAAAAACCTTTTTGTTGGAGGAGGTTCCAAGACAGGCTTCCTCTGTGTAGCCCTGGCTTTCCTACAACTCGCTCTGTAGACCAGGCTGGCCTCAAACTCAGAGATCCACCTGCCTCTGCCTCCCAAGTACTGGGATTAAAGGTGTGCACCAGCACATCTAGTTTATTTTAAGAAAAAAATTAATTATAGGCATGTGTACATATCTCTGTGGGTATGGGCACATGAGAACAGTGCCCTTGGGGCAAAAATGAGTGTTGGACCCCCTGGATTTGGAGTCACAAGTGGGTGTTGTGAACTGAACTCAGATTCTTTGCAATAACAGCATATGCTTTTAGCCTTCCAGCCATTTCTCCAACCCTGATTTGACTTATCTTAAATCTGTAGGTCATTTGGGGAGAGGCATTTAAGATCTTACTATTGAATCCTCTGATTCATGAACATGGTATAGCTTCTTCATCATGATAGTGGTGTTAATTTTGGGATGACTTTTGATTTTGAGTGAGCATGTATTGAAATATCTGATTATTAAGTTTATTGGGTTTTGGAACTAGTATTTATTTATTTCAATTTCCAATTTATTGCTGTCTTCATTTTAGAAATCACTCTCTCTAGGATTTTGGACTGTTTCTTATTTTCATTAATTTGTGAGAAGCCTTTTGTTTTATAAGCAGCCACAAGATTTCTTACTTTATACAAATAAGCACTTGACTTTGCTTAACAAGCCTATTGAGTCTTCATTTCCTAATTTATTAAGTTTTGCTTTGGTCTGTATTAGTTCTTCCCTTTTACTTTCATTAAGTTTAATTTGTTGGTCTCTGAAAATTTACGATTCAACTACTGGGTGCATTTTGCTTTTATTCTCTCTTATTGAATTATTGTGATGGCTTTGTACTGTGACCACTCAGCAACGCTGGGAGAAGTGAATTTCTCTGAGTGACCCCATGGGACATTGATGTGGGGTCTAAAGGACAGTGGAGGAAGGAGTACCCCTGTGTTTACACCGAAGGTCAGTGCAGTGCCAGGCACAAACTGCTGAACATCTTCTGGCTGACCTTGCTGGAGTGGCCAGTGGCAAGGGCCTCAACTCCCTTTGTGACTCTCTCTGCTTTACAGAACTTTAGCCCTGTTGCCTGTGCAGCTAGTGCCAGCTCAGTAGAGGCGGGGACAATTCTAGGGCTTGTGTTAGCTTTCCCAGGCTCCAGGCTGCTGCTGCTACTGCTCCCGATTACTGCCCCCTCTCTTCCCGGCATAGCCTGATCAGAAGGTTTTCATTGGAGTCACCAAGGTTTGGGTCTAGGTTATTACTTCAATTTGTTATTATTAATGTTATTGTTATTAATTATATTTTGCTTTTGTTAGTTCTCTAAAGAGTTTGATTCCTAGGGGCTGGGAAGATGGTTCATTCAAAATCATGAAGTCCTGAGTTCAAATCCACAGCATCTATGTGAAAAAGCTTAGTGTGGGTCTTGCCAGCAGAGAAATCTGTTCCCACCCCAAGCTCCAAAGGCAGGTTAATTTCTGCTGGAGTCTGACTTTGGTAAGCCCTCGGTATCTAACTATGAACGTGGAATATTTCTTTGTTTGAACTGGATTTAGTGAAGTACATTTTCTTATTCCTGAGCCTTTGTTTAAAGCGGGTGAATTGACTCATGCATCTGGTGGCTTTGCCTTGCCCATCCACCAGGTTTACATTTCATCCCTGGACTAAGATTGATGACAGGGCCTGTCAACAATTGTTTGTGCATTGGCTCCCGTCCAGAACGCATAGTCCCAGAGAAAGCAGACGTGTCTGGTGCTTGCTCCTGTTACCCTGTGTTCCCAGTTGACCAGAGGGTGGCTTTGACGAGTATCATGGGATCCATGGAGAAAGAATTCTGTTCCCATGACAGCTGTTCCTTAAGGCTGAGTCATTGGACCTCATAGCTACAATGATGACATCTGAGATAACCCCTCAGAGTGTAGGCTGCAGCATCTCACCCTGTCCCATCTCTCTACCCTGGTCTCTGCCTGTCTCACATTCTAGAATCCTTCATGGTATGGAGGTTCTGCTTTTTGTCCCCATACCTGTAACCTGACTCCACATTATTATCCCAATTCTGTCAAACTATCCTTCAACTCTGCCGCTTCACTCTAACTTTGGGTTTTTCATAAGTCTCAAGATGTCTGACATACTGTTCTATTGCTGTGAGGAGACACCATGACCAAGGCAGCTTTTAAAAGAAAGCATAAACTTGGGGCTTGCTTACAGTTTCGGAGGGTTAGTCTGTTATCGCCATGGCGGGGAGCATGATGGCATGCAAGCAGGCGGACATGACGCCAGAGCAGTAGCTGAGAAGAGCTCATCTTGTTCTATAGACAGCAGGCGGCGGGGGGGGGGGGATGGCAGAAGGGAGAGAGAGAGAGAGAGAGAGAGAGAGAGAGAGAGAGAGAGAGAGAGAGAGAGAGACTGGGCTTGGAATGGGGTTTTGAAACCTCAAAGCCCACCTCCAGTGACACACATCTTCCAACAAGGCCACAACCCCAATCCTTTCCAAACAGTTCAACTAACTAGGAATGAAGCATTTAAACATATGAGCCTATGGGGGCCATTCCCATTCAAACCACTACACAAGGTAACCTGTCTACTTAATCCACAGGGAAGACGGCCTTGCTATGCCTCCCAGAATCTCGGTGGTTCCTGGGCCAGTGAGATTCCTCAGAGGGTTTGATGCATGGAATCCACATGGCTAAGAAGAAAATGGACTTCTACAGAATGTGCCTGATTCCACACGTGCATTGTGGTTTGTAGACATACACACACACACACACACACACACACACACACACACACACACACACACACTAAATAAATAAATATGATTTTAAAATACAACGATATTTTGGACCAGCTTGCCTTCCAGAAGGCCACATTCCACTTAGATAATTTCCACTTGGGGCCAATGGTATCTGGGCAGTTGTTGCAGAAAGTATGAACTATCTGCTGACATGCCCCCTCCCTTCTTTTAGTATTGAGGATTCTCTTTGGGCCACTGCTATCAGCCTGATGCCACACTTTCCAAGTCTTCTTTCCCCGAGGTAAGGTTACCTGGCCAGTCTCATGTCAGAATTTGCAAACTGTGGGGACTTGCACCTCTGCCCGACATGATCCAAGCCCCTGCATCCCCTACCTCTTTCAGCTGAAGGAGAACACCATACTGGAGTGTCCTTAGAAGCTGATGCACAAGTTCACCTACCTGTTGCTGGCCTGCCTCCATGAATATCCAGAGGAGAGATTTTGATAATGTGTCTGATGCTTGTGGATGCCAGAACAAGACATCAGGTCCCTTGATACTGGATCTACAGGTAGTTGATACTGGATCTACAGTGAGCCACCATGAGGGTGCTGGGAACCAAACCCAGGTCCTCTACAAGAGCAACAAGAGCTTAAAACTGCTAAGCCATCTCCAGCCCCCAGGACATGATTCTGAAATCTTCTTTTCAGGATGCTTGTTTTTTTACCCAGCCACCGATTGAACTTGGCAATGAGACAAAATCCAGTTCCTCCTTTTGATGGTTGATCTTGACTGTCATCTTGACAGGATCCAGAATCACACAAGATGTGAACCTCCAGGCATATTTGTGAGTGGGTTTCTAAATTGGGTTGAGACGGGAAGGAAACACTCTGTGGACTGGGGTTCCTGAAACAGCTTCGGTTGAACATAGGAAAGATAATTAGCCCTTAATATCCCTTATAGCTTCCCCCTCTAAATAATATGAAGCTGAAATTCTCTGAGCGAGAGAGGCAGGTTCCACAACAAAGAGAGGGGAAACTGGTAAAATGGAGAGTGCCCTCCCCACCTCCTACACTCCTACAGCAGAATTTATGCTGAAACAGAAGACTGTGGGTATTTTTCTTATTAACCCACTGCCCAAAGAAAAGACTTATGGATACTGAAAGTGACTGGCATCTAAGGAATCAGCCCAACCAACCTCAAATGTCACCCCATAGTCAACTAGCTTCATCCACACAGCCTCATTTCCAAACAGACTTTCAACGTTGCACTCTTCAAAAGGGGCAGACAGCAAAGGATTGCCAACATATGATGAAGGATGCCGAAAAGAATGAAATGGGGTTTATTGATTATTAGTGTGAACTTTAATATATCTGATGAATGTAGCCACTCCAAACTCTCCCAAACAGCCTTCACCAGATGTGTCCACTGAGTAACTCCAGTGGGTACCACAAGAGTGGAATTGTCAACTGAGTCCTATCAAGTTCTGACCCATAAAATGTGGGGTATGAAACAGTGGCTTTTTAAGCCTCTGAAGTTTAGGGGCAATTTTTCACTCTTTAATAAAGAACTGAGCCTGATCACTTGGCCCAGGACTCACACTAGCCTTTATGGGCCAGAGCATTTGTGTTGACATGTCAGGGACAGAATTTTCATGAGAGACATAATGTTTCTGATTTATGTGGGAGAAGATGATGGAAGGTAAGGAGTATGAGGAGCTGAACTGGATAAAAGAAAGAAGCCCTAACATTGACCAAAAAAAGATGAAGAAGGCTTTGCTGTTTAGCAGTCTGCCATGGTGAGGGAGTCAAGCCTACAGGAGCTAGAAGCACCTGGTCATATTGTATACCATCAAGAAGAAAAGCAATAAACACTTGGGCTCAGCTCGCTTTCCCCTTTTATACAATCCTGATTCCAGCCTAGGGAATGGTGCCACCCATGGTGGAAAAATCTTCTCACCTCAATCTAATCAAGACAATTCTCCTCAGGTGTGCCCAGAGAGTCTTTCTCATTGAGTTGATGACTGAGATAACCGTCACAGAAGAGAACCAGGAAGAGGCACAAGGATATGGGCCCCAAGAGCTGTTGTGTGGTTCTGGGGGTGCCTGTCTCTCTATGCCTCTCTGCTTGAGTCAGGCAAGGAGACTTGGTGTCTTCATTTATAGAAAAACCTACCCAGGGCCAAGAATGGCAGTCAAGGCCTTTCAGGGCTCTTCTGCTCTCTGTAGGCCAAGCAGAAAAGGAAATTCAGGCTTCCAGGAAAACTAAGGCTTGAAGAAAACCAGAAATTGGGCAATATGATTCAACCATGTCAGGGTGGAGTTGGTGTGCTGAGGCTGTTGGATTCCTGTTCCATTCTTCCCCAACTAGCCAACTCAGGGAAGGAATGAGGGGAGAGAAACCAAGAGATCGGTGGCTCCTGTGGAAGTTCAAAGCTGATTTCAGGCAGGGCCATGGCTGTGTAACTGTTATTCACAAGGCAAAGAGGGAACTTAGCCCCACTCTGTGGTGCGAGTGTGTGTGGGGGTGTGTGTGTGTGTGAAGGACCTACAACTCATATACTATGTTCTCCACTAGAGAAAGATGGACTCTGAAGAAACTTCTAGAATCATGTGAGTGCCAAGACCCAGGCAGCAGGATTCCACACCCAGCCCTCTCTTCTTCAGTCATAACCAATAAGAATTACTAAGAGAACCTGGGAAGGAAGAACTCTGGGTGGATTTCTAGCTTGGTAACCCTCCTCTAACGGCCACTCTCATGTTTGGGCCGTGTGTGGAGTTAGACGGTTGCATCTCACTTAGAATAAAATGTGGGTGAGCCTAGGACCTGAGAGGAGGTCCAGCCCAGCCACTCGGCCTAGGACCCACAAGCAGGGAGGGGGCTCACATACACCCTGGAGCTCAAGGGTCTTCTTGCCACTCTGAGACTTGCTTTTCACTCCCCTGAAAGCCCAGGTGACTCAGATCTGTGGGGCTCTCAGATCACCCTCCCTGTAGCTCAGATGTCAGACCTGGGTCATCAGAGGGATGGTCAGGGGGTCAGAGCATCCCATTCTCAGCCCCCAGGTTGTTCTAGAGACCAGGAGAAAGGCCCTGGTTGTAAAGGCTCCTCTTTCTCAGAGCCTCCAACGTCTGCCCATGCCCCCCACTCCCGCCCCAGACCCTAGAGCAAGCCACTGTGTCCTGCCTCTCTCTCCTCTGCTCCTCCTCAGCCTTTCTTGGTCTCTATCTTGGCCAGCTGGCCTCCACACCCCTTTAGGATTCTGGGAAAATCAAAAAGGAATGGAACAATGGCCTAAAATTAGAACCCACAACAGAAGCATGGAGGGCTGAGTCATGCATTGTTCTGCCACTCGCCAGGCTGCTAGTAACCACAATAATCACACTGGTTCTGGCCTCAAGGAGTGATGACATCGGGGTCACGGCCAGCTGGGCCTCAAGGCAGGAGGGCTGTGGAATGGTAGCCTACAGGGCTTGGGCTTCTGGGTTTTGAAAACAGTGCCAGGACATCTAGACCACAGGCTCAAGCAGGTGATCTCCCGCCATCCATCTTCTACCTGCCTGTGACTGACAGCGTCCCCTCAGCATGTCCACAGAATGGAGTGTGGGTCTACAGAGATGCAGCTTCGTGGGAAAGAGTGGCTGACTTGGAGGACAGCAGCCATGGTCTTTGCTGCTTTAGAAATTGCTACGCCATTGGTCTTTCACCCAGGAGCCACGGGAGTGCCTCTTTCCAGAAGAAAACTGATTCTCACGTGAACCCCTAGGAGGTAGGCTGCATGCTGTTCCCTGGGAGTGAGGCTTCCTCCGAGATGAATTCTACCCAGACCTCCGGTCTACTGCTGGCAGCCTGAAGCCTTCATTTAGGGAAAAGCCACAGGATTGGAGGGTAACCTGCTTACAGCACCTCCAGCATTGATGGAGAGTTCAGCACCCTGCACCTGCAAGCAGGCCATCCCATGGCTTCCCTTTGAGAACACTGAGCTTTTCAGGGGTGGAGCAGGAGAGACAGCACCCACCATGGTCCATTGTCTTCAGGTAGCTCAAGTCTCCCAAAGTCAGCACGTTTTAGAATCCACTGTCCAAGCAGCTCCTCGTTTTCAGAGAGTCTGAGGCCATAGGTGTAGAGGATTCCTGCACTCTGCCTTTCCGAGTGGCGGGTGGAGAAAGAAGGCCAGCTCAGATGCGTGGCTGAGACCCACATTTAAACAGCCTGATTCAGAGGTAGAGCGCTGGACACACCATCACACCTGCTGGGGACAGTGAATTTCAACCAGAAGGTTCCATGGGGCTTGGAGGCTGTGATAGTTAGTATCGTCAATTCGACACAACAGAAAATCACCAAAGGGTCATCTCTGGGTGAATCTGTGAGGGATTTACTAGATCGGGTCACCTAAGGAGAGAAGACCCATTCTAAATGTGGGCAGCACGGTTCCATGGACCAGGGACCTAGACAGACTGAAAAGGAGCAAGTGAGCTGAAGACTAGCTTTCAACTCTGTTTCTTGATTAGAGACGCAAGGTGTCCAGCCCCCTCAGGCTCATACTGCCATGAGTCCCCCCCACCGTGATGGGCACTCCAATCATGAGCTAAAATAAAGCCTCCCTTCCTTCACTGGGTTGCTTTTATCATGCCTTTGATCACAGCAGTGAGAAAGCAGCCGACATAGAAGGCAGGCACGATGTACAGAAGCAGGAAGCAGGGGTGAAGCTGGGAGGACTGGGAAGGGCTGCCTCCTGCCAAAGGGTCCGTTTTCACCATTGGCAGGGGAGAGGGGTGTAGGGCCAGGCACAGGTTGGGAGCTGCTCAGCCTAGGACTGGCAATGTGAAGACAGCCTAGGAGGCACAGAGGGACGAGAGGGGCATAGGTGCCATCCCAAACCCTGCAGGGACAGGCCCAGGGCTTCCTAACTTTGCTTTCCCGCTGACTGTAGGGCTCTGGAGCAACCAACAACATTGTTAGTCAAGAGAATCGCTGCCTGGGAGGGGACAGCCTCAGCTGGGTCAGACCAGTGAAGATGGAGGGAGGGAGGGAGGGAGGGAGGGAGGGAGGGAGGGAGGGAACACGTGCTGGGAAGGCGAGGATGAGGCTAAGGAAGGTCAGGTCATGCTGCTCTGACCAGTCAAAGAACAAAGACTAGAAATGGCGACTTTGGAGGGCTGGAGTTGGGGCCGAAGGTGACATTCTGCCTGCCTCTCCAAGATGACCTCTGCCCAAGACTGGGGAAGACGCAAGGGGAGGAGCGAGGGGATGCTGGTTCTCACGTACAAGCTACACACATGTACCCTGTCGGTTAGCTGGAGTTCCTGGGGGTCTTGCCGTATTGTGCCTTAAATCTCACACACAGAGTCACGAGTCCTGGATCTAGGGAGACATGTGCTTCCTCGACTCTGACTTTCTCAATGGCCAAGGGCATGTCTTCCTTCACAGCTCACAGTCAGTAGGCTGGCATCTCAAAAGAAGTTTCTAGCAGCTGGAAGAATTCTGCACAGCCGGAGGTTGCCGGCACGTGGCAGGGCTGCGGGAGAGGGTGGCGCGGCAGCCACCGGCATCCAGGTCTGGAGGAGAGTCAGAGCTCTGGAGTGGGGAGGGAAAGGCTCTGTTTAGATTGAAAGAAAATCATCAGAAAACCCAGGGCTCCGGTTCCAGTTCAGGCCAGCTCACTGGTTTGTTCTCTTTTTAACACGCTGCCTTTGTTTATAAAGCCTGTTCATATATTTCCATCTGGATTGAGCAGATGAGCCAGTGCATTCCAGGGTCTGCCTCACGGATCAACTCTGCTCCAACACACGCACGATCTGCCTTCCCTGCCTGGGAGGGAGTCCAGGGATGTGCTGTCTCCTGTCTGCTTGCTCCCCACATAGACCCAGGATGGAGGGCATCCTGCATAGACAGAAGCCAGGGCCGCCTGCCAGAAGGAACAAGGGCTCGAACACTACACTGGAACATTGTGGAGACTTCTAGTGTGCCCACTCATTGATCAATTCATTTAAACTCTTTTTTGGCAGCATCCACCATCAGAAGAACCGGAAACTCCACTCTGCAAACGAAAGTGGAAATTTAGATATTTACAAAGTGTGCCTACAGTTGCTCGGCTGGTACACACAGAGCTAGGATTTGAACCTGTGCAGTCAAGCACTAGTCTTTGCTGTTGTCCTCATGGTGTTCTCTCCCCTTACTAGAGGTAGCAGAGGCCAGCATCTCCAGAGCTGCATGACCCATGTTGCCCACCCACAATTGTCTCTCAAGCAGATACCTATGAGATTGGAGTAGATTTCCAGCCAGGTCACCTGTGAAGGTGTGGGACCCAAATCTATCTCAGGCTGCAAGGACAGAAGCCAGGCCCGGGGAGGATGTCAGACCTTACAGCAGCCTGGCAAGGATTCTGTCCTCAGAACTCCAGCAAACACTGGGAGGTTGCTCACACCCTCACACCTCCCGTCTTATAAGTGGGTTTCTGCAGAAGGGCCATGTTTGGACAGACGTTCACCTGCTCCAGAAATGCCAAGGTCAGAGTGAGCAGTGAGGACTATCCATCCATAGCAAGTGTTAACACAAAAACCAAGAATGGGGAGGCAGGGCTGGGTCCCCAGTGGGTGGTCCCTTAGGAAGCTGGAGAGTATGTGAGCTCCCCCACACCTAGGAAGGACACAAGAAAGATATTTATTAGTATTGTGTCTTGGAAAGGGGGCATGCCATGGCTCGCACGTGGAGGTCAGAGGGGAGCATTATGGAGTTCTTTCTTCTCTCCTTCCATCTTAACCTGAATCTTGGGATCAAACTGCTGTCACCATACTTCATAAAAAGCACTTTGCCCAATAACTGAGTCATCTTAATCTCACTGCCCTTTGTGTGTGTGGTGTGTGTGTATGTGTGTCTCTGTGTGTGTGTGTATGTGTATGTATGTATGTATGTAGTGTGCGTGCGTGTGTGTGTGTGTGTGTGTGTGTGTGTGTGTGTGTGTGTGTGTGTGGTACACGCATGCTTGTTTTCTGTGTGTATGTGAATAGGTGCAGGCCTCCACCCATGTGTGGAGACCGGAAGTTGGTATCTGAATATTTCTCCTCTGCTTCTCTCCACCTTATGACATCACAGCTGGAACCTGAAGTTTATCATTTTAGTTAGACCGACTGGTCATCAAGTCCCCAGGAGCCTCCTGTATCTGTCGCAGGCAATGGGGTGACAGGTATTCAGCATTGTGCCTGACTATCCCATGGGTTCTGAGCATCCAAACTCAGGCCTTCATGCCTGCATAGTAAGCGTTTACCCACTGAATCATCTCCCCAGCCCAGAAGCCACTTTCTGAGCACTGCTGGGGCTCCATTCCCAGAGACCTTGGCTCCCAAGAACACCCCAGGCTAACTGGTCCTCAAAAACCCATGGAACTCATGTCGTTGGAGGCATTGAGAAAAGGGTGAGGGGTGAGGGCTTCTGAGGAAGAGTGGGGGCCTGGGCTGTGTCCAGCCAAGCCACTGGCAGCCCTTCAGTTCTGTGCTCCCCTCCCCGAGCACAGCCCCCCTCTCATCCTCATAGGCCTCAAACAGATCTCACACCAAACACCACAGCCCCCTGCTCCTTCACTGGCCCCCAAGTTACCCTCCACAGCTCAACTGGCCAGTGACTCCCTCTCCTTCCTCCTTCTCTGCTCCTGACTCCTTTGCCAGGACTACCACAGCCTCAGAAGTCTTGGTGGTGAGGGAGGGTTCCCTCTACTTCTTCCTCTCACCTGGACTCTGTTGACTTCCTCTCCAACAGTATGGAAGATGGTCCACCACGAGCCTCACATCCAGCTTCGCCACAGTTCCTCGCCTGCTCTCTGCTCAGAAGCTGCCAGTGGCCTGATAGGGGCCGCACCCCTGTCAACTCCAGGTCCATCAAATCCATCAGAGCTTTCCCTCATCGCATCCCTGTACCCCTCTGCCTTGACCCTTCTCTGTGTCCTCACCTTCTGGGCACTTCTAGGACGTTGGCTGCTTCCTGGAGCCCCCCAGTTAGACCTTCTTCTTTCCCACTGGGCCTGGGTCATCCAGCTAGCTGCCTGACCATAGCTTCCAGTATTAATATGAGCAGTTCCCAGTCCTCAGACTCCCGCCTGTCCCCCACACAAGAGCTTCCAAGGGTCAACAGACTGCCAGTACCATGTGACACCTCTGAGCAACCTCCTCAACATGATCCAAAGCACACCCAATTCCTTCCAGAGACCTTCTCTTTCCCTGTCACCCCTCAGCCCTACCACACTCAGTAGCTACCCTTTGCTGCTCCCTGGCCCATGCTAGGACCAGGGGCACCAAGACAGAGTCAGCCCCTGCCTTGGCTCTCTATGTCCCTCTTCCTGCTGTGGGACCATCTCACTTCAAAGCATGCCCATCTTCCTCCCAGGCCACAGCAATGGCCTCTCCATTGGTCGGGATGCCCTGAGCTGTCGGTTACAGTATGCCTAGCTGAGACTCAACCCAGAGAGAAGCTACACACCAGTTATCTCACTTGTGCGTACTCAGCCAAGTTCAGGACCTGAGTCTCCTCCATTCTCTGTGCATCAGTTTCCCTACCTGTGAAGCACAGATAAAAGCAGCTGGAAAAGAATTTATCTGCTCAAGGCATGCATCACTCGTAATGGCCATCGAGACTGATGCAGGCATCGTGTGTACAGATAGAGCAGGGCTGAGTCTAATGTCTCACTGGACCTCCTGAGGCTGGATCAGCACTGTGCATGGTCATTCTCTCCTGCAGGGAGGCAGGGCTGGGAACCCAGGCCTAGTTAACTCAGCCCCAGTGATGTTGGGAGCCTGGCTTGGCCTCACTTGGATTCGCTCGGCTTTCTGTGGAGTGTTCCAGACTGCCTCAGTGCTGCACTCCCCCAAGGCAGTGGAATAGAGGACATTTTCCTCCTCCGTGCCTCTTTAATATGGAGGTATTTCTCAGACAGATGCTGTGTGGTAGGATGCTGCAATCGGGCGGAGGGAAGACGCATTCCCCATGTGTCCTCCTCAAGAGTCAGCTGATGTAATTTAGCCCCATCTTTCTAGTCAGACCAGGTTGCTTTGACCTTTGACCTTGTTAATCACTAATTCTTCTCAGTCCCGGGTCATTACCCCAATTTGATAAACATATATCATCTAAGCCTTTGTCTCCATAGCTACCACCATCATTAACTGGGCCAAGACATTCTGAAGAAATCTCTTTCCATCTGACCTGGATCTTTCCACCCAACTCCCTTTGGGTGCAGCCATTTACCCTGGAGAGCTGGGGACGAACAAAGCCATGCTTGGGTAACCTGGGAAATCCAGGCCTGTGGGAGATGAAGGTGATGCAGACTGACCTCAGATACCCAAGGAGGCTCAGCATGGCCAAGGAGCTGTGTTCTCCTGGTTCTGAGTCAAGCATGCCTCTGCCCCTTAAGTTCTGACTCTGTGAGTCCAATGTAACCAGGGGACCAGGGTCCAAGATTAGAGCCCCACGGACTAGCACTCTAGCACCCAGGCCATGCAAACAGGGCCTTGGGGACTTGTAGGTGGTGGGAGAGCTGGGATTTGGAATTAGACACACATCTGGAGCAGCTGTTCACTGAGAGCACCAGTAGCTGTTATCATGAGCAATGACATGCAGTCGGGCTGGTACAGAGACAGCAAATCACGGGACTCTAACCAACCCAGCAGGGCCAGCCTGGGGACAGCCAGTGAGAGAACACAGCAATGGGTGTCTGTGAGTATCCCAGCAGGCCAGCCAAGGAGCCAGACACGGCACAGGCACAGAGTGGGGTTCACTTAGAAGAGGGGGTACAACGGTAGAAACGGACCAACACCTGAGTGGACTTGGAATCCAGAAAGCAGCCAGGCACATTATAGGCCAGAAACCCCATGGACCCTCACGTTAGTCTGGGCTTGAGGGAAGCCCTTGTCTCTGGAGCTGTTGGGTCCCAGAAAAGCTTAAAACATTACTTTTATACCCATCCCAGACCTAGCTTCCCCCTGTTCCTATAGCTCTCAGTATCTGTGATTTATTCCTGATCCAAACTTCCTGTAAATAGACCGCCACCCAGCCTCAGCTTTAGGGAGGAAGGAAGGTGAGATAATGGCCAAGCCGTCCCAGCTCAGGGGTCTCCCATGGACCCCACCAGGGTGATGCCAGAGACCCGCCCACAATCTGCCCTTCACTCTTGCCTCCTACCATGTAGCCCATTAGGAATGAACATGAAGGCGGTCCTTGGGGCTTTCCTAGTGGTGAACATTTCCCATTCTACAGCTTCTCACGCTATTTTACACACACGGTCTAAGACTCCATGGGTTTCATACCTTCCACCACAATCTAGATCCTCTCGAGGGCTTTCTGCTCGTTTATTTATTGTGTGTATATGTGTGTGTGCATGAACATGTGCACACCACAGCACATGTATGGAGGTAAGAGGTCACCTTCGGGGGGCTCAGTTCCCTTCTTCTACCATATGTGTTCTGAGTCATCTTGCTGCTGTTAAAGATCAGATCTCTCTTGGCTTTTTAATATGTCTATTTATTGTGTGTGTGTGTGTGTATATGTGGGTGTGCACGCCACAGTGCGCATGTGGAGGTCAGAGGACAGCTTTCTGGAGCTGGCTCTTCTTCCACCACATGGATCCTGGGGATCCAACTTTGGTTGTCACACTTGGAGGTGAGTACCTTTACCCTCTAAGACATCTCACTGGCTCTTCTCTCCAGTTTTTAAATACCTTTTTTTTTGTTTGTGTATGTGTGCACATGTATGTGCACATGTGTGTGGGTGCACGCATACATGTGTGCATATATCTGTGGAGAACAGAGGTCGACTTCAGATGTCCTCCCTCAGGACTCAGTCTACTTTGGTTTTCAAGATGCTCTCTCATACTTACGTGGTGCTCACCATGTCAACTAGACTGACTGGTCACTGGGCCCCAGGGATCCCCTTGTCTCTGTCACTCTGGCCCTGGGACTACAAGTGCATGCTAGCTACAAGGCCCAGCTTTCTAATGTGGGTTTGGAGAGCTCAGGTCTTCAGGCTTGTCCAGCCAGCACCTTGCTCTATGAGCCATCTCCCCAGCCCTTCTCCAGCTTTGAAATCCAGACCATTCCTCCCCTAAGTGCCACAAAGACTGGGCAGTATAGAGCTGCACAGATCTCCTCAGCTTGCCGGGTCGGATCCATGAGACTCCCCAGCCGGTGTCGGAAGAGGCACCAAGCACCCCAGGGCCATCCCTGAGTCCCTCTTGAGTCATGGAAAGGACACTGCAGGAACTACACCTCTGCCTGACTATGCCTCATTCACCCCTGGAAAGGTGAGCTTCAGCCCCAGGCTGTGGGTGGAGTCCATTTGCTGTAAAGGAAGACTCCTGGGGGGGTGGCAAGACGAAGCCAATTCCTCACGTATTTTGTGAGGTCAAGTCTGAACGCCTCAGCACCTGTGAGGAAATGACTGCTGTGGACTGCAGTTTCTCAGCATACCACTAGTGTGCCTTTTGAAACCAGTAATGATAAGATCCTGGAAAATTATTGCACTCCAAAGGCCAGAGGGGAATCCTGGAGTATGAGAGAAACCGGGGTAAATTCAGCTGCAAAGGGCTTGCTCACCCTTCAATTTTCGTCATCCTTTTCCCCGCAATGTGCTGGAAATCAGAGGTGTCCCTGGATCTTTTGGAAGCAGACCTGGAAATGTCCTGGAAGGTCTATAACCATGGAAGCAGAAGTCTCAGCTGGCCACTCAGCTCTCTCTGTCCCTCTGTCTCTCTGTCTCTCTATCTGTCGGTCTGTTGGTCTCTGTCTCTCTCTTTCTCTCTCTCTCTCTCTCTCTCTCTCTCTCTCTCTCTCTCTCTCTCTCTCTCTCTCTCCCCCCTCTCTCTCTCTGAGTTCCAATGAACAAAAAAAAACTTAGCCAGTTAGGAAAGGGTTAAAGAGAGTATAGAAATCATTTGCCATTGATTAATATGTATTTAATTATCAATAAGAATTTGATACAATGTGGAATAGTTGTATCCTGCTGTCATTACTAAAAGTTGCTTTGTGTTCCTTTTATAAGAAGAAAATTCAGCATTGCTCAACAAAGCCAAAAAAAAATGTATGTTCAAAAGCATTCACTCCCCACACTTACATGAACACTCCTTACAATTCTTAGAAGTCCGTTGTTAATGTCATCGTCAGCTTTTCTGAGAATTTGGGTTTTATTTAATGAAAGTCGCTTTCAGTTCCCTCTGAATCTCTGCTCCATTCAGTTCTCTCTTCCCTCTGCCTCATCTCTTCCTGGTCCCCTTCCTAGGCTTCATCTCCACAGGGGAGCCCAGCTTACTGCCTCTTCCTCCCTCTCCCCAGACTGTCCTTTACAGGAGGACGGTTGGCGGTCGGTTGGTGACAGCAGTCTCTAAGTGACCATTCACCCCGCGCTTCAGACCTGGTGTTTCACGCTTGGCTTCTCCCCCACTCCTCCTGTTAGCTCTCATCTCTTCTCTTGTTTGCTTCCCTCACAGCTCTTCTTCGGGCACCTCCTCCTACCTGTCCTCAGAGGGCAGCTTTAGTGCTCTCAGGGACACCCTGTCTTGTTCCTTACCACAAGTTCATTGTCATCAACTACGTCATAACCCCTTGAGCTCCACATCAACCCATTACCTTCTCCCATTCGTCACCACCCCTGTCCCGGTTCAGCTGCCAGGAATCCATCCATGAAGCCAAGCTGTGGGGTGCATAAGTGAGACGTGTTCCCCATGCCTTTCCTCATTTTCTCATTCAACCCAGCTCCAGATCTTGAAACTATCTCCTCCTTAGTGGCACCCAGACCAATTCACTCTAGTTTCTCCCACGAGATCATCTTCTGTCACCAGGCCCTGTTAGTCTTCTAACCTGTCTTGTTGACCATCCCACCTCCTGCCCACCCTCCTCTTCCACACAGCGGGGATTTTATCAAATTCAAATTCCATGATGGCTCTCTTTTGTATAATCCCATCACTTCCACAAAGCCAGTTCCAACACTAGTCAGTCCTGCAGCCACGAGTTTGGGGATGCTTACCTCTGCAGCACCCACCCTACACCAGGACTCAACCCCTATCCATACACCCCAAATCTTTGTTGACTTCTTAGAGGCAATGGTACTCCAAACTATCAGGCCTTATTCCCCAGTCTTTACAATTGTGTTGTGTTGGCCAAGGCCTCATCAGGCTCTGAGAACAAATAGGGTTGGTCACTCTGTTAATGATAATAACCTGGATTTCTCTGGTCCATGTCATGCAGTCTCCACTACAAGTATATCTAGGAGTGCCCAAAGTATATCAGGTACATCCACATAATATTCCCGTTGCCACCTAGTGGTCTGCTGAGCACTTATCAAGGACACAGTATCACCTTCCCAGCATCCATTTCTTCCTCATCTGCTGTGTGCCAGCCGAGCAGTCTATGGACCTGACCCCCACCCCACCTTGGCTCTAAAGTGAATCCTAGTTGGTATATTAAGTCACTCTTAATCCCTGCACTGTAAGCTTTGAGGCTAGTGGAGGAGGTATGGGGCTGTTCTTTGTATTATGGGATGTTTAGCAGAATTGCTGGCCCTTAGCAACTCAATGTTCATCACATACATGCCTACGTTATGACAGACTATTTCAAACATTGCTAAATGTCCCCTGGGTGCGGAATTAACCCTAGTAGAGGCAGCTGGTTCAGCTAATGTTGTAAATGCCATTCTCCTCCATGGATATTGGCCAGGCTTGGATATGTGACCTACATTGGTTAAATTTGAGTGAAGCTGAAGGGTTGTGTTCCACGTTTGATGGCTTTTCTTCTTACCTGCTCTGTGTGTCAACCGAGAACCTAGAAGTAGTCATCTTGAAAACCTAATTTTTGCCATCTGTAAGAAGAGACAATTACCATGGGAACTAAATAAAGAGGTGCGGAAAAGTCCAGTCCTGAGTGATGCTGGAAGACTTCTAGGTGGAGCTGTCTGTCCTCAGCTCGTCTCCCAGCTGGGCTTTCCACCCTCGGCCTCCCTGCTACCGATGGTATCGATAGCAGCCAACACTGCCTCGTCGTCAGCTAGATGCACCGTAGGTAGAACCGGAGATGATGTGCTTCCTGAGTGGGACATTTCCCAGTAGACAACAAAGCCAACAGAGAGTCCAGGGCCTAGCGGCAGAAAGCCTCTCTCTGCTTTGTGTTAGTCTTTGGGACAGGGTAACAATGACCGTTGCCCTGGTGGAGATCCTTTCAGAGTTTGGGGCTGAGGAGATGGCTCAGGGGATAAAGTTCTTGACACACAAGAATGAGGACCTTAGTTTGGATTCTTAGTACCCAGACCATGTAAATGAAGTCATGAATGTTTGCATACATCTGTAATCCTAGCACAGAAGACGGTGTGGGTGGAGACAGGTGGAACCCCAGAGCTGGCTTTGCCGTCAGTCTAGCCAATCAGTGAGCTCTGGGTTCAGCTAGAAATACTGACTCAAAAATTAAGGTAGGAAGAGATAGTTGAAAACTCCCAATGTACACTTCTGGCTCCAAATGCACACATGCACTACACTACACATGTGTGGGCACATGCACACACACACACACACACACACACACACACACACACACACACACACACACAATTATTCAGAGTTTTAGTAAAACAGTATTTTGAGTTTACCTACATACAGTGCTTTCTTCCTCAAAGACAAGATATGAGTTCTTGGAACATGACCAGAGGTTCTATTTAAGTTTTAGAAAAAGAATGACACCCTATGTTAGATTCCTTTAATCTCTCTCAGACAGTCGGACCACACATGGTAATCTCCAATCTTACAGCATAACCTTCCAGAAGGCTCCTCAGCCCATCACACAGACAGCCTCTGGTTTTCCAGAGTATGTAAAGAAACTGGTATCCTATGTAGCAAAAAAACTTTACAAAGAATCCATGCACAGCATTAAGAAAATGTGAAATAGTCTAGCATAGCAGTGAGCGTGTACTGGTGTGGGCTGCAGTAACAAGCAATGCTTTCCCAGTGTGAACATTATGCCATCAAGGTAATGGTTCCATATGTAAATTTAGTCAGGCTCATCACTAACCCTTGAGTGTGCTGGTGTCTCCATTCCAGAGCTCTTTATTTAGCGTCATTTCTTGATTAACTGGATTCCACTGCCAGGTAGTTTTTTCCAGAAGGATTTATGGCTGCAATAGTCCTGGCTTAGTTCCGTGTTTGTGAGTGACTACTGCCTTTGCACCTGAGTGACAGCTTGGCTGAGGGAAAGCTTGTTGGGTAACGCGTCTCTCAGCGCTCTGCAGAACTTGCACCTAAGTGTTGCTGGGGATCTGCCCGAGCTGGCTGATACTGTTTGCTTGCTTGCTTGCTTCTTTTTTGTTTAGTTTATTTTTAACAAAAATATAATTATATAATTCCCCCTTCCCTTTCCTCCTTCCAACCCCTCCCTTGTCCTCCCGCTTGAAAAATCTCACATGTGTGATCTCGTTGTCTTTAGCTGTTATTGATACTTACAGATACACAAACAAGAAAATGTGTAAATACAACCTGTGGGGTCTGTTTAGTGTGGCTTGTTTGTGTATATGTTCAGAGCTGGCCATATTGGATAACCAGTTAAGGAGTTCATCCTGAGGGAACACTGATTCTCCTGCCTCAGCACTCCTTAGCTGTCTATAGTTCTTTGTCTAAGGATGAGATCCCTGAGGTTCCCGCTGACCACCATGTTCGTGTGTCTATTGGTGGTGTACTTCTTTGGGCCTTGTCTAGGCTGCCATAGGTTAGAGTATCATAGACAAAGCTACACTTCTCTGTGGGTCTAAGCATTTAGAATGCAGTTAGGAATTGTTCTGGCCTAATAAAGTATCAGTAGTAGAGTCTCCTCTAAGACCCATGACCTCACCAGCCCCAGACAGTTGGCTAGGTTTCCAGTATCAGGCATGATTTCCCCCCTGTTGAGTGGCCTGTAAGTCCAATTAAACAGCTGTTGGTTACTGTCAAGATATGAATGCCACTACTGCACCCTTAGGGACATTTTGCCATACTGACTGTGCTGTGGTTCACAAGCGTCACAGACAGGCAAGACTATTATTGATTGCTCCCCTCCCTCCGGAGCTTGCACAGTGCCTTTGGATACCATGAAAGCTAGTCCTTAGGGAGGAAGCTTTCAGGTCAGATCCAACTTGGAGCCTCTGAGTTCTGTGTCTGAAAGGCATGGTGTCTTCAGCAATAGGAACTTACTTTCAACTTCTGAGAGACTGATACTGTGGTTTGTGACTGACTTGTTCTCGAGCTGGCTGGCCTCGTGAGTCTTTCTATTGAATGACCTCCCAGCTCCAGCTGTAATGCAGCTGTATCCTTTCAAGCTCCCCTTGTAGAGCAGTTGTTCTTTAAATTTTTCCTATTCATTTATTCTATCCACTGTTGAAATAACAACTAGGTTTATGCTGGACTTTGTGTGTGCACATGCCCATGTGTGCATGATGGTGTGTGTATATTGTATATAGGGGGAGGGTACACATGCATGTATGTGTCTGTACATGAAGAATTTAAACGTTAACCTTGAGTGTCGTTCTTCAGGTTCTGTCTACCTTGTTTTTTTGAGACAGTGTCTCGCATTGGCCTGACCAAGTAGGAAAGGTTGGGGCCAGTGAGCCCCAGGATCTGCTCGTCTCTGTCCCCCAGGATGGGATCCCAGGCTTGTGTCTGCACAGCTGGCTCCTTCCCTTGGGCTCTGAGGACCGAGTTCCAGTTCTTGTGCTTGCCAGGCCAGCACTCGACCGTCAGAGCCGTGTGCCTGGCACTGTACCAGCTTCTTCTTCTCTCCTCTGGGCACTGGCTCCTTTTTACCCTTCCTCTTCTCGGTCTCACTTTATCCGATTCCTCTGGCAGCTGCTATGTATCTTCTCTGCTCGCAAACATCTATTTCTCTCTTGAGATTGTCAACAGGACTTGTGTCTTCCCAACGCATTTATATCTCACAGCTCCCTTGTTTATCAATTTACCTTTCCCCGCTCTCTCTAGGCTCTACTTCCTCTTCCTCCCATCCTTCCTCCCTTTCTTCCTTCCTTTTTTGAGACAAAGTCTCATGTATCCCAGGCTAGCCTCCAACTTGCTTTATAGCTGAGGCTGGCCTTGAACTTCTGATCCTCCACCTACCAAGTGTTAGGATTACAGGCACGCACCCCCACCCTGGTTAGTCTCCCCCATCTATTCTCTGAGCTCTCCCTCTTCACTCTTAGGAGTTCATGTTCTCATGCATTCCTTTGAGGTGATGGACAGATATTTTCTGAAACGTCTGTCTGTCTGTCTCCTGAAGTGTTCCTCTCACTGACATGCACTTATCATCGGTGTTACTCACGAGGCCTCTCCTGTCTCTGTGGAAACAGTTTTTGTGGTGGCTCCTCTCTGTTTCTTACTCATCTTTCAGTGGAGAAAGTTCTACCTTGAGGCAGAATCTCTTTTAAGATTCGAGGGGCTGGTGAGATGGCTCAGTGGGTAGAGGCACTTGCTGCCAAGTTTGATGACCTGAGTTCAACCCCCGGAATGCACATGCTGAAAGGAAAGAACCAATTCCTTCAAATTGTCCTCCAACCACACACACACACACACACATGCACGCACGCACGCACGCACGCACGCATGCATGCACGCACACACAAATAAGATTTTTTTTTTTAGATTTATGGGGATCCTGGGATAGGATAGTGGACTAGGGCTGCTGACAGCATCAACTGAGGCATTGCTCTAGAATTTCTTTCTCTTCAAAAGCCCTACAATCCTGGTCAGGGCCACTTGGGTGCTACGGTTCCCTTCCTTCATTAGCTCTGAGCATGAGCATGTCACCTTCCCTGCCGTCTTCTCAAACGTCAGCGTTCTTCCAACTTCTGACATGTCCCTCTTCATTTCAGAAATCAGCTTTATTGGGGGTATAATTTAGACACGTTAAACATCATTTACTCTGAATGTAGTTTGAGAAATTATGTAACTCTACACAACCATTAATCCACCTTGAAGACACAAGGCATTTCCACGTCCCTAAAACATCTCCCTGTGGTTTTCTGCGCCATCTCCTCTGGTGCCCCCCACCCAGGCAACCCCCGACTCTCTGTCACTGTAAAGGGATGTAAATGGGGTTGCAAAGTGCATGCTCTGTGCTAAGCCTCCTTCAGGAAGCTTCAGGCTTTCCCTCGATGCACCTGTCTGGCTCTTTGCTGCAGGATAACAGCACAGAGCATGCCTGGCTTTCTTGGCTCACTTGTTAGTGGCTGGGCATCTGGATTATTTCTAGTTTGGGCCACTGAGAGATAAAGTAGCTGTGAGAAGTCACTTTGTAAGCATCTGCATGGAGATATTCTTTTCCTCTTGGGTAAACACTGGGAGGGGCTTGCTGGGCTCTAGGTTAGAAGTGAGCCATACTGCTTTGCTCTGTGTGTCTTGTCTTGGGTTCCCAAGCAACACGTCAGCTTTTGAGCTCCTTGTCCTCAATGATGTTTAACATTCTCGATCTTGGTGAGTGTAGTGGTACTTTGCATTTCACTGAGAGATGGCGATGTAAGCATCCATGCCTGTTTTATTCAACAGTAGTAGGTCATTTGGAGAGAATTATCTCTTCAAATATTTGCTCATGTTTTAAGGTTTATTTTTATTTACGTGTACGTGTATGTACATGTGTGTGCAGTGCCCACAGAAACCAGAAGTTGGCGTTGGATTACCTGGAGTTGGAGCTACAGATGGTTGTGAGCTGCCTGTTGTGGGTGCTGAGCACCAGAACCAGATTCGATCCTTCCTTTGCAGGAGCGCTGTGTGTTCTTAGGAGCTGAGCTGTCTCTGCAGCCCCTACATCACTCTTTTTTGCTTTTGTTTTTGTTTTTCCAAGATAGGGTTTATCTGTGAAACAGCCCTGGCTGTCCTGGAACTCGCTTTGTAGACCAGGCTGGCTTCAAACTCACAGAGATCCTCCTGCTTCTGTCTCCCGAATGTTGGGATTAAAGGCGTATGCCACCACTGCCTGGCTACATTGCTCCTTTTTAAGACTGGGATGTTTATCTTATTATTGGGTTATAAGAGCTCTTTGAATATTCTGGATACAAAACCTTGGTGCTTCCTGGCCAGCTAGCATAGGCTACTTGCAAATTCCAGACCAGTGAAAAAACCTTTCAAAAAGAAATCCAGTGTCTGAGGACAGACACCTGGGGGTGGCCTCCAGCTTCCACACACATGCACTAGAGACACATGCATGCACCCAAGCCCATACTTACATTTACACACATTTACATGGGCAAAACGAAATAAACTGTAAACTTGACATGATTAGCTGGGCATGGTGGTGCATGCCTTTAATCCCAGCACTCGGGAGGCAGATCCAGAGGATCCATTTCCGGTGGATCTCTGTGATTTCTGGGCCAGCATGGTCTACATAGCAAGTTCCAGGTCAGCCAGAGCTACAGAGTAAGACCTTGTCAAAAAAGGAGAAGCAGTAAGAGGAGCAGGAAGGAAGGGAGAAATGAAGGAGAGAGAGAGAGAGAGAGAGAGAGAGAGAGAGAGAGAGAGAGAGAGAGAGAGAGAGAGCGAAATGACAAAACAGGCTACGGATTCATGGTGGGATTTAAAGAAAGGGCCAGGGAACTGGGGGATCGTTGGGGAGAAAGTTTGCCTAGTGCTTGCACAAAGCCCTGGGTTCAATCCTCAGCACCTCATAAACTGGATATGATGGCACACACCTATAATCCCAGCACTGGGGAGACAGGCAGGAGAATTAGAAGTTGGAGGCCATCCTTGGCTACACAGTGAGTTGGAGACCACCCTGAGCAACAGGACGAAGCCCTATCTTAAATAACGAACAAACAGAAGCTGTCGTGAGGGATGGGGGTGGGAGGCTCTGCAGGAGCCCCTGAAGAACCACAGGAAGAAGGGAACACTTTTCTGCCACTGCATAAAAGCACCACTTGGGGAAGGAGATGACAGAATGGCCAAGCCCAGGAAGTCTCCCTGCTGCTGTGATCGAAACTCTGACAAAGTGACCTAGCAGAGAGCTGGCTTCCTGGGCTCCCAGCTCCCAGTGACGGCCTGTCGTTAAAGGGAAGTTCCCTTGTATCCAGGTCAAGAAGCACAGAGCACAGATGCTGGTGCTCGGCTCACCCTCTCCTATTGGTTCACCCCTCACAGGCACGCCCACATGTCAATCTAGCCTAGACAATCCCTCCAAGAACTCTTCCTAGGCGACTCCAGCTCCTGCCAGGGAACAACTGAAATCTCTTTTACACTTTTATTATTCACATATTTGGTGTGCACCCCAGAAAGAGGACGCCTTTCGGGAGTCAGTTCTCTCTTTCCACCCTTTGGGTCCTGGGGGGTCAAACTCGGGTTGTTAAGCTTGGCAGCAAGTGTCTTTACCTGCTGAACTATCTCACCAGTCCCTAGGCCATATCTATTGAGTAGTTATTTCCCCAAGCATCCAGCCTACCTCTGTAATCAATAACCAGTCTCACACACACTTGGATCTGGGGCCCTGCCTTCTGGAACCTTCTTCCCCGTAAGTCTGTTTTTGTTGTGTGTGTGAGGGGCCTTTAATTATGTTTGCTATCTATAGAGCAAGCCTCTCTGCTTTGCTCTTATTCAAAAACGTTTGCACAGCCATTCTTCCAGGAAAATGTGTGGGGATTCTGTCGAGATAGTCTTAACAAAAATCTCACTCAGATATTGATTAGAATTTTGTCTAACACAGATGATCAGAATAATGCATCATAGATTCTTCCTAAAAATAAAAGCTTGGGCTCTGTCCCTCTGTCCCTCGGCCCCTTTCCTTTGTCTCTCTGTCTCTTTCTTCCCCCCCCCCCACAAGGGTATGTGTGAGGGTATGGAGGCAGGTGTAAATCAGAGGTATCTTGGGTGTCTTCTTCTATCTATTTTTTTAGACGGAGTCTGCCATTGAGCCTGGAGCTCACTATTTTGGTTCTACTGGCCATCCAGCCGGTCTTCACCTGTCTCCATCCCACCATTGAGCCTGGAGCTCACTATTTTGGTTCTACTGGCCATCCAGCCGGTCTTCACCTGTCTCCATCCCACCATTGAGCCTGGAGCTCACTATTTTGGTTCTACTGGCCATCCAGCCGGTCTTCACCTGTCTCCATCCCACTTCTGTGCCCAGGGCCAGGGTTACAGACAGGCGCATTCTCTCCTGGCTTTTACACGGATGCCGGGGATCTGAATTCAGGTCACCAGGCGTGTGCAGCAAGCACCACCCCGGAGCCATCCCCCCAGCCCATAACATGTTTGTTTTTCTTCTGTAAGTTTGGTTCGGGAGTTCTGCAAAGTCTTTTCCTTTTCTTTACATAAATCTCATATATTTCTCGTTAAGTTTATTCCCATAAATTCTGCTGTGGTAGTGAGTGCACTATATTTCTGCAGTGTGCTCTAACAGTCGCTCATTGTCAAAGGTGTTGGTTTTATGGCCGTATGTCTCAGCGTCTCATTTGTCAGCTGTGTGACATTTTCGGGTGATTTTCTCTTTCAGATGCTCAAATTAAAAAACCGTATCCTCTGAAAATGACGGCAATAGTATTTTCCCTTTGGGAATATTTATGGCCCTTATTTTATCTTCTTTAATTGCTTTGCTAAGCTTGCAGCGTTAGCGGTACAAGCAAGGGGGGGGCACCTTTGTCTGGGCCTGATGACACCGCTGCCACCGCCGCCGCCGCCGCCGCCGCTGCCGCTTCTCTGACTGGAGAGAGGGTGTTCCTCTCTGTGATGGGGAAGGAGCATTCCTCACACCTGCTGCTCACAGAGACATCACCGGGAATGGGTGGCCACGCCACAGAACTTTCTAAAATGCTGGCCTACCAAGTCTGGTTTTGTGCCTAGTTTTGTGTCAAAAGGTTTTTTGCTTATCATCATCATCATCATCATCGTCATCATCATCATCATCATCATCATCATCATCATTACTATTATTTATCTTCATGAGTCCCTAACCCTGAGACATTTTCCAAATGTGTGTTCGTGTGTCTGGGTGTCTGCCTATGTGTCTCATGGGTCTGCACCTGTGTTTGTCCATGGGTCTTGGTGTCAATTTGTGTGTGTGTGTGTGTGTGTGTGTGTGTGTGTGTGTGTGTGTGTGGTGATGGTGTCTGTGTATGTGTCTGCACATACTTATGGAGGCCAGAGCCCAACAGTGGTATCTTCCTCTATTCCTCTCCACCTTGTTTTTTGAGACAGTGTCTCTCACTGAACCCAGAGCTCCTTAACTGGCTAAGCTGGCTGGCCAGTCAGTGAGTCCCAGGGAACCGCCTGTCTCTGCCTCCTCATTGCTAGGGTTCCAGGCACTCATCTCCATGTCTGTTTTGTTTATGTTTTTGTTTTGTTCGTGTGTGTGTGTGTGTGTGTGTGTGTGAGAGAGAGAGAGAGAGAGAGAGAGAGAGAGAGAGATGTGGATGCTGGGAATTCAAGCTTAGGTCCCCACACTTGCAGGACAAACACTTTACCCACTGAGTCACTCCCTCAGCCTTCCTTTCCAGGTTGTAAAAGACAGTATAATCAGTGTTCCACACTAGAGAAGTGGGATGTGCAGGATCTAATCTCAGACTCTCTGGGCTGGAGACACTGCTCAGGAAAGGTGAGTGGAGACAGGAGGATTGGAAGGGCTTGCTGGCTGCCAGCCTGGACAAAAACTCTCAAGAGACCCTGCCTCAAGATCAGAAAGCTGGAGCGTGCCATCCTCTAGCCTCTGCACCTCACAGAAGCATGCACCTAGATGCTCACACGCACACAACACACATTCACACATGTGCTCACATGTACACACACACCACACACAATAAATAAATACACACATAAATAAATAATAAACTCGGGCAGTTTTCAGAGCCTAAGATCTCTCTATAACAGAGTTGATGCGCTGATGCACCATGTTGATCCACAAATGTAGCTGTTCACTATAAGCGATGCCCTGGAATTCAGCAGTTGCCTGGCTAGACTCAGCCCTGCTGCCTGTGGGGGATTACGTGGCCAGAGTTCGTTTTCCAATCTGAGTCTGAAGATTTTCCAATCTTTCTGTCATTGGGCTGGATTTCTCCTGCCCATCTGGCTGGCTCTGTCACTGGACACTGCCAGCCCAGTAAGGTGCTGGTTGGAGCAGTCCCCTCTTTACCCATGGCCTCACCCCCTCTACCGCAGCACAAAGGAGTCCATCCCTACAGGCTTGAAACCTCACTGACAAGGTCTAGGGTTAATTTTTTTCCCACTGCCTTTTCAGCCTTCCCTCACATGATTAGTCTATCCCGCCTTACGGCTGCTTCTTTGGTCTAAGTTAGTCATTTATATTTCCTAGAAAAATCTCCACTTCATTGGGATTTTCAAGTTTATTAGCAGAGCGGGGAAAGCTATTTCTGTGGAGGTTTTTTTTTTTATTTTTCTCGCTCCCATTTCTCATTTTACACGCTCGTATTTTCTCTCCCCCTTGATTGGGCTTGCTGATGGTTCCTGAAATTCATTGGTCCTCCTCGAGAGCCAGACCCCGCTTTTAGTCATCAATTCATGTTCTATTTTCTAACCCATTAGTTTCATCGTCTGCTTCTCTCATTTCCTTGGGTGGCGGCGGCTGCTTGCTTCCTCCCTCTTTTTCTCTCTGGAAAAAAAAAGTGTTTGGCTCATTTATTCTTCTTGTTGCCCTTAGCATCTATCATTTCCTTCTGGACAGCTGTCACCGAGTCAGTGAGGTATACAGTCCCCTTAGACATGGAAGTCACTTAGCAAAGGACTCTAACTGTCCACGTGGCTTTGATTCCCCATTTCCTTAAGTTCTGGCTAGAAAAGGTACACTGTCCCGTGTGACATCCCAGAGGTCACTGACGACATCTCTGTGGCCTCAGGCAAGCACAGTTTCTGAGCATGGTTTCTGAGCACGTCCTCAGCAGTGACCGTGGAGAACTTCCCTTCTCAGATGCCCCCAGAGCCTAAAGTGCATGAGCGAGTGTACATGTGTGCATCCGTGTATGTGTGTGCATTGGTGTCCGTGTGTGCATTCATGATTCAGTGTGAGAGAACAGGCTATTTCCTCCTTAACTCTCAAAGCAGCATGTCACAGCCATAGGACCCCAGTCTGCCACTTCTGGGAAGCAGCCTTGTGCCCCTTTGTGCCCTCACTCTGTCCTCTCTCCTTTCCTCTCCCCCTCCCCTCCCCTTCCTCCCCCTCCCCTTCTCTCTCGCTCTGTGATGGTTTGTCTTCATTGTCCACTGGGTTTGGAATCACCTGGGAGACACACCTCTGGGCATGACTGGCAAGAAGTTGATGGAGAGGTTCAACAGAGCAGAGAAAACCACCTTGAATTCAGGTGGCGCCATCTCACGGTCTGACACCATCTCACGGTCTGGGGTCCGGGACGGAATAGAGAGGGAGGAAGGGGAAAGCCAACATTCTCGGCTCTCTGACTCTTGGTCTGACAAATCGTATGAGGTCTCAGCCCCGAACTCCAGCCGTTTCCCCTAAGGTGCTTGCGGGGTATCTTGTCACCGTGAGAAAGGAGGATGAACCCACACTATTATTACCTGTAGAAGCAGACAGCTTGAATGGACAGCGGGAGCGAGCTCTTCGGGAGCCCCCACTCCTCGGGACATTCCAGGCCTTCCTCGCGTCATTGAACAGGGAGGAGTCCAGAGATGGCATCAGAGACCACTTTGCCTTCCCCACTGTCTCAGGGCGAATTACCTGAGACATTATAGACATGGACACTTAATTCCCTCAGTTTAAGATGCTGAGAGGTCCAAGATCAAGGGGCCAGCAGGTGTGGGCTCTGGGGAGAGCTCCTTGTCTGCTCTAAAGAAGGCCAAAGGACTGCTGGGTTCCTCAGCCCTTTGGTAAGGCACTAACCCACTGATTGGTCATGCCAGAGACCGCCTGTTAATAGCACTATGCTGAGATTAAGTCCCAAAGGTTTTCCTGTACTCAAGTTGAAGCACTCACGACCCAGATCTCTAAGCTTTTATTTATTTATTTATTTTTTGTCTAGGCTCGATTTTTTTAAATTTAATTTAATTTTATTTTACAATATAATTTAATTCTACATATCAGCCATGGATTCCCTTGTTCTCCCCCTCCCGCCCCCCCTCACCTTCCCCCCAGCCCACCCCCCATTCCCATCTCCTCCAGGGCAAAGCCTCCCCCGAGGACTGAGATCAACCAGGTAGACTCAGTCCAGGTAGGTCCAGTCCCCTCCTCCCAGGCTGAGCCAAGCGTCCCTGCATAAGCCCCAGGTTTCAAACAGCCAACTCCTGCACTGAGGACAGGACCCAGTCCCACTGCCTGGATGCCTCCCAAACAGATCAAGCCAATCAACTGTCTCACCCATTCAGAGGGCCTGATCCAGTTGGGGACCCCTCAGCTATTGGTTCATAGTTCATGTGTTTCCATTCATTTGGCTATTTGTCCCTGTGCTTTATCCAACCTTGGTCTCAACAATTCTTGCTCATATAAACCCTCCTCTTTCTCGCCAATTGGACTCCCGGAGTTCCACCCGGGGCCTGGCCGTGGATCTCTGCATTCAGTTCCCTCAGTCATTGGATGGGGTTTCTAGCACGACAATTAGGGTGTTTGGCCATCCTGTCACCAGAGTAGGTCAGATCTCTAAGCTTTATGTGGTAAGAAGCCTTAGGCTTCACTGTTGGGCTGAAAGTTGAAATGGGCTTTTCTCGCTTTTCTCTCTCACTTTTACGTAGTAAGTCCCAAATAACAGCACTCAGTGATTAAGTCTCATGGTGCCTGTGATGATTAAGGCTTCACAGGTGATTTTTATTTTCTTCTTTATCTTTACGGGATTTTGCACAGTGGCTGCCTGATGTGAGGGGGCGCACAGGGACAGCTGGGCAGAGTTGGTCTTTTTCTGTCTCACATTGCTTGTCATTTATCTACTTCTTTCTGTCCAGTAACTATGACCTGTCACCTCCCACCAAGGTTGAGGCACGGTGGAGGAGGAGAGAGGACAAGTTGTCACCTGAGGTGCTGGCCTCAGAGGGCTTTCTGCTCTGCTGAACATAGATGACAGTTCACGCTGAGGCCGTGTGGAGAATGCCTGACTGCACCGGGCAGCACCGCCTGGAAGAGGGAGGCGCTACAACTTCTTCCACAGCGCTCTCCCATTTTTACACGGTCTGGCTGTCACCAGCTGGGGTCCTCCCCCCTTTTCCAAGGTCCAAAGCTCCGGATCCGTTTACGGCTGTTATTCTGGCACATGAGAAGCTGGTGAATCCATGCCTGCCTCACTGGAAGCTGGCTCTCCCTGCCCTGCATGGAAACCTGAAAGCCACAGCCTGGACCCCACAGGAGTCAGACACAAGCCCGCCTGAACCTTGAGCTCATGGGGGCTTCCCTGGGGGGAGACTTGAGTGGGACTCTGAGACTCACCGGACTGTCTTCCTCCCCAATCCCTGCCTCTCCAGGGACAGAGTACTTAGCACTTGAGCAGCAGGTTGGAGCCAGTACCCCCTTTGTTTTCACTAACTCTGTCTGCCCAACACCTGCTGTCCTATGCTGGATGCACAGAAACAACCCAAGGAGGTTTATGAAATAGTGGCGCCCAGCTCCCAGTCCCCGCGTTCCCGTTCGCTTGGTCTCCAGATAATTTCAGAGAACGCTTGAGAGTGAGAACTGACATCTTCAGACCTAATGTGTTTCTGGAGGTCCTCGGAGGCCTTTGGACTTGGTCCTTCTCCAGCAGCTCTGGTGTGGGGTGGAGTCTCTACACAGGCCTCAGAAGGGGCTTAGGCCATGGGTAAGAGGACCACACTGTGAGCCCCGAAGAGCAAAACAGCTCTATGTCTTGGCAGAATGCAGATTAGAGAGAGGAGGGGGTTGTTTTTTAAAAGAAAGGTTGTAGATTCTTCAGAAAACTGGGTAGAAGGCGCAGAAAATTCCCACGCAGTTGCTGCCACAGTGCCCCTGCATGCACTGGAGCTCCTCTGGCATCGTCCAGATCCTTAGTTGCCTGGAGTCCAGAGGCTGAACTCAGAAACCGTGGCAGCATGCACAGGACCTGCACAGGTCTAAGCCAGATGGGGTCTCAGTGCTGAGAGAGGAAGAAGACACAAGCCCCCATCCCTAACCCAGAAACTATCTCAAATTCAAAGTGCTTGCAAAGGAAGAGTTCGTTTTCTCCAGCAGAATCCCACTGGGTATGTATACAAAGGACAGACCCACACAAAGGGCAGACCCCATGCCCAGCTGTAGGTGGCCAACACAAACCAAACTCGGTGGTATTTGGGGAGGGTTGTTTTGTTTGGGGGTTAATTTGGGGTTTTTGTTGTTGTTGTTGTTTTGTTTTGTTTTTTTGTTTTGTCCCACATAATTTCTTTAACCTTACATGTCTTTTGCTTCTATACTATGGTTTCTGATCTAGTTTTTATGGATTTTCTGTGCATGCAAATGGGTATGTCCCTCTGTATGTATTTCTTGTACTCTTTCTTTGGCTCTTATTTTCTGTTTGTTTTTTCCTTTTCTGGTTTGTTTTTATTTCATCTTATCTTATTTTATTATTATTTTTAGATTCCCATTTGTGTTCTAATGAGAGAGGAAGAAAGGGTGTGGATTTTGGTGGGTGGGAAAATGGAGAGGATCTGAGAGGATCTAGAGGAGGGGAAACTAATGGGAATATATGTATGAAAAATATTATTTTCAATTAAAAAAAAAGAAAAAAGAAACAAAATAGCTTGTAACCTGAAATGATAGTAAACCTGAAAAGGAATCTTTCTAGAAGAACTGAATTGTTTCTTTGTTAAGATTAATAAAATATCCCAGCATGCCTTTAGTGTAAGTTTGTTTAGCAGCTTTAATATTTCAGTTTGCTTTCTGCATAGACATATTTTAAATAAGAAATTCTCAGCTGATGCAAAGAGGTTTAAAAAAATCCACCGTTGGGGACTGGTGAGACGGCTCGGAAGTTGGCTTCGGCCAAGGCTGAGGACCCAAGTTCAATCCCCAGCCTGCACATTGTCCTCTGGCTTCCATAGGAACACCTTGGCACATGTATACACACACACACACACACACACACACACACACACACACACACACACACACACACAGTAAATAAATAAATGTTTTTAAAAAGATCTGATGAATGGGTCTGATATCTGTGGAACAGTGTCTTGTCCCCAGAATAGGTTACACGGGGCATTTCCTCTGCCCCGAGGCTCTGTGGCTGCTCATTCTCACAAACTCCGTATCCTCCAGTAAACACTTAAAACATTGGTTTTTAGAACCTTCTTCTTACCGTCTCTAAACGCCCTAGCATCTGCTGGGCTTGCCTCTGTTCTGGAAACGTGGAGATGACTTTTTGTCCTTGGGCTGTTCTGTGGCCTCTAGGTGACCAGAGATACACCCCCAAGCTCCACCTATGCTGTTACAGCAACCCCAATGTGGCCAGACATCTCCAAAGGTCCCCTGCCATCAGAACCAGTCCCTGCCCCCAGCCAGGAACTGAAGGACAGCCACACAGACAGACATTTAAATGGCTCACAGGTCAGTTCATGGGTCACCTCCTAAGTGCCTGTCCTGTGATGACAGAGTTAGTAAAGGATGCAATGGATGAGAAGTGAGCAGGGCAAATGCTCTCTAATGACTTTCCACCAAGAGGCAGGTAGTGCCACTTTAAATAAACAAACAAACAAACAAACAAACAAACAAGCAAATAAGCAGCATGAGATAAGAGGAGGAGGTGGCGGGCAGAGGCAGGAGCCAGCAGGGAAAGTCCCATGCCAGGGAGGCAGGGAAGGCTCTTTGTGAAGGTGACTTTTAAGCAGGAAATTTTAGCGCAGGTGAGTGAGAGAAATGTGGGGTCAGGGTGGAGGGCAGGCAGCTGAGAGCTGAGAGGGAGCAGATGCAAAGGCCCTGTGGTGAGAGTGTGGGCCGGGCTGCGGCAAAGGTGTTTGCTTCTCTCTACTGCCGAGGAGAGACACCCTGCAGGCTTGGGAGGCCACTCTACCCTGTTCAGAGGGAGCCCTGGCGTCCCCACTCTCACTCTTTGCCGCTATTATCCCACTATTTCACGTTTTGACAGTTTTTAGTTACCTTTGCTTTCAAATACAGAGAGCCACATACTCAAATTTCCACTAAGATGATCAATTTCTGCTTATGACAGTTTTTACTGTCTGTTTTTTTTTTTTATGATAGTTAGGATATGTCTTTACTATAAATTAGTGTTTTAAGAATAAAAATAACACTCTTCTTTTTTCTTAGTTTTTTTAATTTGTTTTTACATTATGTTATGAGTGGTTTGCCCTCGTGTACATCTGTGCACCGTGTGCGCGCAGTGCCTGGGGAAACCGGTAGAGAAGCTCCGAATCCCGTGGAACTGAGTTACGTTTGTTCGGGAGCTGTGCATTCCCTGGAAGAGCACACACAAACTGCTCTACACCACGGAGGCCTCTCCCCAGCCCCCACACTCTTCTTCTCCTGTCAGTTTCACCCCGTACACTACTAATATTTATAGCTGCTTCCTTTGGTTTGTGTTTCCTGCCTTTTTTTTTTTCATTTTTGTCTTTCTTTTTTGTTTTTTCTTGTTTTTGAGACAAAGTCTCACTATGTAGCCCTGGCTGCCCTAAAACTCACTATGTGGGCCAGGTTGGCCTTGAACTCACAGAGATCCACCTGCCTCTGCCTCCTGAGTGCTGAGATTAAAGGCCTATACCACCACACCTGGCTCATTTCTGTAAGTTTTCTGACACAGGGTCTCGGGTAGCTTAGCCTGGCTGTAAACTCACTCTGTAGCCCCCAGATGACCCCAAACTCCTGATTCCTCTGCCTCTACCTTCTGAGTGTTGGGTTTGAACCCAGGACCTTGTGAATGCTAAACAAGCATTCTACTAACTTAACTGTGCCTCCGCCCCTTATTCTGTGTTTTTTATACTTTCATGTCATTTCATGTTCTGGAAAGCAGTTTACAGTTTAGTGTTTTGTTTTTTTTTTTACTCAATCTGAACATTTTTCACCTGTTCACAGCACTTTACATGTTTGTGTTTGTTGTGAACTGATATGCTTGGTGCTGTTTCTAGAACACTCCGTGCATTACATTTCCTTGCTTACTTTTGTGAATTTTCAGTGAGTTGCTTCTCCTTGGCTCCTCTGTAAAAGTTTGTAAGTTCTGTGGCTGTGGAAGCAACATCTAAAGCCAACAGTCTCCTACACGGTCTGAGAAGCAAACAGCAAGTATGGTGCTGGGGGGATGGTTCAAAGATCAGGAGCCTGTCCGGGGCTCACACGCACACAGAGACACGCAAGACAGTACATACGCATTTAAACACACAGCAAGCTCGTGAGCTGAGGAGCTCAGGACTCATCTACTCCTTACGTCCTTCTCAGAATAGTCACATGCCTGGAATCTGCACTTCTCCTCTTTCAAGAACTGCTTTTGATGTTTGCTTTGGTTTCACAACCAGGGCTCTGAACAACGATTTAGACATTAGCCTTCAGCCTGCTTACTCACGTCTCTGTCCTTTGTCCCACCTCTGCCATTCCTGGGTTCTCGATTTGACTCATTTCTCAACCCACTAGTGGCTCTTTGGGACCATTATTTTTTGGGTGTTTACGTAAGTCCTTACATGTCTAAGAATGTCTCTTTCTTGACCTATATATTAGTGATGTCATAGCTATCTACAGAATACTTTAGAATTTTGTTGATTATCCAAATATGGCCCATGTTGATTCATGGTGATGTTTATAATTGTGTAACATGAAGTTCTGGCGAAGCCAGGAATCTCAGTAGGGAAGCTCTTCCTCCCCTAGTGAAAATGGCTTCCTTACACACCTGAACAAGAGATTTTGTGGTTCTACGCGTTTTGGAGTCCCCTCTTTGACTCTGACAGCTTTTACTTTACTTCACATCAGAGAAATTGTTTTCTATAATTTCTTTTTGTTTGGTTTTGTTTGATTTTTATTTTATGTTTTGATTATAGAAATAGAAAATAATAGCCAGGCATGGTTTAGTCCCAACACTCAGGAGGCAGAGGCAAGCAAATTTCTGAGTTTAAGGCCAGCCTGGTCTACATAGCAAGTTCCAGGCCATTCAGGGCTATGTGGTGAGACTCTGTCACAAAAACAAGAGAGAGGGAATGGGAGGAGATAGTAGATATTTTGTAATATTTATTTATTTGTATCATTTTAAAGTATGTAGTTGTGTATGCAGATGTGCACATGAGTGCAGGTGCCTTCAGAGGCTAGGGGTGTCAGATCCCCTGGAGCTGGAGTTCCAGGAGGCTGTGAGTTGCTGGACATGAACTCGGGTCCTCTGTAAGATCAGTACACACTCCAAAATGCAAGCCATCTCTGTAACCCCTATAAAAGTATTTAAATGCAGTTTCAAGTAGAAACTTTAAATTAAAAAATTAAAAAAAACTCCATTGTATTTGAAGTATAATGAGCTCAATAAATACACGATTTGTTGGTTGAGGCCTCCTCTGCTTCCTGTTCCTCTTCCTCTTCTTCTGCCTAGTCTCCCTCTTCTCCTTCCTCTTCCTTCTTCTCCCCCTGTCCTTTTCCTCCTTCTTTGCAGTGCTGGGGATTGAACCCAGGGCCCACACAAGCTCCCTGAAGGCTGAGCGGCGCCCGCTCCGGCTCGGTGCGCACGGACAAAGTACACAACCACAGGATGCCCAGTTCCTTCCTCCCTTTCCTCACTCTGCATCTCCCGCTGTACAAACCTGCTGTCCACATTCTCCCACTTTTCCTTGAAAGCCTCAAACTCAGCTTCCTACTCATTTGGTTTCCTGCTGTATACATCTTGCCTTTTAAAATTTGCTAGGAGTGAATTTTCACATTAAAAACAACTTTTCTAATTTAGGATAGTGTTTTCTTTCATTTCCTCCTCTCGTGCTGTTCAGTTATGCTCTTCCGGGGTGGGGGTGGGGTGGGGAGGGTGGTCTGTTCCACTCCTTGCGTTCACTCTGTCGTGGCCATCCTCCAAAGTGTGTCCAGAGGGCCTCCCCTCTGGTGTCCTTGCTGTGTGGCCTTGCTCCGGTGAACCAGTGATACCCCTCGATGCAGAGTGATGACCTTCAACTTCTGAGTCTCCTAAATTCTCACTTAGGAAGCTATCTTCGAGTTCTAAGGATGCCCTGTAGCTGATCTGGCCCCCTGGAGGAGGCCCCTCCAGAAGAAAAGAACAATCTCTCTTGCCAATGTCAAGCCTTGCGGCTGGACCACCTTGGGGGAGGGGGTCCTCCTGGTCCCTCCAGCCTTCTGGTGACAGCCAGCTCCAGCAGCTGATTGGAAAACCTTGGCCCCACATGGTCTCCCAGGCCAGAGCTACCCTACTGGTGGTCCCCAAATTCCTGCCCCACTGAATTACCAGAGGTCAGAGTGTTTGCTATCGTTTAGCTCACCAAGTGCTGGGGTCAAAGTGAACACAGACACAGCGTCCTCTCAGACAAACTGGCCATGAGTCAGTATCACTTGCCCTGTCTCCACACCGTCCGCGCCGTTGACATTGTCACAGGTTCTGTCAGAGACAAAGCTTCAACTTTTTCATTCCTTGGGGAGGGAGGGAAAGAAAGGTCTGCCATGGCTTCCATCACCCACCCACAAGCTTGAGTGTCCAGGCAAGCAGAGGCTCCTGTGGCTTACAGCACCTGGTTCTGAGGACCTTGTCACTGTGTGGGAGGGCTTTCCCATGGGAGTGGGGTACCTGAGTGACGTACAAGCAGGGGCTTGTCAAAGCAAGAGTCGAGACCGTCGTGACCAGAGCTCCCCAGGATGCCCACAATGCCCCTCATTTCTGATCTTCCCTTTCAGCTGCTTCAGTCTCTGCCCGGCACCTGCACCAAACTGCCGGGAGTGTGAAGACCCTGCAGACTTTTCTCTTTCCCTGAACCCATCCAACTCAGCAGACAAACTGACTAGAGATGTGCCCAGTCTTGGGGGCTACTGTTAAACAGTTAGAAAAACTCAGAGAAAAAGCTTGGCATCCCTTTGTGTAGCCACACCCTCTCACAGATGCTTTTACCTACTTCTGAGGAATCTGGCCCCCTCGGGCTCTCCTTTCCTCCCCTGGAGTCAGTTGCTCCGTCTGTTAAGGAGACGGTGTGAACCAACGCAGTTCACACTCACTGTCTCTGGTCTTCACATTCAGAGTATGAGGATCCCAGAGGAGGGTTACAAGATGGGGGTCCCTGACAACAATGGGGGCCACACAGCAGAAGGCATATGTGAAGGTGGGGAGCCACACAAGGACCAAAGGACCCTGACCAGAGGCCAGGCTCAGAAGAAGGTCACCCACAGAGGCTGCACCTGGCTCACTCAAGAATTGGGGTGGAAGCAGGTGTGTCTCCAGGAGATGTGGTCTTACAGATGTGGAATCTGGCCACAGGGCTGAGGCCCAAGGGGAGCCACAGCCAACTGTAGGACAGAGGATGCTTCACTGTTCTGTTGTGGAAAGTCACAGCCAGATGAGGCTAGCACCAGTATAGGGGGAAGCAGGAACCTGTAGGAACCATAGGTGGAGGAGCTGGAGAACATTCTGGAAGGTGTTGTACTCTCCCCATGTGAGGCCCTGAAATGTTGAGTTAAGGTCACCATTGGACTCTCCCCAGATGCTGAATACTCAGTCTCTAGAGTTTGGGAATATTCCAGTGCCAGTTCTGTTAGGTCCAGAAGATGTACTGGTTTTCCCAGACAAGGAAGGCAGTCTGCTCTGCCTCAGTCTGACTCCATCTCATCCTGGGTGGGATGTTTGTGTGACAGCTGGTGCAAGGTGGGCAGTTTTTGGCTGAGCCAAGAGAAGGAAATGGGAACTAAAGACTCACTTTCCCAAAACTGAACTCCTACTGTGGCTTCCTCCTCCAGTGCTCACCTAAAGCTAGTCCAGTGCCCAGGAGACCAGGGTAATGGCTCCCGGCAGGAGGAGGAGGGCAGTCTGCTCAGAAAGACAGTCACCTTCCACATCAGGCCTTCCTGTGGCCCTTGCTCTTCCTCCCACACTGATTCCTGGTTCCTCTGGGTCCTTCGGTGCTATGCCAGCAGCACCATCTCTGGAGGGTCCCTGCAGGCCCAGAGCACTCAACCTGGTCACGTGATTTGTCTGCTCCAGAAGAGGAACGTTTTCCCAGGGGAGGAAGACTGTCCAGATCCTCTCTCATGGAGACCCCCATTCTACCACCAGCTCCCTCTTAAAGGGTCTCCTACTCCCTTTAAGCCACAGTCTTTCCATGCAGCTTCCAATTCTCCCCCCACCCCCATCCCCGCCCTGTGTTCCAGAAAAAGGGGAACATTCTTGGAAAGGGGGAGGAAGATAGGAAGGTGCTGAGCTGGGCCTGACCCTGTTGTGCTCCTAGGGTCCCTCCGAGCTGTAGCCTGGGTCTAGCTGGATGACAGGAAATCCTTGACCTTTGGCATGGATCTCCCACACATGGGACGGACGTTGAGAGGTCAGTGGAGCGTGATGGAGAAGGGGAGGAATGGGGAGATGCCCTGGACTCCTGGGGCACCCAGGGCGGGCCACCCTCAGTACCACCCTTTCCCAGCACTTTCACTGTGGGTCCACAGCCTGTCAGTCAGCGGCTGAGTCACAGACGCCCTGGGCTAGGGGCTGTCTGCCAGAAGCCTGACTCACTGTGGATGACTGGTTTGGCTAGCCCATGCCTCTCCCTGTCACAACATGCCAAGGGTCTACTGGAGCTCCCTCCTGGAACACACCTCTCCTGGAAGCGCCTCCCCCTGGGGCACCCCTCTCCTAGAAGCACCCCCTCCTGGGCACCCCTCCTTCCCTGAGCATCTTCCTAGACGCTTCCTCTCCCACTTGCCCTGCTCTTCAGACCATGACAACCCAATCTATGGCAAGCTTCTTCCTGTTGCCAGCATGTGCAAGGCTTGTGCGGTAATAGAATTCATTCCCTCGCAGTTACCTGGATGCACACGAAGCCCTCTCCCACCCGTGCGGCACCTCAGACTCTTCAACTCCTTAGGAAGGTAAAAGCTACACTCTGGTCGGATAGTGGTTCAAAGAGGAATTTTCCCAGTACCCCATCAGTACCACCATTGGTCCTGAGGTGACGGTATTCTGTTAATAAACAGCACATAGTTTCAGGCTAAGGAAGCAACATGCCAGTCTGAGAGCTGCGGCCTGTGAGTGAGGCCCGAGGCAAGAAGACTGAAAAGCAGATGCCGAGCCTCCACCTCCAGGGTAGGCATCACCCCGTCCCTCAGAGGTGAGGCCCTCCGCCGTGGGAGTGGCACAAAGAGCCACAGAGATCACTTCCTGGCCCCCAGCCCTCCCACACCCTGCTGCCATCATTTCTAAGCACTGCTCAAAGCCAGCACAGAGCCAGCCCTGACCCCCAGGCCTTTTGTCAAGCCTCCCCACCCTATATTCATGCTGCCAGTCGGCCCCTCAGGACACACCTTACGCTTAGTCCTTTGGTTGCAGCCCACACATGCCCTGGCTTTTTCTCTGCACTCACATCACCCCTCCCAGCCTCCCAGGCATGGTTCCTAGCTTGCCATGCTAAGGTGCTGCAAGAGGCAAGAGCACCCCTAGCCCAGGAGCCACCGAAAAGCCAGAGCGGGAAATGCTGGCACTGACCCCCCCCCCACCCACGCCCGTATGTACCCACTGTCTCAAAGCCCTGTCTCAAAGCCCTGTCCCTGAGGCCCTTCTCTGCTTCCCATCCTTCCGGAACATAAAGGGAAGGCCACGCCCAGTGGCTTCCTCCCAAACCGGCAGATAATGCCAATGCCCCAGGCCCACCTGTAGCCACTTCACTGCCAGGCTATACAGTCTCCAAGCCAGGGGAGGCCTCCTCACTCTTCCCAACCCCAGATAACACCTCCTACAGAGAGTCTACAGTGAAGGGATCCCACCTTCCAGATGTGGGATCCTGGGCATGTGACCGGGCACTCAGAGCCAGCTGTAAGAAGGGACACTGGAGCCAAGGGCACAGGAAAATGAAGAGTAAAAAAGGATCCCAAGGAGTGGGGAGGTGATGCATGTAGCAGGCTTGCTGTGATGAGAACGTGAAGTTAAATCCTCAGAATCCAAGTTTTAAAAGGTGTCTGTCTCATCCCAGAGCTGGAAAGGCAGGGATAGGTGGGTTTCTGGTGCCCGATGGCCAGCTAGCCCTGCCCACTTGGGGGAGTTCCAGGCCAGTGAGAGATACGCCAGAAAATAAGGTTCCCACTAAAGAAGTGGCTTAACCTTTAAGAGCACTTGCTGCTCTTGCGGAGGACTTAGGCTTGGCTCCCAACACCCCATCAAGAGGCTCACAACTGCCCGTAACTCCAGCTTCAGGGGGTCTGATGTTCTTTTCTGGCCTCCTTTGGCACCTGCGCACACATGTACAAACACACACAGATACACGTAAATAAAAATAAATCTAAAAACAAAAAGGTGAGTCAGGCACAAAGGTCTTTAATCTCAGCACCCTGAAAGCAGAGGTAGACCCGTCTCTGTGAGTTCAAGGCCAGCCTGGTCTACAGAGTGAATTCCAGGTCTGCCAGGGATAGATAGAGAGACCTCTTACAAATAAAGAATGAGCCGGGCGGTGGAGGCGCACGCCTTTAATCCCAGCATTCGGGAGGCAGAGGCAGGCGGATCTCTGTGAGTTCGAGGCCAGCCTGGTCTACAGCGCGAGATCCAGGAAAGGCGCAAAGCTACACAGAGAAACCCTGTCTCAAAAAACCAAAAATAAAATAAAATAAAATAAAATAAAGAATGAGGTGGATGGCTCCCGAGGAAGCACACATGAGGCTGACCTCTGACCTCCAGCATCTACATACATGTGCACCTACGCACATGTGAGCACATTATCTATCTCTCACTATTCTGCTATTGTGGCCCAAACCTAGAAACCTGCTGAATCTCCTCAGAACCCCTTTGAGGAGCTGTAGAAGCCAGAAGCTCACCCCTCCAAGCAGAAACATGCACAAAGCAAGGCCTCCCAAATCCACCCTGGAACCCAGGCTGAGACCCCCTGTTCTACAAAAGCTCTCTACACCAGCTGTAGTCCAACACCAATGGTCACTGTCACTCAACAATGTCCCTGCCCCAATACTGGCCCTCCCAGGGCTACTGACTTGGGACAGGAGCTCTGTGCTGCCCTGGCTCTGATGCCAACAAGGGCTCGGAGACGGCAGAGCCAGGAATGCCTGTGGGGTGGGTGACTCTCTGGGGACTGTGGAAACTGTCACTCTTTAAAAGCTGTCTGTCAGCCACAGCACCAGCACAGGTCCCTCAGACAGAGTAGAGTCCTCATAGAGACAGCTCCAGGCGAATCGCTCACTGTCCCTTCTTTTTAAAGCTGTGTTGGTGTGTGTGTACGTGTGTACGTGTGTGCGTGTATGGTGTGTGTGCATGCCTGCATGTGTGATGCAACCAGCCCACAGTCACACGTACAAAGACAAATGTAGGCCTGGGGTGTGGTGTTTGTTCCAGCCTCTTCAAGCATGGACCCTGTTGTAATTTAAAAGTAAACACAAGGACAATAGCCACAATGCACTGACAGAATCCGAAAGAGGTGACGTCACCACGGGGGAGCCCTTGCATGGGAACTGTGGCCTTGCTCTTCACACAGCTGTACACGCCCTGGGTGAATCCTTAGTAATCTACTTCATCTCACACAGATGGAGGTCAGAGAGGTGGTTCGGTAGGGAAAGATACTTGCCACCAGGCCTCATGACCTGAGTTCCATCCGTAGCACTCACGTGGTAAAAGGAAAAAACTGACTGACTGACTGACTCTTGCAAAATGTCCTCTGATCCCCATGTGTGTACCTGCAAAATGTCCTCTGACTCCCATGTGTATACCTGGAAAACGCAAATTAAATACATTTGAAATCGCATGTATGTGTGTGTGTTCAAGCTTCAATTCCCCAGCACCACCAAAAATGTTCTACAGGTACACACATATGTAAATGTATATGCACGCGTGTGACAGCTCCAGCCAAATCACCCATTGTCTCTTCTTTTTAAAGCCGTCTGTGCGCGTGCGTGCGTGCGTGCCTACACCTCTTACTTTACCTCTGGTCTCTATGGTTCAACCTTCTGGGGCTCCTCCAGCCTGCTCTCACCGAAGCACTGTGAGTAGTTTCAAAGAGACACCCCCCTCTGCCCCGGGGTGCGAGAGGGACTCTTAAGATGGAAGCCGCTCTGGTGGTGAGGACATGTTCTCAGTAATATAAAGGAAAGTAAAGCCCCTAACCTGTTGAATGTAAGTGTTGGGGGTGGGGACGGAGAAGGAAGGAAGGGAGGGAGAAGGGAAGAAAGGCAAACAGGAGGGATGTTTTGAGTAGCCTCTACCTAACCAGAGGTCTAGAGGTCAGAGACACAAACAGGAGAGACGTCTCTGTTAACCCAGAGGAAGCAATGGCAACTGCCTTGGTGTTGGATTGCTTTGTGCTGAGTTAGGAGGTGGCCTTTGGGACCAGGCCTCTGTGGTCCAACTCTAAGAACTTGAATTGTGCCACTGAGCACTGAGGCCAGGGAGGAGCAGAGGACCCCGGAAAGTGTCCTCTGGCCTCGGCTTCAGGATGTCCATCACGCACTGCCAACTGTCCCTACTCTGGGGGACCAGTCAGAAGAGGTCAGCTTCCTGGCCAGGGGTTGGTATGTGACTCAAATTGGGCCAACTAAGATCCTTACATGGAAAAGCCCTAAGGCTTCTGAGGTTATTGGCTCAGAATGAGGTCCCCAGTATACACCCCAGGGCCACCAGTCACCATATGGCCTACTTACCTCCCATCTCACTAAAGCCAGAGTCCCAGAGGAAGAAGCTTCGAGAAGGAAGGCCTAGAAAACCTATCAGACCAGACAAGGAAAGTGTCTATGGGTGCAGCCCAGCACTCCAGCCTTGCAAACACCCCTATGCTCTCCCAGGGAGCGCATACCCCAGGTGAGCCAGCACCCTGGCCATATGGCAGTATAAGGGTCTGGGAAGCCCAAGAGAGCAAGGCCAGTGCACGGTGAACCCTGAGCCAGATCAGCCTTTCTGGGGTACATGAAATTAACTGGGAGATAGAGGTAAGAACCCAAGACCCCTGGCTGCTCTCCTCATCGCTGTCCCATGCTCAGGGCCTAGAACCTCAGCCAGGAATGAAGCCTGGACTCATTGTCCCTCCTCCTCCTCCTCCTCCTCCTCCATCCCTCCTCCTCCTCCTCCTCCTCCTCCTCCTCCTCCTCCTCCTCCTCCATCCCTCCTCCCTCCTCTTTCCCTCCTTTCTTCCCTGTCCCTACCCCAACCCCTTCTTTCCCTCACTTCCTCCCTCCCTCCCATCTTCAAGGCTTATCCAACTGAGCGTACTGACTGTCTCTTACCTGCCCTGTTCACTTCACCCTGTTGGCCTTGAGGCCCTGGGCAGCCAGGCCCAGACAGGGCCAGGGGGGAGGTGACTGGATGTGCACCCTCTTCTCTCCAAACTGGTGCCCCAGTCCAGGGACAAACAGTGTCCCTGTTTGTCTGTCCAGTGTCTGTGTTCTCCTTCCAGGGACCCCAGCCGGCAGCTTCCTCGGAGGAGGCGGGGAGGGTGCAGCTGGTGTCCTTGTCTCACACCCTGTCCCCAGCGCCATGGGGAAGAAGCAAGGACTGAGGTGAGGACAGGACCAGCTCCCACTGGCCTCTGCCAGCCCATGGCAGGGTGATCAGGCCAAGGGTCCCCCTGGGGCTGTAACTTCCATTCCCTTGGCTGCCACCAGGATGGACAGAATGTACCCCCTGACAAACGGCTGCCTCCCTGCAGTTTCCTGAGAGGCCCAGTTCCTGCACCGCACTGCTGCTGACTGAGCCGAGTCGGTCTAAGGGAGCTGCAGCTAGCACTGTCTGCCAAGCTGGACACCCATCCCGATACCTCCTTCCCTCCACTTCCCTGCGGCCTTTGGAAGGTCAGCTCCACTGCAGGATTCTGCTCTGATGAAGGTGGAAGGTTGGGTGTGAGCAAACCCAGGGGTGGGAAGTGGGGAGACTGCATTCACCACACAGAAGAACAGGTGGCCAGGGTCTGTGACTGTCTTGCCCTAGTGACACTATGAGCTGCCTGGGTGGTCAGTTCTTGGGATCTAGGCTGGACAAACAAGGCCGAGTCCCAGCATGTCTGTGTCCCAGTGTGCCTGTGTCCCAGTGTGCCTGTGTCCCAGTGTGCCTGGGTCTCAGTGTACCCGTGTCCCAGTGTGCCCGGGTCCCAGTGTGCCCGGGTCCCAGTGTGCCCGGGTCCCAGTGTGCCCGGGTCCCAGTGTGCCTGGGTCCCAGAGTGCCTGTGTCCCAGTGTGCCTGGGTCCCAGTGTGCCTGGGTCCCAGTGTGCCTTGGTCCCAGTGTGCCTGGGTCCCAGTGTGCCTGGGTCCCAGTGTGCCTGGGTCCCAGAGTGCCTGGGTCCCAGTGTGCCTGGGTCCCAGTGTGCCTGGGTCCCAGTGTGCCTGGGTCCCAGTGTGCCTGGGTCCCAGAGTGCCTGTGTCCCAGTGTGCCTGGGTCCCAGAGTGCCTGTGTCCCAGTGTGCCTGGGTCCCAGTGTACCTGTGTCCCAGAGTGCCTGTGTCCCAGTGTGCCTGTGTCCCAGAGTGCCTGTGTCCCAGTGTACCTGTGTCCCAGAGTGCCTGTGTCCCAGTGTGCCTGTGTCCCAGAGTGCCTGGGTCCCAGTGTGCCTGGGTCCCAGTGTGCCTGGGCCTGGGCAGAGTCTTGGTCAGACTATTAGAAAGAACTGAGGTAGCCACACAGTGACTTTTGCCAGGCCAGCCTGGCAGTGGCCACCCCGGGATATGAGAAGAGGCCCAGGCATGACACCAGCACAGCTTCCTGGCTCCTAGCATCCCCACTATATCCACAGCCCTGGTCCTCAGAACCCCTGTGGCCATTATTGGTCCCTGGCCTGCTGGCTGTGCCTTTCCACAGCCCTCCACTTCCCCCACCCCCACCCCGCAGGCCTCTGGGACAGTCCAGCTGTGGAATAGCTTAGGAAATGGAACATTTCAGCTCTCAAAGTGGCTTGCACACCACTGTAGTCTGGAGGCATACTGACCCCTATCACCATCCTGGGGCTCAAGACTTGCAATACAGGAACCCGGTTAATTTTGTTCAGTCCATTTCCCAAGCATATGTGATTGTGGGATGTACTTGATCCCATGATAGCCATGAAACAGATTTGGAAAATCACCTGCCCAGGCAAGAGGCTGAGGTCACAACAGGGCCTCCACTCCTGTACCTGCCATGGCTATGGATTTCAGCCGTCCTTGCTCACGCTGATGGACAAGCCTTGGGTCATTGGTTCCAGTGCAAAGACCTGGCACACCTGGTCACAGTCACACTTAGCAGGGGTGTGGCCTCCCAGCTGCCAGTTCCCCCACCAGGCTCTGGACCTTGCCACAGCCTTTGCTGTGTGTAGGAATGTGGGGCAGAACTCCACAACACATTCTAGAACTTCCTGACGGGTTGGTTTGGGCATTGCTGATGAAATATGGATAACTCCGGGAGCCTCCTAATGGGTCTGAAGGGTAAGAGACCGGACAGCCAACAAAGACGAGGGTGAGTCCCCACAGTTTATTATGGAAGCCAATAAAAGAGCCACATTGAGTATTTCACAAAATGCATGACATTCATTGTTGTAATATGCAACATGGAATATTATATACACATCAAAACCACACGACAATCAAAACACACACACGGCACCAGCTCATACCAAAACGAAATACACAAGTGCTTTCTCAATATTAAAACAACTGTGATAAAAACATATTAATATTTTGAACCATGTTTACAATAAAGAACAATTCATATTTTACTAAATAACAAATATTTAACAGCAAAAAACTTTATACTAAATATCTATTTTGAATTATAACAAAAATAGTACTTATAATAGTTTATAAAGACAGACACAAAATTATAACATTTATGAAAAAAAAAGTTTTGTGTATAAAATAATAGAAATCTGGGCAGGGTCAAAATGGTTGCCCAGAACGCACACGCCAGCGCCTAACTTCGAAAGTGCTTCAATCTGCAAGCCCGTGGCAGGAAGTCTTGTGGGGTTTAATTTTTTAATGTCAAGTTACAATAGTTAGGAATGTGAGAATACATCACCCATTAATGCTACCACAATGAAACACACGAACACGGAACAGACACGTCTACAGAGGTGATACAGGTGTCGCCCGCAGGCGCCCGGCCTAGGCCCCTTCGCCTGTTACCTTTGAGACCCACCCAGGCAGACCATCTTTTCTCCCTTCTACCCTCACACGGATCCCTCTCAGCTTTTCCTTCTCCACGCCTCCTGGGCTGGCCCCCTGAAAGGGAAGGCCCCTGAAGCCTGCTGGGGCCCTCCAGTCTCCCTGCCCCTCACCAGGGCCAGAGTTATGACATGCCACATCTTCAGTCTGAAACAGGCAAGCAGGGTTAGCGTGCAGGAAAATGACCCTTCCAGGCACTGAGCTGGTTTGTGGGGCAGCATGCACCTATGTCCTACGCTTTGATGAGTCTTTACACATTTTGGTCTGTTTCAGAACTGGGAAAGGAAATGGAGGGATTACACTTATTTTTAATTTCACATTAATTTTGCTGCTAACGTCTGTTCTAATGGTCTTGTTTGTTTGGGTTCTGTCAGGAAAACGCAGGAGGCCACTGAAACGTTTGGGAAGCACAGCTTACATAGGACAGACATCCTGTGTGGCTGGTGAGATGTGGCTGAATTTCCGTGACAGTGGCCGTCTAGGGTCAAGTTGATGTGGGCTGTCATTCTGTGTTTTTATTTTCCTGTGAAGAGGACCATTGCCTTCACAACACGCAAAAGCAATGGATGGAAACAAAGGCAAATAGGGATCTGAAAACAGACGAAATTGCCAAGAGACTCGCCAGAGCCCCACACTCTTCCCAGGAGGGGTCCTAGGTAGCCAGTCCTCAAAATGCCCGTCCCCCAGTCATCCCCACTGGCCTCTCTGCAACTGAACCACTTCTGACAAAACTCACTCATGCCTGTCCTCTTCCTCCTTCCTCCTCTCCTTCCCCATGGCTTTCTGTAGCCTCCCCTGGAGTGTCTCCAGACCCCGCAGGGGCCTGAGGCATTTCAGAGGGAGGGTTCTCTCTACCTTACCTCTCCGCTTTCATGGCTGCCCCACACCCTGAGCAGGGCTTAGCAGACAGTGGCATGGGGGTGGGGGGGGGGCAGGATGGGGGTGGGGTGGGGGACTCTCCCAAGAGCAAAGGGGCAGAGAGTGAGGGTTAAGGAAGGGAAGGCGAGAAGTCCCTTCAGAAGAACCCGTATCCTTACACATCCTCACTGGGGGGGTGGCTGGCACTGGGACAGGCAGTGAGCGAACAGGAAGTGGTGGCCCCCAGATGCACAAGCCCAGGACTTTGACAGACAGGAGGAGGTGAAAAAAAAAAAAAAACAAAACAAAAAAACAAAAAAAAAAAAAACACCTGGCAGAGATGCTGGGTGTCTGACTCTGAGGTTAAACTGAATATTTGCCTGGATCTCAGGAGGGCAGTTAACCTTCACCAGGGATCTGGGTTAGACCAGAGATCTGTCTTCTTGCCTCACATAAGCCCTGAAAAGGACAGCTAGGCCAGAGGCTGGCAGCTGTGTGGGGGCAGGCGTGTGCTCCAGACCTCAGTGTAGCCAAGGTCAGTGAATAAATATGGGCTCGGGGGCAGGGGTGGGCAGCTGGGAGTCCAGCTATAGCCAAAAACCACCTGGCTCAGTGGGTCCCATGGGAGAGGAGTGCCAGTGTGCCTGCCCAGGGCCACCAAGGAAGATGCTGGGGATTAAGCCTATAGGCCCCTGTACCCCAAGATCAGAAGAGAGAACAAATAGCAGCAATAGGTAATTTCCAATGTCCAAACTGGTTAGGCTGGTACAGGGCACCCTCAAGGTTGGTGGCAGTTCCTGCGCTGCCCAGGTTGACTTAGGTGAGAATCCCCAAGATGCTGTTCTGGACATCATTTGAGCAGTTACAGGAGGGGGGGGGTGCAGGGTGCCAAAGAGTGCTCCAAGGGCCCCCCTATTTTCTTCCCTCCTGCCTTCACAACCACCAGACCACCAACAAAAAGAGAAGGGGATAAAGAGAGGGAGCGTTCAGAAGGTCATAAGCATATTCTGCCGCTCAGCCAACTGGCGCTAACACTGTCATGGGCACACAGAGCCCTGTCCTGGCCCTGTCCCGGGAGCTAAGCTAGGGGGCAGTGGAGATCCAAGAGAGTGGGAGTCAGGAGGGGGCGGGGCCCTTTTGTATTAGGAGAGGGTTTGCTGGAGAGGAGGCCAGAGGAGGAAATCATAGGGGGCTGCTGGCCTCCCATCCAGCCCCTCCCCACCCCACAGGTTTCTGTCTCTATCCCCTACCCCTCTGCTGGGCTGGGCTGAGACCAGAGCGAGGCTACACTGTAGCGCTCAGCATGGCCTCTGTCTCGGGCAGAATCTCATTCTGATTGGAGTCCAGACCAAAGAACTTGACGCTGAGGCCACCCACAGGGTGCAAGACAGGGACCAGAGTGACGCGAGGGAAGGTCCGGGTGGCCAGCTCGAAGCGGCTGGTGCCGGCCAGCTCCACCGCCAGCACCTTCAGGAACAGCTTGGCCAGGTGCTTGCCCAGGCAGGTCCGCACGCCACCGCCAAATGGGAGGTAATGGAAGCGGCCATCCTTGTCCTCACTGCGCGCCTGGCTGAAGCGGTCAGGGTCAAACACGTTCACGTCCTTGAACACGGGTGCTGTGTCGTGAGTGTCTCGGATGCTATACATGACACTCCAGCCCTTGGGGATCTGGAAACCCTGGAGGAAGATGGAGCACGGAGTAGGGTGGTGAGAGCCAGAAGAGGCTCACTTACCTGTCCTCATCCTCAGATGTTCAAAGCCTGTCCCTTACCAAAGACACTCCCCCAGTATGCTAGTTCCAGTCTACATTTCTATGGGTCACAAGTAGCATCCCATGTGACGTACAGGTTGGCTTCATTCAGACTGAAAGCTACTCCTGCCCGCTCCTCCCTCTAACATACTAAGGACCCCAAGACGGCCATCTTTTCCTGGCTAAGCCAAAAGCCCCCGGCACCCCACCAGCAGCAGCACTGGAACCCAGCCTCACATCCAGTTCGAAGGTCTGCAGCACAGTACGGTAGCCACCAGAGATGGGCGTGAAGAGCCTCATGACCTCCTTGATGACACAGTCCAGGTAGCGCAGGCTGCTGAGCGTGTCCAGGCGCAGGGTGCCTTCACAGGGGCAGCCGCCACCGTGCAACAGACCCTGGGCCCGCAGTTCCTCCCTCAGCTTCTCCAGCACAGCAGGGTGTTTCAGCAGCTGCATGATCAAGGATGTGCTAGCACTGGCGGTGGTGGCATAGGCTGCGAAGATCAGCTCCAGGGTACCGTCCTGTGGCAGCAGAGAGACAGGCATTCTGGATTATTTGCAGCAGTCACATAGGGTGACCTACACAGCCAGCTTTCTCCAGAGTCCATCTGCACTGGACCTTACCTCCTGGCAGCTAACACTTTTGCTCCGAGCATTATTCTCAGAAGGCTCATGGGGGGAGGGGGGATCACAGCCTGACCCCCCAGCCTGGCTGGAAGCACACTGCTATGACTCAGGGCAGAAGCACAGGCCTGCTTGCTCCAGAGCTTAAGGTCACTTCTTGCTTAGTGCTGGACTCATGGTCTGCCCAATGCAGTGAGCTCATGAAAGAGAATGGACATGTTGTAGAGGCTCTGTACTCGTGTGTGTGTGTGTGTGTGTGTGTGTGTGTGTGTGTGTGTGTGTGTGATGGGTAACGAGGTATCTATGCCCTCAGCTTCTTCCTCCATCACCAGAAGAGGGATGCCTTTCAGGTGGTCAGATGGGCAGGCAGGATCTAGAAGCAGCAGAATTCAGCAGCCAGGACTAAGAGGGACTGCAGTGGATCCCAGAGGTTCCCTCATCCCAAGGCCTGGGTACTTGCTAATGAGGTTACAGCAGCTTCTCCCCGGCTTCCTGGGGAAGTCTGCAGATGCCAGGTAAAGGGGTGCAGAACAGGGGTGCAGGTTGGGGATGAACAAGCCCTCTCAAATGAAGAGCCCCCAGACAGGGCCTACTGCAGGGCCAAGGGACTGAGGCCCAGCTGTGTTCAGGCAGGTCAGGAGGGACAAGAGTCCCAAGCACGACTGGACAGACTGTAAGAGGAGGGAGTCCATATTACAGTCAAACCTCTCTGGAGTGTGGAGCTGGTCTCCAGTGAGTGGCTTCTGGGTATGTGTTTTTGGGGACCATGGAATGAACTGAGAGAGTAACCCAGGGATAGGCTCAGTGGGAGGTGCCAACAAAGGCACTCTGTAGGCCTAAGGGTCAGTGTTCCAAACATCTAAAGAACAATAGAGATGGATATGGGTAGGATATAGCTTCTGGGGCCTGGCCACCCCGGGACATAGTGCACCCAGCCGCAAGCCATGTGCTACTATAAACAGAGCAGAACAGCCCCAGGCATCCTTCAGAGCAAGAGCAAGGATCCACCCACCTTGAGCTCCTGCATGGTCATCTCCTTGCCATGTTCCTTGCTGCTCTCAATGAGGATGTCCAGGGCATCCGAGTAGTCTTTGCCCTGGGTACACTGCAGCTTCTCACGGATAGCCTTCTCGAGGCCCTTCTGAAGGATCTGCCGAGCTTGGATGCCCTAGGGGAAAGTGGACCATCAGCTCTTCTTGAAGACAGGACTCTTTCTAAGCCTCTGACGCATAGGAAAGGCTCCAGACCCATCCTTTTAGGACCTCTGCTCTCACCCGTCTGTTCCCATGCCCTGTGCTCCCTCCCAGCACCTGCCCGCAGTTTCCCTCACAAAGGCAGTCTTGTACCCTCTCTTCCCAGGCACTGGCTACTCACCCTTCGGTAGCCACTGAAGGGAAGGTCCACAGGAAGAGAAAAGACATTCTCCACAAACTGCTGGTATACCTCGAAGAGGTGGCCCAGGTCCTCCTCAGGGATGCTGAAGCCCAGCAGCACACGCACCGCCATTCGGAAGGTAAGTCGCTGGGCCTCCTGATACACATTGATGGCCTCAGGCTGGCTGCTCCAGGCTCGAAGTGTGTCCTGGATCACCAGTTGGATCTTGGGCAGGTAGCTCTCTAGCGCCTCGTGGCTGAAGATCTTGGAGAAGACCTGAAGGGACCCGAGGCAGGTGGTAAGGGACCTGCAGCCAGGGGGAATGCTGCCCAGACCCCTCCTACCAAGCTCCCTGGGGGTGGTTCCAACCCAGATTCCTGTGCAGTCCCCTACACTCAGTCCTCGGGTTACCGCCTGTGTCTGTAAGAGAGTGGGGGGCTCTCCAAGCCTTGGGGCACCACAGGGGCTAGGGTGGGGGCACACAAAGGGACTGAGTCCTAGGACCATAGGCAGAAGTATCAGGAGACGGGGGACATGAGTGTGGTCACAGCATACATAGGAAATAAGTATATGGCTCTCCTCTGCTCCACTGGCATGCAGGCAAGAGAACCTATAGCTAGAGAGAAAGTAGGACTTTCTGGGGACCCAAATTGTCATCAGTCCCCATGTAATGACTATTGGGTGGGGCTCTAGGAAGCACAGAGGCTGTACCATCCAAACATCTACTGTGTGGCCAGGCCTAGAGGAAATAGTGCTCTACCCCAGGAGACAGCAAAGACAGAAAGAAGACCCTTTAATTCTAAGCAGTTTCTAAGACTGTCAAGAGTCCCTGTTCCCATCTCCTGGCCTTGCATCCATCCTCCCGATTGGCTGGGCTGTGCCCTGCCTCCACCCCACCATGAGCGAGCATGTTTTCACACAGCTACCCTCTGGCCAAGAGAGGGAGGGTGTCTGTTTACTTCCTCACGGCCTGTGGGTCTACTTATATCCCCAGATACAAGTCCAGAGCAGGAGGTACCCCCAGAGCTGGGGAAAGAAAGAGGGAGAGTGCAGGGAAGGACACCCACCCGCCCGCGTGCGCACGCAAAACCACACAAGCACACTGGCCTCCCGCCTGCCCCCCCCCCCAATACCACCACCGCACAAACTGTAAATGTGAGAATTTCCCCTGCAGTCAGCTCATGGAGGAAAAGGTAACATTTTCCTGGCCTGTGCCCTGCATGGCTAATGGGAGGGCTGGTTTGCAGAAATAACAGTGCTGGCCCTTCAGTGGCCCAGTCACTTCGCACAATAGCACTTTCATTCCCCAATTCCCAGTGGGCAGAGGGAGGGGAGGGAGGCCAGTGAGGGGCAGAGGACCATACTGTCCAGGCCAGTTCCACTGCCAGGGAGCACTGCCAGGTTGACGGGAGGTCTTCTAGGTCACTCACACCTTGCTCAGTTTGGGGGGTTCTGGGGAATTTCCTGGCAGGGGGCTTCAGCAGCTACTTCTGGTCAGAGGGTTGTAGGGAAGACTGTATTGGGTGCCTGAGCCCTTTGTCCTGATGTTTTTGGAACCAGGTTCAGCCTTCGGCCAATGGGCCTTAAAGGGGGGTAGAAGAGTGGGCCCCCATCCTCAGGAGTCCAGTCAGTGACTACTGACCAACAGAAGGCTCTACAGAGAACAGAGCTCTGTGGGTTCACCAAGAAACAGTGGGGAGGCCGGAGGATAACTCACTGGGACAGAACACTGTGAAGAAGTATAATAGGGGGAGAAAGTGAGGCCACACTGGCTGGGAACCAGCAAGCGCCTGGATAGGGTAGAAAACGACCCGGTGGAGATCTGGGCCCAACGATGGCATATGCAAGAGGGCAGTACAGAGGCCACTGTCACCAGAACCAGACCAAGTCAAGCAAGCCATCAGGACACAGCAAGGAAGGTCAGAGTGGGTGTCCAGGGGCCTAACTTACAGTAAGGGATTTGCCACCCGGCTCAATGTGTGTCTGTGGTCATGATGATTACTCCAAGGCTTTGGTTTCCTCATCCCTAAGGAGGTGAGCCCTGCCCAAGAGACCTCTGGGATGTTTTCAAGACACATAGCACCTTAGCACCTATGTCTTTCTCAAGAAGAAACCCTTCCCAGCAGCACAGCCTCATGACACTTGAGTCCTGAGGAGACAGCATAGCACCCCACCCCACACCAAGGCCCCGGGGGTCCGGCACGGGCTACCCTAAAGGCTGACAGAAGAAGAGCATCCTGAGAGGGACCCACCGGCATCATGGACAAGCCCCTTGTGCCCCTTAGGTTACATTCCCTGCGCCATCTAGTGACAGCTTACTGAATCACTTCTCGGGCCCGAGGGGCCCAGGAGGATCTGGGGCTGAGCAAGGGGGGTCCAAACTTGTCCCCAAGTGGGACAGAGTCCTGAGAAAGGCCAGCAACTGGGGCCACTCTCCCACTGGAGCCCTGAGAAGAGTGAAAGCCGACCAGGCTCCCATCTAGACCAGCCTCTGGCTTGCTGCTCCTCCGGGTCGTTTCCCTATTGGCTTTACAAAGAGCCCATCTAGATGTTTCCAAGCCCCTTCCCACCCACCCAGACGTTCCCCGGTTCTCCTTGGAGGCTTTCATCCTGCTCTCTTCCGAAAGGTGGAGGGAGCTCAGGCAGGAGAACCAAGCAAAGGCTGGCAGCTGGTACTCTAGCAGGGGCCTTTGCCCAGAGTCACCAAGTCTATGGCCCTGCCTCTGGTTCAGCTGCTCTAGAGAGACAGGAGCCTCCCAGGCTCTGGGAGGATGCCAAGTCTGCATCTCTGGGTCTGTGCCCAGGGCTAACGAGGCGGGCACTTCCCAAAGCCGGGCAGCCCAGAAAACCTCCAGCCACCACGGAGGACAGGCGGAGGTAGGTGCCTGCCAGGGCAGGGAGAGGCCTGGGCCCCATCAGCTTGTTGGATCTGAGGCTGCTGGCCACTGGGGTCAGGCCTGGGGCACAGGGGAAGGTACTTGGGAGTGGCTCAGTTTGAAGACAGTTCTGGCCCAGGAACACTGGCCCTGACCACAGGCAACACAGTGGCCAGGTTGTTTTGTCTTTCATGGGGTCTTCCCTGGGAATTCCCAGCATGAAGCCAAGAATGCCACACAAAGGTCCATGGAACCAGCCGGGCCCCAACAGAGCTTTGCTGATCAAGCAGCAGGTATGGACTTTGCAAGGGATGGGTGCAGAGAGGGCAAGGACGGAGGGTCCTAGGAGACCCCAGAACACCCACCCCAGTACATCCACAGAATCATAAGAAGGCCTGGAGGGAGGATGGTCACTATACTAAACGTCCCTGGAGGGCATTCCCTGGCCCCTTCTGTCTCCCCAATAACACAATTACCTATATTGTCTGTCTCTCTCCCTGTGAATAGAACCTGATTGCATGGAGCCTAGAATGTTCACCGGGGCTTGTCAAAACCTAAATCCCCTCTAATTGTTCTTACAGATGTCTTCTCTCCCAGCCAGACTTTCTCTCGCCTCTCCTCTGGTGTCTCTGGGATGGGAGGTCACCTCATACACTCCCACAGCTCCACAGGAGTGTACCTGCCTGAGCCGCCAGCCGTTGAGGGTGGATGGGCAAATTGATGGGCAGCCACAGCAGCGGGCAGGGCCTTAGAGGGAGCCCACTGCCCAGCCAGTGACTCAGCTGAGGAGGAATGGAAGCTGCTGCCCAGGAGGGGTGGGGGCCAGGCAGGCCACCCAGCCAAGCCACTGGAGCCTCAGCCTGTGGAGTGGAAAGAATAACAGAAGGCGGGCCGCGGTCTGTATAGGGGCGACGCCAAGGTGTGTACTTTATACTCCAGTAAGGAGGGGGACCAAAGAAGGTGTCATTTCCCAGCTGCCTGAAATGCCATCTGGCTTCTCCTTCACCTCGGGCTGTCCTCACTCATCCCTTCTGGTCATCCCCCTTCCTACCTGCACAAGTCCCCTCTCCGTGTGGTGTGTGTGTGTGTGTGTGTGTGTGTGTGTGTGTGTGTGTGTGTGTATCCTCCTACCTAACTCTTCCATAGACCCCCAGCCTAAGTTCTAGAAGGGTAAGGAAGAACTGACTGTCCAGTTGCTTACCATCTTCCAGCCTCTAACCGCCCCCTTGGAAAGCTGAGAGCCATGAGGGAAGGATTTTTCAGGGTCCTAGAGTAGGGTAACTGTCTCCACCCTGCGACAGGATCCTCAAATCCCCGGCTCACACCACACTTTTTGGTCTGGGAAGCCCAGGATGGCTATAAAAACTGGCATCAGGGCTCAGGGCCACAACAGACTCCAGCCAACAGACTCCCCTCCCCCCACCGAGGCCACATTTGCTTTCCAAAGCTAGCAGGGTGAGGGGCCATCAGAGGGACAAAGTGGGACTGCAAGGAGGCAGACATCAGGAGAAGGGCACGGAAAGGCAGGGATACAGGAAGCAGAAGTCCCCCCCACTCAGCCTGCCTACTTCCCTGCACAAGGGCGGGCGAGGGAGGCACCCACACCCAGACACTCTGGCAGCTGGCCTGGGCTTCCTCCGCCACTGACCTTCAAAGAGAACCTCTCCTGCCACCGCCTCCCCAGCAGCAGCCCCCCCCCCCTGGCCCACTTGCTAGAGCTACCTTAATTTCTGAATGAAGGACTTCATCTAGCGGACAAAGGCTTTGTTCCCCTGGGGCTGGGCTGCCTGGCTATGCTATCTACCTTCCCATGAACCCTAAATCAGCTTGGAGCTTCTGCCCTGAGCCAAGCCTGGATCCATGTGAGCATGTATATGGCTACAGCCTATGTAAAAAGCCAGAGGCATCCAGAGCCTAGTGGTGGTGGTGGGGTAGCCTCCACCAGGATTCTATTACCATGGACCACTCTGAGCTCTGCCCACCTGCTGGACAGGAAACCTACTCCAGTGTCTTCCCACTCCAGGGGGTCTTGGGTCCCCTGTTTGGCACACTGAAGTCTCTCAGTGCTAAGACCCAACTCCATCTACAAAAGCACAGAGGAAATGTGGCTGGAGAGCGGGAGGCTTCCAGAAGTGCTAACAATGTCTTTTTGTCTCTTACAACTGCTTGTCCCTACCTCCTCAACCAGACTCCAGCCATTCCTTCCTGGGCAGTAGGCCAGCCACTCTGTACAGTCTGTCAGATAGGACCCTCTGGCCCAGGTTGGGAGGGAGGGAGTGTGAGGCCTGGCTTCCACAGGTGAAACCATCAGACGAGGGGACACTCCGGAGTTCTCCAGGCAGCCCCACTCCGGCTAGCCCTAGACCACCAGGGCAGCCAGGGCCAACATGTGGAGTGCATGCAGTGATGCCTGTGAGGAGCCCTCTCCCCACACATCTGGTTAGACCTCCCAGAGAAGGGGTAGTCGCCCACCTCGATGGAAACAGTGACTCTTCAAGTTCTCAGCCAGCCATGGCCCTGCACACCTGGGCCCCACATCCTAACCAGGCTGGGGCACGGCCCTCCCTGTAATATGAGCTGCATTACTCTCACTCTGGCCATAGGGTGCCCTCCAGGCTTTTGCATCTTCAGGGCAACATGGGCATTCAGGAACATGGCCCCTGAGTATTCAAGTCTTATTCTTCCTATCAGGTTCTACTTCCTGAGGTCAAGCATCAAGCTCCCTCCTTCCTAGTACTTAATGAAATTCAGTAAACAGGAGCATGGGTCACACTTTAGGCTGACTTGAGGAGGTTCCTACCCATGTGACCACCACGAAGCAAGCACACATATAGAAAGCGTGTTTTGTTTCTGGAGCCTGGGTCAGTATGTCCTAGCCTCTGATCATTTTCATCCTCAGGGGAAAGAAGGCCAGGAGCTCTGAAGAGGAGGACTGTGGAGTCCCAATGCATGCCCTGTTTCCCACCTCATCAGAATTCTCTCCTCCTGTCCTGTGTCTCCCCTGGCACTGATCATCTGTCCTCTTCCTTTCCTTGTCCCCTTGTCCCCTTGCCCGCAGATGGACCATGTGGACTCAAACCTAGGCCTTTCCCACCTGGTTCCTGGAAGGGCAACTCAAGAAGAGAGTGAGAGTGTGAGCTTCCAAAGCACCAGCCAAACCCAGAGCCCCGTGTGCTTCCCTGGGCCCCACACTCTGGTCCTGGTCAAGCCTTCCTCCTTCCTCTCAGCAACTAGCCCCCACCCCAGCTTCCCGCAGCCCCAGCAGGCAGGTCCTGGTAAAGCTGCAGGCTGAGTGATGGATGACTTGGGGGTTCAAATCTCACTCAGTCTAAATCTGAGATCCCTCTGCATCAAGCCTCTGAAGGGAAGTGAGGCGACAGTAGCTTGGCGCTGAGTTCCCAGAGGTCTCAGCTCTCTTTCTCTTAGCTCCTTGAAAAGAAGCCTTGAGGAGTCTCGAGTCTCAAGGGGAAAACCACTGCTCCCAGCCCCTCCCCCATCTGCCAGCAAGCTGTGTTAACTGCTTCCAGCATCCAGTCAGGCCTTCAGAAGCCCTGCTGCAGAATTCTTGGGAGACCTGCACATCTTCCTTTGATTTTTTTTTTTCTTTTCTCTTGTGCCTGCCAAGGAGAACGACCCTTACGGGACGGTTCAGAGAACACCAAAACCCAGAGGCTGCATCAATGATTGTCCCACTACGCCTCCAGTCACCCAGACCACCTAACAGTAGGGCTGCTGGCAAAGGGTATGATCCCCTGCGGTCCCCTCTCTCTCCAATCCCTTGTTCTACCACTCCTGCCCGAGGCAAGAGGCCCCCTTTTCTCCTTTTTAGGTTCCAGACCTGACTGAGTCCTCTGACCCAATGGAAAAAACAGAGTGAAGGAGCCCTGCAGCCTCCCTTCTGGCGGCTTCCAGCCCAAGGCCGGCGCCCCGCCCGCCCGCCCGCCGGCCGGCTCAGTCTTCGGGTTACTGCAGTTCAAACAGCACGTGCGGCCCGCGCTCCCAGCCCAGCGGTGGCGGCGGCGCAGCTGGAGGGGGCGGGGAGGCGTGCTGCTTGCGCTCTGGCTCGCCTGCTGCGCGTCTCTGCTCTAGCTCGGGAAATCCACCGGATAAACACCCACTTTCTCTTCCTCTTTCTGGAGGCTGGGTGCGCTTTGAACCTCAGCGCACCTAGACTACGCTCCCACCCCTTGTCTCCCCCACCCCCACCCCCGCCCCGAACCAGCCTGCGTGCCTGTCAGGGCAGGGGCCCCAAGCCCACCCAACCTATTCCCCTGGCTAGGCCAGGAGAATGCTGCCCACAGGGTATCTCCAGTCCCGCAACACACGGCAGAGTCGCCTTCCAGGCAACCTGTGGCTGCTAGGCCAGGTTTGGTTTTAGCGTGATCAGTCTTTGGGGCTTTCCTGGGGAAACTTTGAGAAATGGAGGTTGAGGAGTGAGGGGTGGAGCCGTCTGCCCCGCCCCCTTCTTTTTCCAGTAGAGTGGTGCACTGAGCAACCGTATCCATCACTGCAGACCCCACACGTACAAGCTTTGTCCAGACCATATCCAGGCAGACCTCACTGTCCCTAGTGGTGCCCACCATGCAGTGGGTCAGCCAAACGGTGCACCAGAGTGCATCAAGAGGAGGCCCAAGCGGAGCCCGGATTCGGGCAAGAAACCGTCTAGGCAGGGGAGCTCAGAGTTCTGTGCTCCTTACCCGAGGAAGGTCGTCGGTCCTAAGGCAAGGGTCTGAGCTCTTACCTTGCGCTTGTTGCGGTGGATGTCGCCAATGGAATTGGCCACCGTGTTGGGGCCCAGCAGCACGCGAGCGCTCCGCGGCCATTCGGTGCTCACTAGCTGGTGTTCGCCTAGGAGGATCTTGCGCACGTTCTCCGCACCGGTCACACGGATCAGCGGCCGCCCTAGCAAGTGTGTCTTGAAAACGTTGCCGTACTTCTCCCGGCGCGACGACTGGAAGCCAGAACCCTGCGGGAATGCACCAGAAGCCTCTCAGGGCTCACAGAGGACCTTTGGTGCCCTTGCATCCAGCCCCACCCTAAGCATCGGCCATCCGGTTCCTGTCATCCCCCAACATCCAACACACACGCGCGCGCGCACACACACACACACACACACACACACACACACACACACACACACACACTCTTACGGGTTTTATTTTTCACGGCGTGCATTAAGACTGGGAAGTGGGGCCTGGAGGGTAATAAATAATGCGGGAGGACGGAGATGCAGGGGCACCCACGGAAGGCTGCTTTTAGTAATGGCTTTGGGGGGGGGTATCCCCGACGGCTGGACCTGAAGCTAGAGCCTGCTCCCCCACCCCTGCGCGGTGGAGCCTCTCGGAATAAATATTTCCAGGCTCCAGGCCACGGGCTGGCGAGACCCCGCGGGGTGGCCGCAGGCCAAAGATTATTTATAGCGGCGAGTTGTGCGTGCCCGGAGGCTGTCCCCAGAGATGGGGGTTGGAGTTTCCTCTCTGCTCCGGTGTGGCCCTCCGTGGGCTCCGCAGGGTGGAGTCTTGGGCCTAGAGCCACGACTCTCCTGAAGCATTTGTCCTGAGAATAATTGGGACAGACTTTGATCACCACCCTGAAATTTGGAACTGGAGCACCCGGAAGGTGCTCCTGAGGGGCGGTGGGACGGGGTGCGGTGACCCGCGCAGGTAACCGGATCGCGGGGGCCCCGGCCGATCCCTGCGCTCCACGCCAACGGCCTGTGGCGCCGGAAACCTTCATCGCATTCGCCACCCAGCCCGTCTTAACCCTTCTCCCGCCAGGGTGCACTGGGTGCAGAGGGGCGGAGAGCCACCTGTCCAGTCTCTCCCCGCCGGACTGCAGAACTGCGGCCCGGCCGAGTCTCCTGCCTTTGCGTCGTGGTCTCCCAGGGACACTTCGGCTCCCTCCACCCAGAGACAGAAGGCTCCCCTTTCCCAGGTTGGCCCCCCTTCTCACTTTCCTTTCTCCCAGGGAAACTATACTCCAGTTAGAAGTGAACACGCCCCAGATGCGAAAAGTGACTACAGAACCCAGATTCCTAATGGCTTTTCCACATGCCTCTGGGCCCGGCGCGCGACAGGGAACGAGCCGGGAACCCCCGCGCCACCTGGAGGGGCCGAGTCGGGGACGCCCCCGTCCAGACGCCGGTTTAGACGGCGCCGGCTCCTTTAAGAGAAGTCGGGCGGAGGTGGGGTGCGGCAGAGGGGGGCACGGAGCGGGGTTCCCGTCCTCGTCTGCCGCGCAGTCTCCCTCGGTCGGTCTCACTCCGTCTCTCCTCTCCCGTCTTTTCCTCTGTTTTTCTTTTCTTTCGACACAAAAGTTGGGTTGTGAATTTTCCGAGGTCGCCGCCGCCTCGCCCCCACCCCCGCCTCTGATCTGCCTAACTATAATTAAAGTGCGTTTTTTGTGGCTTTAATAAAGAGTTATTTGTCCGCCGTTTCCACGGCCTTCACAAAGAGGACTTTCATAGGGGCGGCCGTTCGGGCCGCGAGTCCAATTTATACAAAAATGTATTTTTAGCCCTGGGCTCTGTTTAGATGGTGCTTAGTGGAAACCGAGAGCCCTTGGAGGTCCCCCGTAAAATCTGATAAATTACTCCGAAAAAAACACCGGATTCGGAGGGTTCGCTTTAACCCCTTAAACACCCCTGGTCCCTCCTCCCGGGGGACCTGACCCCCCAGGGGCGCCGATGCCCTGGCGAAGGGTGTCTCTCTAAATTCTGTGCTGGCTGCACAACACCCGCAAGGGCCCTTGAGGGACTGAGAAAAGGGGCAAGGGACATGGGGGAGGGGCAGGTCAGGAAACAGGATGGGAAGGACGATTCCGAGGCTTTGCTTTAAACGGCGGGAACCGTAGCCTACTTGAGTTATTTTATTTTCTAAATTCCCGGCTAAAGCCTGGACCACCGCCACAGTTAACCCTTTAAATGTGGAGACAAGAAACAAGCAAAAGAGATTTTGTCTCTAAGGATCGTCCGATTGGTTGAAGTGAACCCCACCCGATTGGACAAGCAACCCCCCCCCCCCAGAGACAGTCCGACCATGAGGCGTGGAGAGACCGGGGGGGGGGGGGGGGAGAATCTCTCAAACCCCTTCATACCCGCCCCTCTCCTGTCACTCGGCTCTCAACTGGGCACAGTGGTGTGTGTGTGTGTGTGTGTGTGTGTGTGTGTGTGTGTGTGTGTGTGTGTGTGTATGCTCACGCGCATTGACTGCACGCGTCTATTAATTTCAAGCCAAGCTTTCGCACGTCTAAACCCATAGGTCTGCGCGCGCGCCCGCTCATCTTTCATTTCTCCTTTTGAGGGGTTGGAGTTGTCTGTTTAGGGATATTCAGGCTGCCCCTAACGTCCGTGATCACCCGCCTGACAAACTCATCTCCCGCTGTTACCCTAGAGGTTCACCCCCGCCCCCCCCCAAAAAAAACCCTGTGGTGTATCAAATTGCAAAAGCGATTGTCTAGCATTGGACGAGGTTAACTCCAGGTTAATCTGCCTGCTACTTACCTGGGTCTGGTCCTCAACGAGCCTGGCCCCAATTGTCACCAGAGTGGAGTTGTGAGGCGTCCAGTTGCATAGGCACACTCTGGATTTCTTGCATACCTCTTCTGGTTTCCCTGTGCTAAACTGTCCCCACCCAATAAGCAAACAGACCCTTTTCCCCGAAAGCTGAGAGCTCAGCTTTCTTGCCTCGAATTTCCCTTAGGTTACCTTTTTCCTCTCCCACCACAACACACAGACACAGACGCGCGCGCGCGCATGTACACACACACACACACACACACACACACACACACACACACACACACACACACAGAGTTGTGACTAGCACCTTGTACCAGCCCAATTGTGCCTGAGCCGGATACACTGCAGGATACTGCCCGGATCATAATGTGGGCCATTCCAAGCTGCCACTGGCCCTCTCCTTCTTTACCTCTCAGCGTCTAGGTAGATACCCAGGACGCTAACACAGACTGGAAAGCTAAGCGACGCCCCTCCAGACTTGCTCCCCAGAGCTCTCCGCGCACCCTTGCTTGGGCGCCCGCAGCCCAGGCGCATCACACTTGGGAGCCCTCCTTTCTGCTCCTCAGCCCCCCAAACGCCCCCACACCCCGCCTTCAGCCCTCTGAACTAGCTCACCCGGCACCCGAGGACTCCAAGCCGCGCTGCAGCCGAGCTGGGGAAACCCAGGCGGCGCCGACTGAGGCAGAGAGGGGCGGGGCGGGGACCGACGCGTCCAAGCGTCCGAGTGTCCGAGCTACCGGCGCCCCCTGGCCGGGTACCCGCGGCTAGCGGACTCCAGGAGCAGCTAGCAGGGCGAGGGTGCGCTTACCTGTAGCAACCAGTGGCCCGTCTCTCCGATGAGCGGGAATCCCATGGAGCCCTTGGGGATCGGCAGCTTGCAGCTCTTGTCGCGGGTAGCCGCCCAACGCAGCTGCCACAGCTGCTGCGACACCGCCAGCAGCAGCGTCACGGACACCAGGCACGCGGCGAGGGTGGCCAGCGCCGACACCAGCTCCAAGCCCTCAAAGAGCATGTTGGCGGCCGCTCGGGGGATTGGCTGTGCGGGCCGCGAAGGGGGAGGGGAGGGCCGGACCAGAGTGACGGGGGAGGGGAAGCTGCGGCCGGCCGGGGGTCCTGGCACCCCTCGGAGAAACCCAGGAGATGGGGCCGAGAGAAGGGGTCTGAAGGCTGCGAGGTGATCGAAGAGAGGGAGGAAAAAGATGTCCTGGAAGAAGAAGAGAGGAGACACGAGGCGACTCGAGGTGTAACTTTGTTTGTTTGTTGTTTGTTTGTCCCTTTATGCGGGCTTAGGGCTGCTCTGGGAAGGTGAGATGGAGCTGAGTCAAGCTGGTGAGCCTGCTCTCCCCTCAACCATCACACTAGAAAAACTTTGGAAAACTTTATCCACCAGGAGCCTCTCGGAAGCCCCTTCCCTGCTCAGAGCGAGGGGGGCAAAAAGAAGGGGGAACCGAGAGCTAGCGGAAAGTGAGATCAATTTATCAAAAGTATTCCTCCAAAATTCCTAGGTGCATAAAAAGGGGGGAAAATCGGAATCCAAAAATTCCAACGAACCCAGAAACTTTGGGGGCTTGGGAAAAGGCTCCCCAGATGAGGCGAGTGCAGAGGCTGGAGCGGCCGCGGCACCCGGAGGCGGGCGAGGCGGGCGCGTTGGCCCGAGCGCGAGTGCGGAGTCGGCGGGCCGCAGCCGGGAAGGGACGCAGCCGGCGACAGAGCCCCGGGCGGGCGCTGGGGCGGCGGCGGCGGGCGGGAGGGGTGAGGCGGGGTGGGGTTGGGGGGAGGAGGTGGCAAACCCGAGCCCGGCTATCTATCAATTAAGAAAAGGCAGTCTGTCCCGGGACGCAGTCTCTCGGCTCTGGAGTTGCTGTTGGGGGAAAAGAAAAGAGAGGAGGGGGGAAAAAAGAAAGAAAGAAAGAACGGCAAAGGGGATGAAAGAGGGGGAAAGCAGGAGGCAGGACTTCAGGGCTGGTGGTTTGAAAAGCGTCTCTCAATCTGATTTGATCCAAGGCAAGGCGATGCGTGTGTTTATATAGAGGCGGGAGGCGCGCCGTGGGCTCGCGGCCAGCACCCCCCCTGGGCGCGCTCACAAAGCGGGAGGCGTGGTGAGAGGCCGGCCGGCTGCCGAGCGTGTGAGCTCCCGCCGGCCTCCCGCCCAGCCGCCCCGCCCGCCGCCCGCCGGGGACCCACTTGTAGGCGCCTCAGGAGCAAACTCAGTTCACCTCGCGCCTTCTTTTCCTTTTCGCCCGCGTCTCGCCGAGTCCAGCACCTACAGACGGATGAGAGGAGACACACGCCCCCGCGCGCGTGCACACACATTCGCGCGCGCGCGAACACACACCACCCACACCACACACACACACACACACACACACACACACACACACACACACACACACACCCCACAGACACACGAGCGCGCGCGCGCGGTGCGCACTCTCTTGGTGCCCGTTTGGCTACTAAGCTACTTCGCTCCCGCTTTTTCTCCTTCCTAAGTCCCCAACCCCATCCTCCAGCTTCCGGCAGTCCCCTCGTGGAAGGTCCTTGTCGGACTGCCCCCCTTGTTTGGGGGTTGCCAGAAGTCTCTACCGGTACCCCATCCCGCGGGATTCCGCGGGACCCTGCAGACTGCAAGTACCACATAGGTGTCATTCCCTCCGAATTGCCTCTAGCCAGGGTCCCCATTCCTAATAGCTGCATCTCCAAACCCCAGTTGTCAAGGTCCACATATCTCTTACCCTACAAGGCCTGGAGGGTCACCAGTCCCTGTGTCTGTCCTGGGCTACTGACGCTGAACTCCTCTCTAACACCTCCGAGGACACCCCCCCCCACCCCCCCACCCCCACCACACACACACACACACACACACACACACACACACACACACACTATAACTACAAGTCAGCAGCAGCCAGCATCGCCTTAACTAACTACAATACTGGTCCCGGAAAACGTCCAGCGTCTGAGACATGTGCGGTGGCCCCTGCAACCAGGAGGCCTGTACAAACGTTCATTGATACGTTTGAATAAGTAAACATGTCTGTGAGCGCAGCCACCTTCTCAGAGTCGGCCACAGAGAGTCCAGAGAGTGTGCCTGTGTGAAGTGTGATTGTGGCTCCAGGTCGCACCTGTGTGTGCTCCCGCCTGGCGTCGACCCGCCGTTGGTGGAGAGAAGTGAGTCTGGGAGTCTCTCCGTAGCCGTATATGTCTGCGCATCCATGGATCTGCCTGTTACATAGCCTCTCCTGAGAGTCTGGGACGGAGCTGTGCACATCAGCCCTGACATCTGCCTGAGTAGTACGTGGCTCTCCCTGCCAGGTGCCTCCGGTTTTCCCCGCAGCCCTCTTGTCCTCTTATTCCACTCCCACACTCCCGGAGCAAATAATATTAACAAATCATCCTAGACCTCCCAACTATGGTTTAGGGTGCTGGACTTGTAAAGGAAACTAACCCGCCCTACACTGTTAATCGTCCCTTGCAGCCAGTACTGGATCTGCTGTAGAGCTCCCTAGCAGAAAATGCGCGAGAGCGTCTAAGATGCGCGCCTGTGTGCTGCTAGGAGAGCGCTCCGACAAGGCGGGCGTGCTGAGCCCTTCCCGCCGGGCTCAGGCTGGAGCGCAGGGTCAGCTCATGCTCACTCTCTGCCCTGGAACCCCACCTGGTGGATAGTTGTAGTACTACATCTGCAGGGGACACCATCCTGGCTTCCCTTCCCTTAATTGTCTTTTCCTAGCTGAACACCAGCTCCAACCAGCCAATTTAAAGGCATTCCTAGGGGTTCAGTTTAAGAACCCTTAGGCTGCCCACCCCCATAGAACAGATGGAACTTGGACACTAGTTAACCACTGTGACCCCAGAAATAGAGAGCTGGGGAGTGTCCACCTAGGGGAAATTTTATTTTATAGGACTGCTTGGCAACCAAGAGCAGCGAGGCCAGCGGTATTCCAATCTCTCTGGGATGGTGGCAGAGCTTGGTTGGGGAAGTTTTGGGGGCCCTGCTGTCTTGAAGTAACCTAAGATTCCCAGACAAATTCATCAGGCAAAATGACTTCAGAGAAAACCCATCACAGGGCCATCTACCTGTGGGCAGAGGGGCTTGAACACAGGCAGATAGAGGTTCACGATGAGGTTGTAAGAGAGCAGGTACAGAACCTATAAAAGGCCGTACACACGAGATCCTATCCACAGCCAGGAAGTTCCCCCTTTCTAGCCACCAAACCGAAACCACAGGACCTGCCCACTCTGGGGTCAAAAGTCCACCCTTTCCAGTATGTCCTCCCACTCTTTGGCTTTGGGGACTCTTTTGCTCCTCTCTGCCTGGCCTTTTTTCCCACTCAAGTGTGAAGTGGGAGGGAACATGGAGGGAATTCTAACTCCTTACTGCTGAGCTGCCAAGTGAGGTCCTGGAGAGTGTCCACAGGGACACATAGTCCCACAGCAACAGCTGCAGTATTTCCTAATGGGAAGTGTCTCTCTTCAAGTCCCAGTGAGTACTGAGGAGGAGAGAGGCAGACACGCAAGCAGTCATATGCAAGGCTTCTTGGAGGTGCTGCAGGCCGATCAGAATGCTGTCTGACAGAGCTTGCAAAGAGGCTAGTTGTACAGAGAGAAACCAAGAACCACCTTTGCTGGTCACACTCATGGGAGAGACAATCTGTTAGTGCCCTGGGTGGACTTCTCATGCTCATGCCAGATGGAGGCTTGATCCACAAGCCTGTCCTAAAACCACTGACCATATTAGCCCTGAATCCTGGTCACTGTCTTGGATCCCTGGTAGAGTCTGTACAGACAAGCATTTCCAGGTTCACCTTGGGTCACAGAGCACAGCCATTGTCTTCCGTACTGTCCCTAAGCTAGGACTCAACGCGTAAGTCTCCTGAGGCAGGTTAGGGCTCTAGGTCATAATACTTCTGTCATCCAGAACTTGAAATGATCTGCTTGTCCCCAGATGAGCAACCCTCCCCATCCAGACCAGTGCTGCTAATCTCAGTAACACTCACAAAAAACTTTCCCAGCCCAGGCACATCTCGGGCTTCCAATTCTTGAATGCAGTACAGGGAAGCCTGGATTCAGGGAGTGTCCACAGCGCACTCCAGGCACTTTGAAATGAGCCAGAGCAGACTGGGACCTCAGTCAGGGGACACTGGGTCAAGGGAAGTTCTGCCTAGGTGACATTTGCAAGGCTTGGTAGATGGGCCTGAGAGAAAAATGGAGGGTAGGCCTCAGGTACTGTTGAAGTCTGAAGACAAGGAACAAGGCAAGTTCCTCCAGGCTTAAGAAACCCCTGTGCGGGCACAGATCTGTCTCAAGGCCCACTCCTCAGGACACAGAGCTACCAGGATGACTGCGAGCTCCCAGCTTCGAACACCAAAGCAGTGAGAACAGTGGCCCTTCCACGCCCTTCTCTGTACACATTCCCGGGTACCCACAGCTCCCTTCCTCACGTTGCACACGGTGCTGCAAGGTACCACTGTTTTTAGAGGGATTTGTATATCCGTTTGATGAGAAAACTGCCCACTGTTTGCGCCACTTCCTCTCCTCCCAACTAACATATCCCCTGAGTTGGGGCACACTCTATTGACTAGAGGAAATTCTCCATTTCATACTCAATTTGCATAATTTAGGCCCTGATTTTTTTTTCTGGTTGATGCTTCAATTTCTTCACCCCAAAACTTCTCATTCCTCTAGCCAGCGAGGAGTGAAAATGGGAACAAAAGGAAGCTGGGGACAAAGAGACTGGGCAGTGGTGGGTGGGAAGCATGCCTGGGCACTTAAAGACCGACTGGGTTTGCCTAGTGTCTCCCAGCTGTCCGGGGACAGTGTAGCTGGAAGGAAGGATAAGACCGGTAATTCCACCCCAGAGTTCTCTCTGCCTGCACTGCTAGCCCCAAGGAGCCCTTGGAAAGCTCATCTCACTACTCCCCTTTCTCCTCTGTTCTGTTCTAAGGTGCCTCTGCACCCCGCTTAAAAGGGCCCCAGTCCCTTCCTGGAAAAGCCCTGGGAAAGCAGGGCTTGCCCCGGCCCTTTCGCAAAGCTGAGGCTGGAACTACAACCCTGCAGGTAAGAACTGGCCCCTCTGCCCTAGATTTCTGCTCTTTTCCCATTGTTCCTTTCTTTGCCCACCTTCTCGCCTCTCTGTGCCCTCCCCCAGAACAGGCGCCGGCGCAAGGTCAGTGGTAGCCCTCTGGTGTCCAGAAACTCAAGGACAGGTTAGAGGACATTCCATGAATGTGCCCTTGCTCTTGAGGGAGAGGCTGGACCCTCACTGTCCAAGCTATTATAAAAATCACCCCCAGTTCTAGGGACTGCCTCTCTAGAGCCTGCAGAACTAAATGTTCCATTCTCCAGCATGGCTTCGGGCTGTCTGGCTATGCAGAGAACTCAGCGACCCCTTCAAAACTACCACCTGCCTGAACCCCACCAGCCCCCAGACTCTTTGGAGGTGCCATCCTGCTGATCACTGCTACCAAGCCCAAGGGTGCATTCAGTTACTGCCGATTTGTCCCTCAGGCCTTCTCTCTTTTTCTCTGTCCCTTATGGAGACTTGCCCCGACTCTGCACCCACACCCGGGTACCTTCAACTATTTTTTAAAAAATAAGTAACAGTCTACGCGCAAAAGGTTCAACCTGGCAGAGGCCTGACTCCTCACTCCCATCTCCACAGACAGGCCTGGCTAGAAGGAGCCCCTCACCCACCCACCTACAGCCCTCTGGGAAAGAACTTTCTGTTTTCCCTGGTAGGCAGGAAAGTCCGACCGCACTCCTCACCTGGGGAGGCCTCAGGTTCAGACACTTTGCCCAGAAGGAATTATTTTAGAGAAGTGGAAATCTTCCCATCCTCTCCCATCGAAGCCCCCCATCCAGACCCCTTCGGGCCCCCACCTAATCCAGTCCAGAGCAATCTGAAAATGGACTTGCCGATCGGTAGAAGGTCAAGGAGCGCAGCCGACAGCTGTGCTCAAAAGAAGAGCCTGCTCGATGGCCATGGGCGATGGGCAGGGCCCCGGGCTGGCCGTGGCTGGCAGGGACACTGTCGCAGAGATGGCGCTCCCTCAGACCCAGGGAGCCAAGAGCCCTTTATAGCCTGAAACCTGCCCTGGCACCGCCCACTGGGCGGCTGCAACAAGGGCCTGCAATGAGGGGAGTCGCTGGGAGTTGGGAGGGCATCCATTCCCGGACTTCGGGGCCAGGACCCATGCACAAAAGTCTGGATTCCACTTTCTCCCACCCTAGGCAACTCTATGTCCTGGTATGTATGAGTCTCTCTCTCTCTCTCTCTCTCTCTCTCTCTCTCTCTCTCTCTCTCTCTCTCTCTCTCTCTCTCTCTCTCTCTCTCGTGTGTGTGTGTGTGTGTGTGCACGCACTCCTGCTTAAACGTCCATTCAAAGACATCAGATCTCTTTCCCCAGTGTGTGTGTGTGTGTGTGTGTGTGTGTGTGTGTGTGTGTGTGTGTGCGTGTGCGTGCGCGCACTCCTGCTTAAACGTCCATTCAAAGACATCAGATCTCTTTCCCCAGTGTGTGTGTGTGTGTGTGTGTGTGTGTGTGTGTGTGTGTGTGTGTGCGTGTGCGTGTGCGCGCACTCCTGCTTAAACGTCCATTCAAAGACATCAGATCTCTTTCCCCAGTGCGCTTTCTCCGGCGGCAGTTTTTGAAAGGATGGGGACAGCAGTGCATTTCTGCTCAGTTTATCAAGTTACACTTAGTGACAAAGAACTGAAGGACAATCAGGATCCAAGGAGAAAAAAAGAAAGCGTGACAGGGAAGCCAGAGCTTTTGTGGAAGGTAAACCACCAACAGAAAAAGGCTGGCCAGAGCATGAAGTGAACCTGCCTACACATTGCTTGGTGTTACAAACTGCTTCCTCCACCCTCCTCTGCATCTTCGGAGATCCCAGGGACCCCAGAAATACAAGTGTGTCGATTTGTGAATAGAGCGCTGTCCACTTGGGCAAGGACTGAATCAGAAAAGCCAGAGTGTGACCTCCTCCCTCCTGGGCCGTTAGGACTCCCAAGATCTCCTCCCCCGGCTCCCCCCCACCCCGGCCCTATGCCAGGGAAGCATCCCCAGAGAGGTCACTCAAGAAGGTCCTCTGTGTTCCCCCATTGCAGCCCATCTAGCCAGCTTCTCTTTAGGGACACAGTGGGGACAGAGATGGGGTGGTTCTCCCTGCTAAGCCAGACTCCATATTTTACCAGGATGGCTGAATGGACAGGGATGGACTGGCAGGGTTGGTTTGTGGCAGAAGGAGGTTTCATAGGAGCACTGGACTGCTCTCACTAGGGACAGAGGACAGAGTGGCAACCAGAAGCAGACAGACAGTCTAGGAGAAAAGCCCAGGAAAGAGAAGCAAGCCCCCCACCCCCACCCCATCCGCTTTCCCCAGTCTGCTGGGTGTCGTTCCAAAGCTGCTGTTCCAAGCTAACTCATTGCCCCCAGCTAAGCTGGAGATCTAGTCGGCAGATTCCTCAAGTTAAAAATGACAGGAGTTACTTCCTCCTGCCTGTGGCCTCTGCTCCTGCAAACTCTCTCTCTCTCTCTCTCTCTCTCTCTCTCTCTCTCTCTCTCTCTCAGAAGGACTTGGAAAAGCAGAATCCCTGACCTTGTGGTAACCCAAGCTCTCCCACCCCAGCTCCAAGCTCACTTGAGTCCCCAAGGCTGCAGCTTTATCTAATCCTCACCAGACGCTGGTGGCCGGAGATAAGAGGAACCATACTTAGTAAGTCTCCCCATTCCTGCTACTCTTGCTGCATCTGGACCATTTTAATAATGCCTGTGACTCCTCCAAGGCCCCACTCAGCGGTCCCCAAAAGGGTCTTAGAAGGACCCCAGCCTTTCTACCCCCTTGCCTCCACCAACACCTCCAAACTCATGTTTCCTATTGAACTCATCCCCAGCCTCCGGCAACAGCCTTGCCCAACAACACCCTTTCTCTGCAGGCATCTGGGGCCTCTTGGACATGCTCATTAAATTCTCACTTTGGCCAGGTGGTGGTGGCATACTCCTTTAATCCCAGCTCTCAGGAGGCAGAGGCAGGCAGATCTCTGTGAGTTCGAGACCAGCCTGGTCTACAAAGTGAGATCCAGGACAGCCAGGGCTACACAGAGAAACCCTGTCTCAACCACAACCACACACCTCTGCAAAAAAATTCTCACTCTCTTGGCTTCATTCCTTTCTCACTGACCTGATGTTCTGTGTCCATGTATTTTTCATGCTTACAAACAGGCAGGGACCTTGTCTGAGAAGAACACCAGAGCCATTTAGACCTAGGCTCAAAACCCACTCTGTCTGACCAGCCTGAGCAGTGTAGACAGTCTGCCTGTCTATGGGTGATTTGACAGGGCAGAGAATGGATGAGAGGAGACAGCAGTAGTAATCATAGCAAGAATAACGTAATCCCAGCACACACAACAAAATGCTCGCCTATGTGCCATGCATGCTTTCATAGACTCTCACAGCAGCCTGGAGCCGGAGACACTGTCAACCCCACCTAACAGAGAGGACCCAGGGTAATTCAGCAGCTGGTTGAAGTGGCTCTAGCTACACACTGAGACCGAAACCTAGGGCTCTGGACCAGAAGGTGGGCCTTGAACCCAGAACATCGAACATGAGATCCAGTCACAGTGAGGACAGAGGAGAGGACACAGATTCCAGAAGGGATGTCCCGGTGAACACATCGGGCAACTGGGGGGGGGGGGGAGATAGGGGAGTCCTAGTTGGGGAGCTGGGTGCCTGGTGACAAAGAGATGTCCTGAGCTAGGGAACTTAGGATGAGACTTGAGAGCAAGGTCATGAGTTTGGTTTGAGTCACAATTAGGTTCTCAGTGGCCTCAGGCTATTCCAGACATGCTGTCCTCAGTGGCCTCAGGCTACTCCAGAGATGCTGTCCAAGGGCTGTAGAGGTCTGGGGTATGGAAGACAGATTGGGGGAACTCGTGTGCACGTGGTTGCTAACGGGAGACGCTGGAGAAGGAGCCAGCCCAGAGAGAGCAGGCAGCCTAGGCTAGAGTCTCACAGAATACCCAATTAAAGGCTCTGGAGAGGGAAAGAGGCTGAAAGGGAGGACTCTGGCTTTGCCTCAAACATATTCGAATTAATCTTGTTTGAGAGTACCACTTTGTCTGTTTCCCTGACAAAGAACTCAGAGAATCTTTGAGTTCTCCAGGGATTCAAAAGTTAGCAATCACAGCCCCTTTCCAACCCAGGGACCCTGAAAATGCATTGTGTGTGTGGGACACACACACAGATATGAGCGGGTGGGAGGAATGTTTGGACACAGCTTCCTGACCCACAGACTGCTATTTTGCTGGGACTTTTGTTTAGAGCATACACATACACTTTGGGAGGATGTGGGTATAAGTCTTGTTCAGCCCCAGCTGACTGGGTCCAGGCTGCACAACTTTCCTTAGGGTGCAGCTCACGCTCTGCAGGCTGCGTGGCCTGGGGCACACACTCTCAACCCTAGTGCTCAGGGATGGGGCAGCAGAGTTGTCGAAGGAGGCAGAAGTGTGAAGATCTGGTTAGGTTGAAAGAAGGACCAAACCCCAAACTGAATAGATGAAGAGGCCCTGTGTGGGGACAGGGATGGGGATAAAGAAAGCCAGGCAGTGAGTGGCTGGTCCCTGTGTGGAGGATGCGGCACTGAAAGAGTCCCACCATCGATCCTCAGTTTCTTCTACCATGTAGAAACTCTTTTCATCATTTAGAAACGAGAGGCCCAGAAAGAGGAGGGCAGGGGCCACATAAGGGAAAGGAAATGGATGGGGATACTTTAGCAAGGCTTCGACAAGATGCTACTAAAGGCCTGGCCCCAGGCTGGGTAAGGCCTGGGAGAGAGACAAGCCATCGTCCCCCAGAGCAAGTGTCAGTCATGGAGAAGATATCTGGGCCCTGGAGGAGTCTGCCCTGCTTCTCTACTGGGCACCTTGTGCTCACAGGTGTCCCTACAGCTGCTCCTGGACAGCCCTGGATTTCTGACCAAGCTGCGCTTGTTCAGCCCCTCCTCTCTTTGCATGAACTGGTTCAGGGGCTGAGCTTTCTGGTCCTGTGGCTCTATCCTGGCAGTGGGGCCAAGGTCAGTGAGAAGAGCCTACGGACCAGGTCCCATCAGCATCTGTCACTTATAAGCTTCATAGTCCTAGACAAGTCACTTTCTCTCTCTCTCTCTCTCTCTCTCTCTCTCTCTCTCTCTCTCTCTCTCTCTTTCTCTTTCTTTCTTTCTTTCTTTCTTTCTTTCTTTCTTTCTTTCTTTCTTTCTTTCTTTCTTTCTTTGTTTCTTTCTTTTTTAAGCTAAGGTCTCATTCATGTAGTCCAGGCTAACCTCCACCTTGCTTTGTACTTTAAAGTGATCTTCAGTTCCTCACCCTTCTGCCTCCAGCTCCCGAGTGCTGGGATGACAGATACACTCTGCAGCACCTGGTTTCATTTTCTTATACAAATAGGGATGATAAGCCTTGCCTCCAGAGACAATTGACTGTTTTGGGTTTTTTTTTTTCTTTTAAGACAATGAGTGCATTAGATGCAAGATTGTAAAACATCAGTAGCGAACTTCTGCCCTCCGGGGTTCTCCCATTGTGCTGTAAGCCTGTATTTAAGACCTCCTCCCTCCTTCAATAAACAGCATTCGGCATTAAAAAAAAAAAAAAAAAAAGATAATGAATGCAAACCCTTTGGCTCGAGGTTAATAAGCCTGAAGCTGTAGGAACCCTTGCCTGAACAGGATCCTTCCACGGCCCCAAAAGAGTTCCTAGTAGGTCATAATTCTGCATGATTTTCTTTCTTTTTTTTTTTTTTTTTAATTTTATTTTTTTGAGACAGAGTTTCTCCGCGTAGCTTTGGTGCCTGTCCTGGATCTCACTCTGTAGACCAGGCTGGCCTGGAACTCACAGAGATCCGCCTGGCTCTGCCTCCCGAGTGCTGAGATTAAAGGCGTGCATGCTTTTCTTAAATAATGTCTTCTAAAACAAAAAATCTTCAGGGTCCGTGAAGGTTAGCGCCTGAAAGGGAGTGATTAGCCCTGACATCCCACCCCATTCTCCTCCTTTTCAATGCCTCCCGTTTGCTGGAGTGGCCTGGCTGCCCAGCATAAGTTCCAATGAGCCCTCTGTACAACCTTCACCCAGACAGAAGGCCAGAGCAAGACCCCTTCCATGGAAATGTGGCCCAGGCCTGGTCTCATTCCTCAGTGGGGCTCACTACCTCTACCTCCCACCCTCTGCTTGCTGCAGTTTACCAAACCAGAGAACTCTGTTCAGTCACCCTCTTGGGATCCCCAGAAGCTGAACAGTGCTGGCTGTTTGCTGGTCCTGGAAGGGGCTTTGCTTCCGAACAAAACTGTGAGAGAGGCCACTTCCAGGGCTGTGCTAGGCCATTCTGGGCCTTCAGGAAACAAAGGCAATGTGGCTGGCTTCCCTATTAGTACCCATTGCCCTGTTCCCCTATGGAGCGTTGGAGGCAGTGGGGACCAGGGCTCCCTCTATGGTGTCTGAGAGATGGATGGGGCTGATTTTTTTTCCAGGATTCCTCCTCATAAATCTGATTTGGCCCCTCATCCGTCTAGGCCAGTCTCCATGGAGGTGTGTTGTAGTGATAAATGGGCTGACTCACTAATGTGACTGGGGTGGCAGGGACTTGGGGAGGGCCTCTGATCTGATGGATGGTCCCCACGAGAGCATATTGCATTAGGACCCCTTAATGCAATCAGCAGGGCCATTACCATCCCAATTTGTGGCTCCTCCTCTCCAAGGTGGGGTCCCAGAGCTGGAAGATTAAGGAGGATGTCAGGACTTTGAAGACACCTGGGAGTTTGAGGAGGGAGCCAAGATTTCCTTCCTGGGGGCCATTACTAGGGAAATACAGTGACATGGAGCCAAAGAAAGTGCACCCAAAAGGGAAGAGGAAAGCAGAGAGTAGGTATAACCTGGCCAAGGTCACTTCTGGAGCCACGGGAAGAGTCAGGATTAGAACCAGAGTCCCAGGTGTCTGTGCCAGAGTAGCCAAGTCTGGAGGAGGGATGGGGCTGTGGGGAGCACCATCTCACTGGGGCTGCTTTTATTGGAAGCGTTCGCAGCCCTTGAGTTCATCAAAATGGCGAATGTCAGTAACTTCTTCCTTTCCGTCAGGAAGTAAATTTCTGTGGGTTCTGGCACTGGTGGGCACCCACTCACCCTGCTTTATCTTCTGTGTCTTTGGCTGTCAGTTTACAGCAGACTCTTAAATAGCTAGCCATCCCAGTCTTCCATGAGCCCCTAGGCCACCTGAGAGCTTTTGGAACAATATTCTTTCCTGTTTAGAAGCCATGGAAGCTCCATGCTGATCTCAGGAACTGGATTACTCTTCTAGACTGGTGTCTTCCAGCCTCCTCCTGGTCTTTGCTCTGGGCACTGTCACCCACCCACACAGCCTCTTCAGTAGGAGAGAATGCCCTGAACTATGTTCAGTGTGTGTGGTGATATTGTGTTCCCCAATGTATTGTGCACCCTAATAAACTTATCTGGGGTCAGAGAACAGAACAGCCACTAGACATAGAGGCCAGAAAATGGTGGCACACACACCTTTAATCCTAGCATTCCGAAGGCAAAGATCCATCTGGATCTCTGAGAGTTCAAAGCCACACTGGAAACAGCCAGGCATGGTGACACACGCCTTTAATGCCAGGAAGTGATGGCAGGAAGCAGAAAGGTATATAAGGCGTGAGGACCAGGAACTAGAGCCTGGTTAAGCTTTTAGGCTTTTAGTAGCAGTTCAGCTGAGATCCATTCAGATGAGGACTCAGAGGCTTCCAGTTTGAGGAAACAAGACCAGCTGAGGAATTTGAGGTGAGGTTAGCTGTGGCTGGTTCTGTTTCTCTGATCTTTCAGCATTCACCCCAATACCTGGCTCCAGGCTTGTTTTTATTAATAAGACCTTCTAACAATTCGTGCTACAAGTGTGTCCTGCTGGGCCCCCAAATGGGACATAGGTCTTTATGGTCCTTTGTGTGTAGATATTTCAGCAGATCACATTTCCTCTGAACCCTTTAATTGCCAGCCTTACCCCTCCTCCTCAGCTTCCCCTGCAGACAGGCTCCATTTGTATGTATACATCCTAATGAAGGATTTGAACCTGAAAACAGTGCTGCTTGTCTTTCTGACTTACATGGTGACCTAGTACCACAGGCATCATTTGATTCAGTTCTGATCTTTCAAATTAAATAGTAGGTTTTGGTGGTGGTGGTGGTGGTGCTGGTAGTGGTGCTTTTTGTTTTGTTTTGTTTTTTTCTGAGGCAGGGTCTCATGATGCAGCCCTGGCTGCCCTAGAACTATGTAGACCAGGCTGGCCTCCAACTCACAGAGACCTTGCCTCCCAAGTGTCTTAAACAGTGGTTTTTGTTTTGTTTTGTTTTGTTTTTATTTTTCTTTATTAAGAAATTTTCTACTCACTCCTCATGTTATCCACAGACCCCTCCTCCTCCCTCCTCCCACCCCCCAGCCCTCTTTCCCAAGCCACCCCACGTCCCCACATCCCCCAAATCAAGGTCTCCCATGGGGAGTCAGCAAAGCCCGGCACACTGAGCCTAGGCAGGTCCAAGCCCCTTCCCACTGCACCAAGGCTGTGCAAGGTGTCACACCACAGGCACCAGATTCCCACAAGCCTGCCCATGCACCAGGGACAGATCCTGATCCCCCTGCCTGGGTGCCCCCCAAACAGTTCGAGCTAAACAACCGTCTTCCGTGTCCAGAGGGCCTGTCCAGTCCCATGGGGGCTCCACAGCCACCAGTCCACAGTTCATGGGTTTCCACGAGTGTGGTCCGTCATCTCTGCACGTCCTCCCATCATGATCTCGATGTCCCTCACCTGCAGTATCTCTCCTCTCTCTCATCAGTTGGATTCCCAGAACTCAGCCTGGTGCCTGGAAGATCAAGTGTAGTATCTGTTCTTATCAGTTTAAACAGTGTTTTTGAGATCTATCTATTCATGTTGCTTTATGTATGTCTAGTTGACTATTTGTGATTATGGCACACTATTTCAAAATAGACACCTACCACATTGTACCCTGGAAACAGACACCTAGAGTCCTCTGCCTCTTGCCACTGCACTGGGCAGTAAATGGTGTTTTCTCTGGATATTTAACCCAGAGTGAGCTCATGGGACTCTAGGAGGTGCACATATCCAGATTAGGTTTTGTTCTGCTGGATGACTCTTCAGAGGTACTGCCTAGCCCGCATTTCCCAGGTTTGGGCAAGGGTTTCTCATTCTGAGACCTGTATGGCTTTGTGTTTTCATCTGCTCAGTGTGGTGGGTGTGGCGTGACTGAAGCCTTCACGCCATCAGTTCCTACTGCTTGGGAAGCCTCCCTTCGCACCCCTTTACTATCTTTTCATTTGACATTTCCTTCTTTTGCCTGTTGGTAAACTCTCACTTTCCAATCCAGTGCTGCTATCCCAGGTTTTCTGAACATTTCCAGACTGCTCCTGGTATTCTAGAACATTTTGCACCGACCAGCGTGGCATTTCCATCTTCCTTGTTCATGCACTCACCTACCTTGGTGTGAAAGCATGGATGATCTATTGGGGAAGGGGAGGGGTGAGGGAAGAGAGGAACACGTGGGCTGAGAAGGTGGGAGCTTGTCTAGTGATGGACTCAAAAGACTTCAGGTACATAAATGACACACCCCTCTGAGGGTCCAGTGTCTACGGTCATGACACATGTTCTTCTGTCTCTGGCACCCCAGGACCCCACTCATTTCCATCTAAGTAACTTTATCCTGTTTCTCATAGGCTTTACCTTCAGTCTCCAACCAAGCCCATGTCTCTTTTAGCCTGAAAATACTTCCTCTAATGTTGATGAACTCTGGATCCACACCTTGTATGTATGTGTGCATGTTAGGAGAGGGGGTGTGCATGTGTGTTCATGTCTGACACGAAGGCTAAAGGACAATCTCAGGTGTCATTCCTACTCAGGTCCCATCCATGTTGTTTTTTGAGACAGGGTCTCTCATTGGCCTGAGAATTGCCAAGTATGCTGGGCTGGCTGGTCAGCAAGTCCCAGGGAATCTGTCTTTGCTGCCCTGACACATGCTACCATGTCCTTTTTTTTTTTTTTTTTTTTTTTAATGTGGGTCTGGAGATCAAACTCATGCTTGTAAAACAAGCGCTTTATCAGCTGAGCATCTCTCCAGACCTGGACGGACATCTCACAAAGGACAAGACAGGAAGCAAGAGGAAGGCAGTCAGAACGGCTGATGGAACTACTGTTGCTGGGCTTTGGATTTCCCATCTGTATAACAGGGAGAGATGACTGGACAGGGTGATCTCACACTGTGACCATACTCTGCCCCCTGCCCCACTTTGCTCTTGAGCCTAGACAAGCCTTAAAGCCCAGATTCTCTGGCTTCAGTCTCCCAAGTAGCTGGGATTACAGGCCGATGCCACCAGGACAGACCTTCATCAAGCCAAACATCTTCTACATGTCCAAAATGAATTCTTCTTCCATGAAATCCACATTACTTTATCATTTTCCTGCCTTCTGGCTGTTTAGTTAACCAGAAATTTCCATGTTTATTCTTTCGGTGCTCAGGACTGAGCCAGGGCCTTAGGCATGGTAGAAGAGCACTCTACCCTGACCTATGTTCTCATCTTCATGCTGCTTCTGGAATGTAACCTTTATCCCCGGCCCCATGTCCCCATTGCCATGGATCCTCAGGCATCTTCACACTGTGTAAGAGTTTGTTTAGAGACAGTACACACTTAATTCTTTTCTCTTCTGTTTGCCTAGGTGACATCAGCCCACTCCAGCCGCTTCCTCCCTCCCCACAGTGGATAGCTTGCAGGGCTCACAGCCCCCTCCCCATCAGCCCTCCCAAAGGGAAGTTAGCCTCACACATTCTGTCAAGAAACAGATAATTCTTGGTACGCTGAAGCAAAGGGTAAGATTTCTAAACCAACAACAATAACTTCCTGCACACACTGAAGCACATACATGCACACACACCAAGTTCTGTTGTTGAAGACATCAGAAAGCACAGACAGACAGTGCTTCGTGTGGTAGTTCCTGCCTTTTAGCCCACTACTCTGGAGGCAGTGGCAGATGGATCTCTGTGAGGCCAGCTTTGTCTGCATATCACACTCCAGGCCAGTCAGGGCCACATACTGAGACCTTATCTCAAAAGAAGAGAGGAGGAGGAGGGTTCAGATAAATCTTACCTTTTATTATTCAAAAATCATGCAAAAATTCTATTTATTACCAAATAACACCTAGAAGTTCACCAAGACAGCAGCACCTTGACCAAGAGGGGCAAAGGCACCCCTTGAACTAAAAGGTGCTTCAGCAAAGAAACATTACTACAGTTAGAGATTTTAACGTTTCAATGAAAGGCTGAAACAACATGGCTACCATTCAGTGTAAACTTCAGGTACTAACTTAATGATGGGCTAGGAGCAGAAGAAAACCCCTTAATCAATAAACTCTAGGGAAGGCCATCATTAGCAGGGAGTTAGAAACACTCGAACTGCAGCCCAGAAAGTGCAGTCCTGGCCATTATTCTATTACTGCAGTATGCTCTAGTGGGTTTTGTCAAGTAAATTAGGAAAACATTCAGAAATACAGAAATAATCTCTAACTACTGGCCACAGCTCTGGAGCAGCCCTCTCTTCCTGTTTCCATTCTGATTGACTTTGGGGTTTTCCTCTACCTTCCTGGTTCAATTTGTGACATGTATGTATGTATGTGTGTGTGTATGTATGTATGTGTGTGTGTATATATGCATATATACCTTTATATAGGTATATACATTCAATTTTGGTAGCTATATTATTTTCCTTAGGTTTCAGATTTATTTCTATAAATTGTATAAAACATTGTTCACATTATTTATATTTTAATTTACTGGCATTTCCTCAAGTCTGTCACTATTTCCAGTTTTTGATTCCCAATTTGGTCTAGAAATCTGAAATGTCTCTGTACTTTCCTCAAGGATTTTCCTCTGTAAAGTGATCTGTCTTTTTTTGTCCCCTACCAGTATTCAGCTCTTTGATTGAGAAAAGAATTGGGAACTACCATTTTCTACAGACCACAAGGACCAGTGAGACATTCTAGGAACCAGCTGAAATCCTATCGGGTCTGAAAAGGGCAGTAATCAATTTGTTTATTATGACACAACCATATTCAGTATCTCTCTTGGATGCTAGCAGTGACACACTCTTCGTGAATATTGTGAATCTCCATGTGAATTCCCAGGAGCAAGGCAAATTCATGAATAATACAAGACTTACTATGAGAACAAAACATGCAACTTATGAATGATATAAAGGAAGACCTAAAGAAAGACTGACTGTACTCAGTGTCAGTGCCTACTGAAGGAATAAATTCAATTGGATCCCCATCAAACCCCCCAGGCACCTCTCAAGTTCATTTTCACAATTAACTGTGATGTACCTCTGTGATAAACAACACACACAGAGGACTGAGAGGCACTTAAGAGGGGTCACAGCTGGAGACTCTCTCTCCTGGATACCACAGTGAATTAACAGGTCCTCACACTGGCTCAGAGGCAAAGAGACTTCTAGAATACAGGGCCAGGAAACAGCCCACAGGCACCCCAACAAGAAAAGGACAGTCAAAATAAATTAAAATAAATTAAAAAAAAGAAAGAAAAGGACAGTCATAATTGGTATCTAGGATCTTAGATAACCACTATAGAACAAAAAATCTATACCTGCATTTTCTATGGCTCAATATAAAATTCAACTAGATTGAGTATTTAAATATAAAGTAAAACTAAAATCATCCCAGAATTGGGTTTGGAGCAAGGCTTTGGAGGCAAGATATGAAATTCAAGGGCTTAAATGAAAAGACTGACAAACTACATACATTTCAAAATTCTGTATAATGGAATCTATTATAAATAATAGTTTAAAACAGGGCCAGTAAGATGGGTCAAACTGATTCCTGATGTAGGCCAGACAATCTGAGTTCAATACTGGATCCCACAGTGGAAGAAAGGTGACTTCTGAAAGTGGTCTACTGAACTCTATCACACACACACACACACACACACACACACACACACACACACACACACACAGAGAGAGAGAGAGAGAGAGAGAGAGAGAGAGAGAGAGAGAGAACACACAGTGAGAACATAAAATTTAAAATCAGAGTTGGAGCGACGGCTAAGTGGTAAAGAACACTGGTCACTCTTGCAGAGGGCCAAGTTAAATGTCATCATCCACATCAGGTGGCTCTGCAACTCAAGCTCCCATGGATCTGAGACCTCTAGCCTCTGTGGGAACCCATTACAGATAGACACCCCTGTACATAATTAAAGACAAATCTTAAAAAATTAAAAATCAGATGAGATTTGACTGGTTCGCTCCTAAAGGAAACATCTATACCATCCCTCCTCCCAAGGCTCGGGAATCACTGTGGAAGAAGAGGCAGACAGAATGTAAAAGCCAGAAGCAGTAGGTGACTGTCCTACAAGCAAATACTGTCTTCTGGACACAATGGGGCACATGAACTCACAGCTGCTGGGACAACATGCACAGAAGGTGTTCAAGCCCAAGCCTAGGCCAGTTCCTAGCATGGAGAGGGATTTAGGCACAGAATTCCACCCCAGCTGGAACACTTTAGGCAATCAATAGCTCCCAGGAGAGACAGTTTACCCTAGGTGTGGTCCTTGTTATGTTAACCCCCCTCCAGTGGAAGACTACATTTCCAAGGCTACTTGGGCAGCGCAAATAGGTCTTTAAGGATTTTTAAAAAAGATACAGCCGGGCGGTGGTGGCGCACGCCTTTAATCCCAGCACTCGGGAGGCAGAGGCAGGCGGATCTCTGTGAGTTCGAGGCCAGCCTGGTCTACAGAGTGAGTTCCAGGAAAGGTGCAAAGCCACACAGAGAAACCCTGTCTCGAAAAACCAAAAAAAAAAAAAAATAAAAATAAAAATAAAAAAAGATACAAAGTTGGGTGGGTAGGGTAGGGAGGGTAGTTCTGGGAAGAGTTGTAGGAGAGAGGGTGAATATGATCAAAACACACTGTATGAAATTCTTGAAGAACTAATAAACAATCAAAAATCAAAATCTAGGTGAAAGTAAATGTATGAATTAACAATTCTGAAAACTGTATTAGGGCAGAATAAATATGTGCATGGCTGGCAAATGATGAGAGACCAGATATCTCTGGGCATGTGGTGGGGGAAACTATCCTTGCCTACCACACATAAAGTCCTGGGTTCCATCCTGGTGTGGAGGCACACATATGTAACCCCAGTACTAGAGAAGTAGAGGCAGAAAGATCAGGAGTTCAAGGTCAACCTTCTCTACACAGTGAATTTGAAGAAATCCAGGGGTACGTGAGACCCAGTTTCTAACTAAGAGACACTTGAGTGATTGTTGTAATGGCAGATTAGAGCTGGCAACACATGTCACACATCCTCAACACAGAGACACATGCAAATGTATACATACTTACAGATGCACATAGCTAGGGGGTCCACTAGAGATATCTGTGTCAGTGTGGGTTATTACATGTAACATTATATCTAGCTCTCTCTGCTGAGAACAGAAAAGCAATGACTCCCAATTCCCTTGTTACCTGGATTTGCCTTTATTTATTTATTTATTTTTGATTCGGTCATGGTATGTAACCCAAGATGGCCTTGAACCTTTGAACCTTTAACCCTTCCGCTTCATCTCCTAAATGCTGGGGTTATAGACACATGACAACACTCCCAGCTCTAGATCTTGGCTTGAAGGTATCGTTCTCCACTAAAAGACAACAAAGATCTGTGAAGATGACTGTGGAGCTGGCCAGAGGCACCAGAAATCAAGAGGGCTGGGTATAGTGGTGCAGGCCTGGAATCCTAGCTACTGGGAGGCTGAGGCAAGAGGACCAAGTTCAAGGCTTGCCAGGACTACAGAGAATTTATGGCCAGCCTGAGCAATTTAGTCAGATCCTAGCTCAAAATAAAAAGTATAAAGAGGGATGGAGATAAAGCTCATCTGTGGTGTCTGTCTTGTCTAGCAAGTGTCAGATCCTGGGCACAATCAAATGCTTATAAAAAAAAAATCAAGAGTTTGGGGATATTGTGGTTTGTGTTTCAAGTAACCCCCAAAGACTCATGTGCTGAAGGCTTCGTTCCAAACTTCTGAGAGGTGATGGGCCATTAAGCCACTGATGGATCACACTGTCAGGAGGCAAGGCCTAGTTAGAGAAGGTAGACCTGGCTACGTGTGTAACTTTGAATGGTGTAGAGTTCCCTCCAGCCTTATCCTCTGCCTGTTTCCTGGACACCCAGAGGGACAGTCTCCTCTCTCACATACTCACATAGCTATGCTATTTTGCCCTGCCAAGATCTGATACTGGGGCCAGTCGACCATGCAGGGGAATCCCTGAAACGGGGAGTCAGAGGAAACCCTCCCTCCTTGAAGTTGATTTGCTCAGGTATTTTGTTATAGCAGCAGGATGTAACTAACAGGAACATATCAAAGATATAGGAGTCAACAGGAAAGTCCCAAAGGGCCAAACATGAAATCATTTAAGTGTGATCTAAAGAGCACGGACCTGGATTACAGCCTCAAGTACACAATAAGTAATCAAGTCTGAAGGACATATCTAGTGACCGGTGAAAGGGACTCAAGCCCCAAAATAAACCCACAACCAGGTGTGGTAGCCCATGCCTTTAATCACAGAAAGGCAGAAGCAGGCAGATCTCTTTGAGTTGGAGACTAGCCAGGCCTACATGGCAAGACCCTGTCTCAAGACAAACAAACAAACAGAAATAGACTCACTCTGTGATTAACTTATTCTTCAACATGGATGCCAAAACCACTCAGTGGGAAAAGGTGTTTTCAAACAATGCTAGGACAACTTGATATCTATGTGTAAAAGAGCAAACTTGGAGACCTCACTCATAATCTATACAAATCAATTCAAAAGGAGTCAGAGACCATATGAAAGCAAAACTTGAAAACATTCACAAGGACTCATTGGCATAAGCCTCTATGATCTAGGTTGGCCTCTGCAACCATTTCTTAGGTTCTTAAATATCACATCAGAACAAGCAATAAAACAATGAATAAATTCAGAATTTATGAAAATGTACAATCTCTTAGGATGTCATCAAAAAGTCGCAAGGTCCATAGAACAGAAGAAAATCACAAGTGCACACCACGTGTCTGCTAAAGATCTAGAGTCCCGTACGTTTAAAGAAGTCTTTAGGCCAGAAGCACAAAGACACACACAACCCAGTTAAAGAGAAGTGAGGAGCTGAAGGAGGCGGCTCCTGCCTGTAAGCCCAGCACCCAGGAGATTGAAGCAGGACTGCCATGAGTTGGAGGCCTGCCTGGTCTATACAGTGAGCCCCAGGCCAGCTAGAGCTATATAGCAAGACTGTTTTGTTTTTCCTTTTTGGAAAAACACTTAAGATTTGAAGAAATATTTCCCCCCAAAGATCATACAGAGGAGTCTCAACACCATTATATCATTAGTTGTCAGGAAAATACAAGTCAAAACCATAGATACTACCTTATACTTATTAGGATGAAGATTATTTTTAGAATGACAAATAAGAGGTACTAGCAATGACATGCAAAAACCAGAAACTTATGCATTGTGAGGGTATAAAGTGATGCAAACACTTTGGGATGAATGAACACAAAGTGTCCCATTATGATGGAATACTATTCAGTCACAAAGGGAACTGAGTACCAATACATGCCACAGCATGGATGAAGCTTACAATTACACTAAGTGAAAGAAATCAGTCCCATTAGTCATGTATCAATGATTCCACTTACATGAAATGTATAGAATAGGCCATGTGACTGGGAGAAAAAGTAGGCAGGGAGGGAACTGGAAGTGGTGGCTAGTACTTGTAAAGCACAGGGTCAGATGGTTTTAGGGCAGAATTCTATCAGCGTTTCAAAGAAGAGTTAACACCAATACTCCTCAAATTATTCTACAAAATAAAAACAGAAGGAACATTGCCCATTTCATTTTGAGAGGCCACAGTTACCCCAATATCTAAACCACATAAAGCAGAAAGAGAATTACAGACCAATTTCTCTTATGAACATAGATGTAAAAATACTCAATAAAATACTTGAAAACTGAATATAGACACATTAAAAAGATCAGCTACCAAGTAGGCTTCATCCCAGAGCTGCAGGGATGGTTCAACATATGTAAATTGATAAATGTCATCCACCATACAAGCAAACTCAAAGACAAAAACTACATAATCATCTCATTAGATGCAGAAAAGGTCTTTGACAAAATCCAACACCCCATCATGATAAATGTCTTGGAGAGATTAAAGATATTGGGGACATACCTCAACACAGTAAAGGTAGTTTATAACAAGCCCATAGCCAACACCATCTTAAATGGAGAGAAACCCAAAGCCATTCCACTAAAATAAGGATCAAGACAAGGTTGTCCACTTCCACCATGTCTATCTATTCCATATAGCATTTGACGTTTTAACTAGAGCCATAAGACAACAGAAGGAGATCAAGAGGACACAAATTGGAAAGAGAAAAGTCAAACTATCTTTATTTGCAGATGATATGACAGTAACCCCAGAAAGTCCACTGGGAAACTCCTACAGCTGGTAAACACTTTCAGCAAAGTAGCAGGATACAAAATTAACATCAGCAAAATGGTTACAAAAATCAGCAACCTTCCTATATATAAATGACAAACTAACTAAGAAAGAAATCAGGGAAACAACACCTTTTCTGATAGCCTCAAAAATTATAAAATATATCGGGATAACTCTAACAAAGCAAGTGAAAGACTTGCATGTTAAAAACTTTAAGACAGTGAAGAAAGAAATTGAAGAAGATATCAAAAGATGGAAAGATTCCCCAGGCTCATGGATCAGTAGAATTAATACAGTAAAAATGACCCATCTTACCAAAAGCAATCTATAGATTCAATGCAATCCCCATAAAAATTCCAACACAGTTCTTCACAGATCTTGATGGACAATTTTCAGCTTCCTATGGAAATACAAAAAAACCAGGATAGCTAAAACAAATCCTGAATAATAAAAGAACTGCTAGAGGAAACACTACAACGCTATAGTAAAAAAGACAGCACGGTATTGGCACAAAAGCAATGGATGTCAATCAATGGAACTGAATTGGAGACCCAGACATAAATCCATACACCTACAGACACCTGATTTTTGATAAAGAGAGCAGAAATACACACTAGAAAGAAGACAGCATTTTCAACAAATGGTGCTGGTCAAACTGAATGGTTGCATGTAAAAGAATCCAAATAGATCCATAGTTATCACAAAACTCAAGTCCACGTGGATCAAAGACCTCAGTATAAAACCAGATACACTGAACCTGATAGAAGAGAAAATGGGGCATAGTCTTGAACTTACTGGCATAGGAAAGGACTTTCTGAACAGAATACCATTAGCATAGACCCTAAGATCAACAATCAAAAATGCAACCTCACGAAGCTGATAAACTTCTGCAAAGGATATCATCATTCAGGCAAAGTGGCAGAGTACAGAATGGAAAAAGGTTTTTAGCAACTACACATCCAATAGAGGGTTAATATCTGAAATATATAAAGAACTCAAAAAAGTGGATATCAAGAAAACAGGTACAGATCTAAACAGAATTCTCAAAAGAGGAAAGTCTAATGGCTGAGAGACTCTTAAAGAAATGTTCAACATCCTCAGTCATTAAAAAATGCAAATCAAAACTACTTCAAAATTTCATCCCACACCTGTTAGAATGTCCAAAATCAATAAAACAAATGACAGCTCATGCTGTCGAGGATGTGGAATAAGTGAACACTCATCCATTGCTGGTGGGACTACAAATTTGTATAGCTACTATGCAAATCATAGTGGTTCTTCAGGAAGATGGGAATCAATCTACCTCAAGATCTAGCTATACCACTCTTGGGCATATACCCAAGGATGTTTCATCCTAGCACAGAGACACTTGCTCAACCACATTCATTGCTGTTCTTCATTTACACAATAGAATATTACTTGGCTATTAAAAAATGAAATCATAAAATCCATAGGTAAATGAATGGAACTAGAAAAAATAATTCTGAGTGGGGTAACCCAGACCCAGAAAGACAAATATGGTATGTGCTCACTTATATGTGGAGATTAGCAGTTAAGTCAATGATAAGCAAGCTATAATCTGTAGAACCACAGAGGTCAGGTATAGAGTAAGGGACAAGGGGTACAGATAGATCTCCCTAGGAAAGGGAAATAGAATTGATAGCTATGGATGGAAGAAGCAGGGCAAGGGGACTGAAATGAGAGAATCAAGTGGGAAGAGAGAGGGAAGAGGGGGACAAAGGTGGGAATATGGGGAGAGACAGCTAAAATTAAGGGCCATTTGAGGAGTAGTATAGAAACTTAATACAGTAGAAGCTTCCTAAAATATATACATATATGAAGGCTATCTAAATGAAATCGCCAAATAATGGGAAGACAGGGCCCCAGCTAGGACATCTCCTGTCATCAAATGAAGTTTCCAGTAACCAGGAATGGGTTACATCTAATTGAGATGTTGGTCAAAGGGATCCCATGGGAACCCCCAAACAACACATACTGTTGCCAAGACTATATGTTTCTCTCCACAAACTGATGGCAAGGCCCTATTGCTGAAGACAACACCCACACAACTCATTGAACACAGAGAAGTTGAGCTGGTGCCTACCTACAGCCTTGGACCCCTATGGGCTAATGTTCTTGATACTCAGAAGGTACTTTGCATGCTACCAAAGGAGAAAGATAAACAGCAACCTAGCTACAAACCCTTCAATCTACAATGGTGCTCTGCCTGCAAGATATGCTAGTGCAGTGATGGTACAAAACTTGTGGAAGTAAATGCCCAATATCTGATGTGACTTAAGGCCCACTCCACAAAACAGAACCCATACCTTAGACTGCTTTGGTGATCAAGAACCTGGGACTAGATAGTCCAGGGACCTAAGATAAAACCAAACACTACTGTTCTACTAAAGGGACACAGCAATAAAATGACCCCTAATGAAATTCTGCTACACTCATAATTTCAGTGTCTTGCTCAGCCATCCTCAGAGAAGCTTCTTCCTGCAGCAGATGGGAACAAATATGGGAACCCACAGCCAGACAATATGCAGAGTGAGAGATCTTGGAACACTGGATCCTAAATGGGATGTCTCCATCAAATCCCTCCACTCAGGGCTTAGGGAACCTTGAGGAAGAGGAGGTAGAAAGTGGAATATCCAGAACTGATGGAGGACACCAAGAAAGCAAGGCCTTCTAACCACAACAGGACTGATACACCCATGAACTCACAGAGATAGAGGCAGCATGCGCAAGGCCTGCATGACTCGGGACCAGATGGGGCCCCAGAAAGGAGAAGTGGACACATGTCCTCATCCCTAACCTAGAAGCAATCTCCAATTGATAACCACTTGCAAACAAATGGGAGTCTCCCAGGGAAAACAAACTGTTCTTAAGGGTAAGCTGCTGTTCACCGCTCTAGTTGGCAGCATGAACCTGGAAGAGCAGGCCTAAAACTGAGACGGACTGATGTCTCATGCAACAGCCAACTTCATTCAGAGCATCAGACAACTTATACTCTGGGGGTTAAGAAGAGTCACCTGAGTAAAGTATGCAATCACAAGGACAGACACGGTTTTTCCTAGAGGCACATGAATAACACCAGCTGAAGGAAACTGGCTCCTAACACATTCCAAGAACAATACTGTGTTTTGAAGAAACTGAGGTCGCAAGACTCTTGTCTTGTTTCTGTGGAGTTTTCTCACAAGAACACTCAGAATTCTCACAGGACTCCATTCGTGGACTGTGTTCCCACAGGCTGTTGCCCAGAGCAGATGGCCAACAGAAAACAAACTCCACAGCATCTTTGGAGATTCCTTGTCTTGCAATGTTGTGTCAGGGCTCTTCCTTTTTTCAATTTTATCTTTGATTTTTTTTTATCTCTTTTTCTTACATGTATTATGGCTTCCAGTTTTTATGGAATTCCTGTGTGAATGAGTGGATCTCTGCATCTTTCTCTATGTCTTGTATTTTTTTAATCTCTTTTCCTTTTGTTTTGTCCTATTCTGATGGGTTTTTGTTTATTATATAATTTATTACTATCCCTAAGAAGTCCACTTGTTTTCTTTAAGCATTTTTTAAATGATTGTGTGCATTGGTGTTTTGCCTACATGTACGTATATGTGAGAGTTTGGGTCCTCTGGAAATGGAGTTACAGACAGTTGTGGAGCTGTCATGTGGGTACCAAGAACTGAACCAGGGTCCTTCTCAAAGAGCAGCCAGTACGCTTAACTACTGAGACATCTCTCCAGCCCTGCCTGCTTATTTTCTAATGAAAGACAGAAAGGAGGTGGATTCAGATGGGACGGGAGGTAGAGAGGAACTGGTAGGAATTGAGGGAGACCATAATCAGAATATGTTATATGAAAAAAATCTATTTTCAATAGAAGAAAAAAAATTTTTTTCAAGACAGGGTTTCTCTGTGTAGCTTTGCACCTTTCCTGGAACTCACCCTGAAGCCCAGGCTGGCCTCGAACTCATAGAGATCTGTCTGGTTCTGCCTCCAGAGTGCTAGGATTAAAGGCGTGTGCCACCACCGCTTGGCTAGAAATTTTTTTTTTTTTGGTTTTTCGAGACAGGGTTTCTCTGTGTAGCTTTGCGCCTTTCCTGGAACTCACTTGGTAGCCCAGACTGGCCTCGAACTCACAGAGATCCGCCTGGCTCTGCCTCCCGAGTGCTGGGATTAAAGGCGTGCGCCACCACCGCCCGGCCTAGAAAAAATTTTTAAAAAGGAAATAAAAATGACATTATCAAAATGTAAAGAGTTTTCCCTTTACCTACAGAGATATTTATATGCAGGTAAAGTAATCTCAGAAATGTTTGCTTCAGCAGTGTGTGCCATCATCAGCAAGTGAAAGCAAATTAGACAAGAATGAATAGACAGATGGGTGGTGGTGGTGGTGATGGTGGTACACACCTTTAATTCCAGCACCCAGGATCTCTGTAAGTTCAAGGCCAGCCTGGTTGACAGTGAGAGTTCCAGGGCAGCCACAGCCAGGGCTACATAGAGAAACCTTGTCTCAAAAAATCAAGGGAAGAAAAAAAAATGAATAGACACAGTTAAAAATACTATGCAGACATCAATAGAGATTATATAGAACGCTAATCTGTACCTGTAAAAGCATCTCAGAACTCTATAATGTTCATTTCCTGTTTTACTAAGGAATTCAGAATACATGCTCCTTGTTATGCCCTCAGGCAATCCCCTTTCTCTTCAGAGAGAGGCATTACCATGAATTTGCTCTCAAAATCTAAATTGTAATGTGCCGTTTTCTAGCATTCTTTGCCTTCCTTTTTTTTGCTGGACAGCTCTTTTTGATTCACCATGTTGACACATGTAGCTATTGCTCATCTTAACAGCTATGTAGCATTCCTCTGGGTGAATGTATCATAATGGACCCAGTATCCCACTGAACATGACTGCTTTTCAAGTAAGCAGTGCTTATAAGAGACATTTTCAGACAAGCTTCCTCTGTGTGTGTGTGTGTGTGTGTGTGTGTGTGTGTGTGTGTGTGTGTGTGTGTGTGTGTGTGTGGGTTTCTCTAGAAAACAGTCTCAGAACTGCTGGGTCTTAGCATATGCTTTTTTTTTTTTTTTTAATTTGACCAGATTCAGGTCTACAATATGTTTTAAAAATCCATGGGGCCAGGTGTGTTTAAGGACTTTTTATTTATTTTAGAAAGACAGTATAGTAGATGGCCACATATCCCTTCAGCAGGGTTTGAGAAATAGCTCATAACCAAACACTATCTTTTTTGTTGTATTTACCTATCTGTATTAAGTGATAAATGAAAGTGATACTTGGCTTCACATCAGGTCCAGTTGTTGCCACCAAATAAGTCAAGAAAGTACTTCCAGTTTTCAGAGCTTTGTGGCTTTTGGAACTGCAAAGCAAGCATTGAATGGTTCCCTGCAGAAGTAGCTGCATTGAGTTACTGCCTCATCACAACAAGGTTGGCTCTCCAAATCTTGCCAGAAAGAGTAGACCTTAAGCATTTTGGCAATCTGATAGTTGTGTACACTTCATTCCTAGAGTCAAAACAAAAGAGAGTGCTCAGGCCTGTAAACCCAGCATTTGAGAGGCCGAGGTAAGAGGGTCAGCACAATTTTGAAGTCACCCTGAGCTATGCAAGTACCAGGTCATCCAGGGCCATATAGCAAGACCTTGTCACACACACACACACACACACACACACACACACACACACACACACACGGGGTGGGGGAGAGGGAGAGGGAGAGGAAGAAAGAGAGAGAACACAGGATACACAGGGAAATTTCATTTTTAATATTAATGAAAAAATCAGACATTAAGGAGTATAATTGTGGTGATATGTAGCTAGAGTTTTCCTGCCTGGCCCACAGTCAGGACAAATCTCTGTCACCCGCCAGTCCCACAGCCGCTCAGACCCGACCAAATAAACACAGAGACTTATATTGGTTACAAACTGTATGGCCGTGGCAGGCTTCTTGCTAATTGTTCTTACAGCTTAAATTAATCCATTTCTATAAATCTATACCTTGCCACATGGCTTGTGGCTTACCGGCATCTTCACATGCTGTTTGTCATCGTGGCAGCTGGCAGTGTCTCTCTGACTCAGCCTTCCACTTCCCAGCTCTATTCTCCTCCTTGTCCCGCCTATACTTCCTGCCTGGCCACGGGCCAATCAGTGATTTATTTATTGACCAATCAGCAACACATTTGACATACAGACCATCCCACAGCAGTGATATTTTGTTTGTACTCTAACAAATAAAATTTGCCTGAAAATCAGAGGACAGAGCCAGCAACTAGATTAAACATAGAGGCCAGGCAGTGGCACACACCTTTAATCCTAGCACTTGGGAAGCAGAGATCCACTTGGATCTCTGTGAGTTCAAAGCCATCCTGGATTACATGAGATTAATCCAGTCTAAAAGAGAAATAGAACCAGGCAGTGGTGGCACACACCTTAAATCCCAGTACTTGGGAGGCACACACCTTTAATCCCAGCACTAGGAAGGTTGAGACAGGAAGTGATATGGCCTGGCAGAGAAAGGAATACAAGGTGGGAGGAGACAGGAGTTCGGCAACCCTTTTGGCTGAGGATTCAGGAGCATTCAGTCTGAGGATTCGTGGAGACAGGATCTTCCTCTTTTGGCTGAGGAGTTGGTGAGGTGAGAAGTGGCTGTGGCTTGTTTCCTCTGATCTTTCAGTATTTACCCCAATATCTGGCTCTGGGTTTTTATTATAAGACCAATTAGGATTCATGCAACATATAATAAATAAAAGAATCCACGTGCAGAAAACATTAAACTGTCTACAATTGTGAACTCCCATTCATCTTTACTTTGTTTCATATATTCATTCAATCTAATATTTAGTCAAAAATCACAATAGAATTTTGAAACTTGAAAAAATAATGAATTTATCCTGGAACATTTTGAAAAAGCATGGCACAGGGATCAATGACCTGATTTGGAAGCAGATACAAAAATATGGTGATTAAACAACATGCACAGAAACAGAATGAGTGGGGACTGTGTGGAAAACCCAGAGACAGATCCAGGGGCAAATGGGAATACACACACCATAAAGATGGTGATGCTGTGAGACCACTGAGCAGCCACATACAAGGGAGATCCAAAGGCCACATTGTTCCTGCCATATTCTTCATCACATAGTAAAATTAAAACTGTTAAAGGACTAATGCATTAAAAAGTGAAGCATAAGAAGAAAATGTGGCTTAGTATTTTTATAATCTGAGGTGGAGAAATTAGTCATGAAATCCAATCATTGTAAAGCAGATGTTTCAACAGTAAAACCCCACTCAAACCTCACAAGAATATGGGGGTGACTGATCTTCGGGGTTCCCTCTGCCATCGTCCTGTGAGGGGCTACTCTTCAGCGTGGGTCTTGACTATGAGGTCAGTATCTGCAGTGGGGCCTGGCTGCTTCAGTCTGACAGGAACATTACTCTCCATGTAGATACTGGTTGCTACATTGGTCAGAGCAGTCAATCCATGGAACATTCCTGATCAAACCCAATGGCGTGGCCTCCGATTGAGAGTTCTAAATGCTGCAGGCTATGGGACTTGGTGACCCTCTCTCCCAAGATGGCTACCCTCTCTCCCAAGATGGCCACTGAAGTCAGGTTTTGCTGAGTAGCCTGGAACCCGAAAGCTGACCAAGTGGCTGTGGGTTAGCCACTGTGAGACAAGTGAGATTTTTGGATGGTCTCATTACAAGGAAAGGTAGGGTAACAGAAGAAAACAGAATAACATGGTTTAGTCAGTGAGCTAAGATCCCTAGGAACCCCCTTTAGATTTTCAGTTCTACATCTCTCTTTCTGAGTTGCTTTTTGTTATTCACAAACTAAATTTCAAACTGCTATGTACCATGGACACACTCAGAGACAGACTAGAGGAAGCATGTGAAACAAACAAGTAGTTGAAATCTCCACATGAAGAGCAACAGACCAGCATGGAAAAGAAAAGAGTCCAACAGAAGCAAGGCCAAGCATTATGGCCAGCAACTGACAGATATGATAGGATAAAAGGGTAGATTAATGAACCTACTATTAAAGAACAACAACTTGTTTAAAATGTTTTACATTTGGTATAGATTTTAGTTTATGTTTAAAATGTTTTACACTGGTATAGATTTTAGTTTATTGATACAAGTTTAAATTTAATTTTGCTATATTGTATATATAATTCTATTCTCATTTGAGGTATTATGTTTATGTAACTCATTTAGATTAGAATGGATAATTAAATAGATGAATAATTAGTCATCTACGATAATCATACTTATAGCCAGGTTAGTTAAGTCTTCTAGGTATACATAGATATATTTCAGATAGATAAGTAATCTTCAAATACTTCAAAGACCTACAGAATATGGCATTTAAAATATTTTTAAAAATTTAGACTTTCTGGACAGTGAGACATGTCTGCTCCTGACAGCACCGGATTTACTTCAGAGAGGAGGATGGGCATCGAAGACACTCCATATGGAGTTTATCTTCACCTTGGCAAAAATAGCCATTTGGGCAAGAAACTGTTCTTACCTGGATTGCTTGATCGACTAGACATACAGGACCCATAGAAAGATGACCACTAAACTTTGCTTGACAAAATGGTCCTTCAGGTTCCTGCTTCGCAGAGAAAACTGCCAGACATTCTACAGGACACTGAGAAAAATGACTGAGAGACTCTAGCCCTGTGGGCTGAAGACAGATGCCCCAACTTTACAAAGGAACATGAGGTGACTGTCCAGGCTGTCAGCTGTCTCTGTCTACCCTGCAAGACTCCCGAAAGTTGCTTGCATCCTCCCGTTTCTCAGGTAATAGTATATCCTTCTGAGGTCTTTGATGTAGTTGAAGCTAGATAATTACAATTTTCCTTAGTTATGATAAAAGATAAGTAGATATAAAACCTTAAACTCACAAATATAAGATAGATAGGATATCTTCTTTAATATTGTAACTGTAATTCTTGCTCGATAATTGTTTTGTTATATGTAATCTTACTATGTTAAAGTTAAAACCTTCCTTTTTGAAAAAGAAGAAAAGGGGAAGTGCTGTGGATATCGCTCTGTATAAACAAACACTGATTGGCCAGTAGCCAGACAGAAAGTATAGGCAGGACTAACAGAGAGGAGAATTGAGGGAACAGGAAGGCAGAGGGCCTGGGGCCGCCACCAGGACAAGGAAAATGTAAGGTACTGGTAAGCCATGAGCCACGTGGCAAAGTATAGATTAATAGAAATGGGCTATATATAAGAGTAAGAGCTAGACAATGATAGGCCTGAGCTAATGGCCAAGCAGTTTAAATAATGTAAGAGTCTGTGTGTTTATTTTATAAGTGGGCTCTGGGACTGGCGGGACTGGCGGGACTTTGCGGGAGCTGGAGAGAAATTCTCTAGCTACAGCAGATGCCCAGCTCACTGAAAAATCATAGGATGTAAACTAGAACAAAGAAAGATCATTTATTATTTCTTTTTACTTAAAGGGGTTTGCAAGAATGAAAAATATTGATATTTTGTGCTGAGGACAGAGAAATAGAGTCAGATCTTACAGAGAATATAAAACGTGATTTAAAAATTTCTATTAACATTTATAACTTTAAACCAACCAACCAATCAATCTGTCCTACTTAACATTTATGCTATAAAAATACCGAGGGTACATACAAATATCTTCTTGTAATACTTTATAGTAGCCACATGTTAGGGATATTCTGAATATTGATCAATTCAGAAATGGTGAATAAAGTTTTGGTTCATCCATGAGACAAGGGAGCTATGGGCTTCATAGTTGTGAAGAGACTTTAGATGCATTGGTGAGAAAATAAAACTGTAGTACAATGAATGTACGATTGTCACCTTTTGGGAGGGGTCAGTACATACATGTTCCAGTCATTTGGGAAAAAACCTCATCATCCTGTTAATAGTACTTATATGTAGCAAAGAAGATTAGGGGTCAATGGAAGAAGGCTCAGTTTTGCTAGCTTCCTCCACTACATCACACCATACTCATAAAGACGAGTTCACATCTCCAGGACTTATCCTCATTAGGAACTAAGCTGTCACTTGCTTTTTCTCCTGACTCCATCTGCTTCCAACCTGCTCCTCTGCTTGTGAGATAAATAAAGTGGGACAGCACATGTTTACAGAGATTTTAAAATCATAACGAAATGAACTTAAAGGCTGGTTTGCTTGTCAATTATCTACCACAAAGTGGCAGCTCCAAAGAGTGCTAGCAGCAGGCTCTCCTGAGAATTCATTGTCCTCAGAGACTTCTCCCCCTGGTTCTTAGCCAGCTCCAGTACTGTGACACCTGGGTTGTGTGTCCATGCAACGTTTACTGTGCTGAATGTGCCTAGACTTCAGGTAGGAGTGGTGTTCCTGCTGCCTTTGCAGAATTCAGTATCTCACAGAAGCACCACACAAGGCTGGTCATGGTGGCACACCTTTAATCCCAGCACTAAGGAGGATCACTGTGAGTTTGAAGCCAGCCTAGTCTACATGATGATTCCAAGCCAGCCGGGACTACATAGTAAGACCCTGTCTTAAAAAACAAAAACAAAAACAAAAGCAAGCAAACAAGTTCACAGTAACTAGAAATGACTAGTCAGAGGCTCAGCTTCCTGCTGATGTGGACCACCTACCCATATGACCTGCCTCTCCACCAGCCTGGTGCCCAGCTGTCCCTGGATGGGCCTGTCCTTGTCTTCTTACCTGGTTGTGGTCCTGCTGCCCTGTACCTGAGGCTTTCCTGTTTCTAAGAAGCATTGACGATGTGGTCTTATTTTGTCTTTTGTGTATCTGCAATCTGCCCTCAGTGTCCAGAACCCATATAGTCTTCCACTCCATTCCTTAGTTTCTCTCCTGAAAACTTCTTCCCTAAAACCTTGGAAAACACTTGTGTGAACTGGTAGTTCAGAGATGTCAACCTGAAAAGCCTTAGAGGTGCTGTCATGGGCACCCTTCCAGTGCCTTCGGAAGTGGTTTCCCCAGCAGGCTCTCTAGGGAACAGGCTCACTGGGGAAGCAGCGCCTTCCTCCACTAGCTTTAGAAATAAGCACCCCATGGAATAGAAAGGAAGAGAAAGCCATCCACCCAGCTTTATCTGAGCCTGGTAACAGAGAGGGGAGTGTGAGGGAGAACAAGAGGGAGATGAAGTTAATTACCCTTCCAAGCAAAGGTGAAGCTGGAGATGGCGAGACCCATTTACAGGAGGGAATAGACCCATCATTGAGACTAGAGAAAGGGAGGATTGTTCAGGGCCAGGAAAGCGTCTCAATGTTCAGATTCCATTCCCTTTCTGGAGCTCTGGAGGGAGAAAGGTCATGACTTGGGCTGGGAAGGTACACTTAGCAGACTGGGAGGGGGTTGCTATCTTAGGTCCAGTTCTAGGCTTGCAACCTGCCCCACCCCAAGGGAATGGGCTTCATTCCTTTCTGGAGGCTGGTATGGGCTGGCAGAGGAAGGGGTATCCTGGGAGAGGCCCCCATTACCATCACAAGGGCTGTCAGACCCTACAATGCAGTGGGGCCCCAAATGCAGGGTAACCCTAACCTTGCAGTGATTGAAACAGATAGAGGGGGAGCTCTCCCACACAATGCCCATCCTGGCCCCTCTCCTCCTCCTCCTTGTACTTCCTCAAGAGCCTTTGTCTTCTGGTCCCTTGGGCTTGGAGGCTCTCTCATTCCCCACAAATGCTGCCCATTAACTTCAGAATGAGGCCTCCAGGGGGAAGGCCTGGCCCTTTCTCTCCTTGCTTCATCTCTCAGAAGCTCTTCTGGTTCTCCCCTGCCTGCTAAGCAAAAAAAAAAAAAAAAAAAAAAAAAGCCCAGCTGTGAAAAAAACATCTCTGGGTTTGCATCAGTCTCACAGGGGCTGCTGGTCCTTCCTGGGCTAGACATTTCCAGTTCGTACTCAGAGATGGTGGAAGGTGCTCTGTCTGGGGTGAGCGGCCTGGTATAGCCCAATGACCACACCAGACCCTTTGTCATCTGCCTGTGCCCCAAAGTCCTCTGGACCTTCAGCACACATCCTGCCATGACTGGTGAAAACAAAGCTGCTTTGATCTTGGGGGTGGCCTGGGCTTCTACTGTGGCTCCTGAAAAAGGGTGAGCACCAGTCTTCAAACAGCACTTGGGGAGGAGAGAAAGGATGGCCCAGAGCCTCCAGTGACCACTCCCAGGGAGCTCTCTCTCTGCAGGGGCTTTGTTGTCATCTGGAGTGCTGTAGTCGGGCCTCTTTCTTAGCCATTGATGAAAGCCACAAACCTGCTTTCCAAAAGCAAGAAGCCTGGGTGGAGGAAAGCCCATGTGTACAGCACACCCACATCCACATTTCAAGGAATCTGGACCTCTGGGTCCAAACTACATGCTATTAGGAGGAGGTATATATTTTGGCACCAAAGTGAGAACAGAGGAGGCTCCAGGTGGTACTGAGGGCAGGCTTCTCTTGAAGGCTGGCTTTACTCAGAGCCAGGCAGCTGGTGGCCCTGATTCCTGCACAGGGGTGTGAGGTGCATATTTCCCATCAGCCTTGTGCTGGGCTTGGAGAGGAAGCCAGGAGACAAGGCAGCTATGGAAACATCTGTGAGACGCTCAGCTGAGAGGCATGCTGTAAACTGGAGGGAAGTGACGACAGGGCCTTCAATAGTGCATGGCTATACCAGACCAGGCACTGCAGCCAACCTTCACAGTTCTCACATTTTACAATACCCTATAAATTAGGAACCACTCTAATGGCACTAGCGAGCTAGCAAGTGAATTGTTCAAGATGATCCAGCTAGCAAGCTGCATCAAAGGAATGGAAGCCCTGGTCCTCTGTCAGCAAAGTCCACAACAGTGTCAGGCTGGTGGCTTGGTGTTCTTTCCAGCCTCTTCCGAGGGTGAGCAGGCTGGCCCTATTGCATGGAACAGGACCTCACCATGGTTGCATAGTGCCCAAAGGTCCTTCACTGTCTCCCAGCATGTAACAGGCTAGGGGTATCTTCAAGCTTTAATGTGATCTGCCCCTCAAGCACTCCTGTGGTGTCCTACAGTTAAATCCTAAGGCCATACTAAGGAGCACCTGCTCTCTCTCTCTCTCTCTCTCTCTCTCTCTCTCTCTCTCTCTCTCTCTCTCTCTCTCTCCTGTCTTCCTTTCAGACCTTCTTCATACTGCCTGCTGCTCAGCTCCCCCTCTGCCAGGCTAGCTTTGCTCTGGATAATTCTATATCATTCCTGCTGGGCTGGAGCCTGTACCCACAGAGTGGGTAAACAGCCCACTCCAGTCCCCCACATAAACAGGCACTTCAACGTACTTCTCTTGGTGGCTGTGCCAAGTGTCCATTATACATCTTAACAACACCTGAGGTCACAATATGGCTTCTCTACACCACGTTCTTGCTCTGTTCCTCAGTCAGCTGAGTGGGGGCACACTGCCTGCCATCCACTATTTGCCATGACACATTGTGCCGAAGGGATAAAAACCAAACCCTCACAAGAAACACAGTGACTATTAGAACAGGTATGTAGGTTCTCATATTTAATAGCAGTTAAAAGAGGAACGTATACAGGGGAACGGGACACACATGCTCTTTCCACAGAGGAGCCCCCCCTTCTGCAGCCGCCTGCAGCAGAGCTGTTTCCAGGTGAGTACGAGAGGAAAAGCCTCCTTTTAGAGGTACAGATGGATCTCACTGAATTTCTCCCACAAATGTGGAACTGTGCAAAATGAAAAGGCTATTTCCAACAAATCCGTGAGGAGTGACTAAAATGCAGATGAATAAAAGAAGGAAGGGAGGGGCAGAGGGAGGAGGGTACAGCAAAAAGCAGTCTGGAGGAGGCCTGGTGAGGCCAACTGAGCCTGCACTCAGAGGTTTGAGTAGGAAACTCCTGGCCGGTGTCACCCTGGGCCTGGGACCTGCTGAGCTAGGTGCTGTGGAGCTAGATGGACCATTGGGCCTGGTGCATGACAGAGTCACCGGGAGATACTCCTTTTGCCAACAGGGACTCTATGGGTTCCCATGTGCAGCCTTCTTCTTCTCTACCCACACCAGTGCCACCTGGTACTGAGAGGTTTTTTATTTGTTTGTTTGTTTGTTTTCCATGAATGGTAAAAAGTAAGTGAGCCTCTGCCTAACCACAGCTCACAAATCAGACTGTCTACATGGATGTGGATCTGGTTGAAAGGTCAGACCTCCAGGCAGCAGTGTCTCACCCACCTGAGACTCTTTAGGATATGTGTGCCTGCAGGCATCTGAGGTAAGGTCCCAGAGCCTGAGGCCTACAGGCACGCATACTGTGCGCAAGTCCTCAAGGGCAGCTCAGCTTTAGGCCTTATGGATAAAACGAAAAAAGAAAAAGTCCTACTTCATCAATTCATAATCACCTTGACAGTGTAGGTCCCTGGCTTTCAGAGCTCAGAAGGAGCATGCCGCTTTTTGTTAGGGAACAGTGCAGGAAGATGCAGATGTAGAGGCAGGAGGAGAAAAGGCAGGTGGCCATCCTCATACACCCTGAGATTGGATGAAACTCCCTTCAGCAGGACTCTGCTGTGGAAGGTAAAGTGGTCCTGCTCCTCCACCTGTTTTCATTCACTCTATGACAGTTCCTCTGCTGCAGAGGTGGAGACTAGACAGGCAGCGAGATGGAGTCTTAAAGGACAAATGCTGTGACAGTCTAGCAGTCTCTCTCCTGCACTGGAGATCTCTACACTGAAGGCTGACGAGCCCTGGCAAAGGGCCTTTCTTTCCTTCTCAGTCAGCAGGACTTCAGTTAGTAGAATCACTTCTCAGCCCTATCAACAAATCCAGGGCTTAGAGACACCACCTTGTTTTCTTTCCCACAGGCTCCTGCCTTTCCTTGGCTAATCAAGTTTTTGGTGTTCTTATGAGACTCTCCTCCTGAACCTTTGGGCCATCGTGTAGCCCAAGGATGAGACTTACAGGCATCTGCAGAGCACCTGAAGCTGTTCTCTCCAGCTGGTATTCAAGATGGCTATGGTAAGGGTGGGGTATGTTCAAGATGGGGTAAGCTATGCTGGGCTGGGAGATAGAGAAGTACTGCTGTCCCAGAAGCATGTAGGTGACAAAGGCAATGAAAGATTGTTCGACCAGTAACTCTGCTCATCATTGAATCTGGAAACACTTTTGTGACATCTTGGTTAGTGTTTCATGATGCAATTATACTCTTACCAGCAGTCAGACTAACAGCTTCCACAATTGTTTGAGTGTGTAGATGCTTCTGACCAATGTCACAGTAAAGCCCTTGCATTGTCTCAGGCGTCTATCTGGCTGGCCCAGGCTCCAGAGATCAAAGATAGGACTCCAGGAACATACTCTCAGGTGAGGCCAAGGGACAGCTCAGAAGATGGGAGCCCTGGGCTTGAGCAAGATGAGCTTTGTCTCTACGATGTGACTTAGTTGATGATAGCTGGGCCACAGGCAACAAGCCATGAGCTACAGCTGACCCTGTCTACCTCATGGTAACAGATCCATGCTCAGAAACATCCAGTCCTGTGGAGGTTGTGCCCACCATGCAGAGCTTGGGACATTTTCTTTAAAGATGATAGCCAGAAGGCTGTTGTTAAAACATGAGTGAGCAATCTCAAGAAGTCATAAGGCTCTACCCAAGGTGAAGGCACCCAGGCTGTTTTCAGGCTTCAGGGGTTCAGACCATTTAGAGATGTTGCTGCAGGAGGCAAGCGTGAGACTCTCACTCAGGAACCTTCAGAAGCACTGCTAATCTACATTATGAACCAAGTGTTATGGTCATGAAAGAAGGGACAGAGATGAATGGAAAGGGGCTGGGGTCCTTGGGGACCCAAATTGGCTTTCAAGATCCAGAAAAACAACTTACCCAGTGGGGCAACTTGCTTTTCAGCATGGACCCAAGTGTTTACTCAGCTAACCACCCCTCTCCAGCCACAAGGCCCAGTTAGACTACACTAATGAAACTGTCACCTATGGGGACCAGAGTGAAACTGTCATCTTGCCACATGCCACACTCTTATGAGGCAATAAGTCAGCCAATGAGGCAGATGGATATTCTAAACTGAGGCTGGCTTTGGTGTACTACGTCAGTATGTCTGCCAGGCTCTCCTATACACTTAAGCGAGCACTTGAGAGCAAACAGGACACGCATTATTATTCTTTTACTTCCTCATCTCAACTCCCAGCACCCATGAATTTGTGGGGCCCCGATAAGAGGCAGCTCATCATGTTAGCACTGACAATGCATCCTTCCCAGGATAACACAGAAAGTATGCCAGTAACTTCCCCTGAACCCCTCCTGTTCTTGATTATTCTGTGCCTCTCTTACTACAGGGAAAGGTTATGTGAATACTGTACAGGGGTTAATAAAAAAATACATATGCTCTCTTTGAGGAAGAATGCACAAATGCAGGGCCAGCCCAGGAGAGATCCTGGACCATGGGCTACAGCAAATGGCCTCTGTGGGCCCAAGGCCAACATTCAGGAGTGGTGGCTGCTGATGAGTCCTCGGAGCTGCTTGGCCACAGTGTCAATCAATTTCTGCTTGTCTCGCTCATTTTTCCGGAACTGTGCAAACATGTTATTCTTGCGGCTAGTATCTTTCATCCTAAACAGAGAAGGAGAGAAAGGGGCAAGGTGTTTGAGATAGTACCAGACAAAGAATAAGCAGGGAGTAGATGGATGGCAATATGTATCTTAACCATTACTCAGAGTGGAAGAGTCCAGAACATTCCCACTGTCTAGTTACCTACTCATTATGGAGCTGTCCTTCAGACACCCACCACCTTCCTAACTTCAGTTGCCTTTGGTCAAGAGCTAGCTTTGGAGGGGTCAGGTCCTTATCCTCATACCTTTCCCATCTGGTCCACCCTTATGTCTTCAGATGAGCACCTTTATAGGAGTCTAAGACAAGGCACAGCTCTGCTGGCCAGCAGACTCCTAAAATTGTCTGGGGTACACTTATTTCATTAGCCTACTGGGACCTAAGAGATGGAATTTGGAAGGTAAGGCAGAAAAATATTGTCTTAAAATTAATTGCAAGAGATCATGAGTCACCTGAGATTCACTGTACAACTTTCAGCCCCACTCTAGCTGGTCACTCTTTCTTGCCACTAAAAAAAATGAAGAGTAGTCTCTTCATTAGTTTCAGGACTATGGATGAGAAGCAGTATTTTGCCATGTGGGCATAGTGATGAGGGAAGCAGGTTCCCAGGGGATGGGCACCTTCTCAGGCAACAAAGCCACGCTTTATGTGAGACACAGCGTGAGCTCTCAATGATCGTGTACAATCTCAGATCTTTGTTCTGGGTTCTGTTAAGGCTCTGCAGGTGATATTACTGGAATAGAAATAATGGCTATAGCTCTGTCAGGCGAATGGCTCTAATGGGGAGGCAGGGTGAAAGAAAGTAAGGACAAACTGACATTACTGCAGTCTCCAGGTCCAGCCAAACCACTGTGTCAGAGCCCAGGACTATGCTGTTCTCTGTAGAGGGCCTGAAATCCATGGCATCCAAATGCTGATGACTTACTCTGGCCTAACCTCTGCACCGACTGCCAGCCCATGGGTGGGGTAGGCCGGCTGGCATTTTTGTTCTTGGAATTGAACTGGCTCTCTGCTATTAGGGCTACATGGGGAAAGTCTAGAGGAGGGTCTAAATTACTCCCAGGCATACTTCCTAAAGGTCTTTGGCCAATCCTGGGCCTTCTTTCCTCCTCTGTGGGCAGTCTTTTGAAGAGGGATATAGTCAGAGGCCACGAATCAGGACAGGAATCCCACAAAGGCAATTTACATCTTGTATAGATGCTTCACACCATGCACAATGTGTGCTCATCTGTGTTTATATATTCACTGGAGAGCATACAGTCCATAAGGGCAATCTGAGTGGCAAGGAAGCAGAGCTGTCTGGCTCTTTGACAGTGACCACCAAAGCTATCTGTGACTTTTCTCCCTAGTCTAAGCTCAGAATAATCCTTTCAGGCTGGAGGTTTTTTATCCAGCATGGAGCTCCTGCCCACATGTGGAAGCCTGTTCTAGGCTAGGAAGGAGGGCAGATGACTTGACTTTCCTTAATGCTCTTAAGGCCCTGGTGAGCACAGTTTGCTACTTCAAATACTAGTTGCACAATTCTGTTTGTGAAACCGGCAGAGTTTTAGATTATTCTGAAGGACTCCCTTCCTTTTGCTGGATAAGCTATAAATCTAAACAACACAAAACCAACAGGAAAAAGGAAACAGAGAAGCCCTTTTTATATTTGCAGGACATTTGGCTTGACTGATGTTATAATTTCCTACAGCAGTGCAGATATGGATGACCAGAGACAGCCTGTAGTTCAAGCGGAGGATCCCGCACTCTGTAGAAAGAGAAGAGCCAAAAGGCAAGTTGTTCTTGGCCACTAAAGCCTTTGGTTGGAACCATGCTCTCAGGTGCCCTGATGGTTTGTACCCAGCAATGTGAAAAACTCAAAGTGAACCCTCCTTTCTCCTGCCCTTCTATAAGCCTCGAATTCTCTTTTCTTCTAGTTGGGCCACCTTTTAGTGACACAGGAACTTTCCTTTCTTTCAGATAGTACTGTCAGTGATCTGGGTTCTTCTGTCTTGACTCACTAGGAAGGGACAGATTTGGAAAGAGAGACTGGCAGGCTTGGGTAGCAGTTGCCTCTGGGGAAGCAGGAACAGGACAGAGGAGAGAAGGAATTCCTCTGAGGCTGGAAGATGTGGATATTTCAGTGACCTGGGAAGCCCTTGCTTTCCAATGTTGGGGATAAAGATGTCAAGTTCACTGATGGCTAGGACTCAGCACACAGCTTTGTTGCATGCTAGGCCAGAATGGTGAGACATCACCAATTGCCATACCTAAGGAAAAGTAAAGGATCTCAAGAGAAGTGACGAGTACCAACTTAAACATCAGACTACCTCCCCATTTCCACTGGGTAATGAGAACTCTGGGCCTGGCTTGCCTCTGATGAGGAATCCTCATGAGAGATGTGGGGTCTAGACCCTAAAGCCATAGGCCTTGTCCCTAGGAGCTCCTCTGACAGAGCTGAACTGCAGGCCCTGAGCCAATTAGAGTGCCAAGCAGGCCAGGAAGCTGAATAGAAGAGATCCCTAGTACTGATGGGAAAAGTCCCTGCCATCACTCCCACCCCCAAATGAATTGGTAAACCAAAGATCTGTAAGGAACAAAGAAAGAGGAAGTGCCTAGCACCAGGCTGGTTTAGAAGATTAGTTTGTCAGTGTGAAGACCACTAACAGGACCAGGACTTTAGTTTAGTTATTGGCATCATTGAGGAAACTGGAAGGACTTGCCTCAAAGTGATGGAAAAGTCCCAAGTGAATAACATACTTACTCTCTAGATATCCTAAAGAAGAAAGTCATTGGGAGAGAGAACCACGGGAGAAAGTTAACATGAAACCATCAATTCTCAGCATGTCTCTTGACTTCAAACACAGAGCCCAGCGTCTTACTCTTGTCTATTCTCTGCTTCCCCTTTACATTTGGCACATTCTCCAACACCCTCACCCCCACACACAGTAAAAAAGGTACACCTTGATTTCTATTTTTGTCTAAAGCTCTACTCTGATCTCCTGGATGCTAGCCCTTGTCTTTCTAGGTTTGGAGCGTGCTTGGCTGCCCATACACGTAAACTTTCTACACTGCCTTGATACAGGTACTCTTGTGACTAGTCAGTCTTAAAAAGCTCTTTGACATGAGTATGCCAGTGCGCGCTCTCTCTCTCTCTCTCTCTCTCTCTCTCTCTCTCTCTCTCTCTCTCTCTCTCTCTCTTTCTCTCTCTCTCTCTCTCTTTCCGGAGTTGAGGACTGAACCCAGGGCCTTGTGCTTCCTAAGCAAGCACTCTACCACTGAGCTAAATCCCCAACCCCAATAGGTTAGCAAAACCCATAGTGAGATTGCAGTGCATACCACTGGCACCTGTGTACCAGTGGCTAGCTTTGAGATGTTTGGTGTTGGATAACCCAGTTCAGTGAAACCACATTTCTGAGGAGCTCTGCTCTACATATCATTAAACCCTGAGGACTAGGACATGCTCTTCTGCTTACCAGACTGGCCTGAGCCCAAACTAAGTCATCTCACTATCTTATCTTCTCTAGGGAAAGACACTTTGTCTAATTAGGCTACAGAGCAATATAGAATCCCATTCTGATTTGTTCTTATAGCTTGCTGGAGCTGAGAATTACAACTGGATTACCAAGTGCAATGGTCAAGATGGCTGACGGCACCTGAGCTAGCTTCAAAAACAAAGATGTTTTTCAAGGCACTGGAAACAGGAAAATGGCCTTGTATGCCACCCCTTACCCCACTGCCCACTTCCCCATACAGAGGACAGGGCTAGGTACTCACTTTTCAAGCAAAGTCAGAGCAGTCACAGGGTTCACCCGGAGGTACTTGCAGTTGGGCTGTCCATAGTCAGCAAGGTATGTGGACCAATCCCACTGAATGAAGAGGTCCAATAGCTGAAAAATACCACAATCCCCATACCAAGGGTTATTCAGACAAAGGAAACCAAGACCCCAGAAATCCCAATATTCCTTACTACCAGCTAACTCTTGAAACACAGAAATGAACATGTAATAAAAGCAAATACAGCGGCAGACCACACCACAACTAGGAAAATAACCAAGTAAATGTCAGATGACAGAGTAATTTTCACCATGAGCCAAAGTCCATCATTGAGACCCCATACTACAGGGAGCCTTAGAGGCAGTCTATGGAGAAACTATTCTGGGCTGATCTCAAATGTAGGCCCCATAGTAATCACCCACTTATTCATTTGAGAAATGCCTATCATGAGCTTTCTGAACATCAAGTTCTACTCAAGGAGCTCAGAATTCAACAATGAACAAATTAAGTGGGTACAGCCCAGAGCCACGATGCAACTTCAACCTCAGTTAGTGAGTACTGGTGCTCCTCATACTCTCATTTTGTAGACTGGCCAGTGTCCTTGACAGCCTTGCTGCTGGTAACACACTGTCCTAGACTGTTTGGGATCAGGCACTACATCTAGTTAATATCTTTTGAGTTGACTTTCGTCTGGACTATTTCCATAGCCTTTTTTGTATACAACACTGACATTTTTGAAGAGTGTAGTCCCCCGGCCTCTACTGTTCCCTCATCTTCATCTTGTCTGATGTCTTCTCAGATATACAATATGGATTTCCAACTAGAATTCTACACAAGTGACACCATGTCCTCCTCCGGGGTATTCCTTTCTTCTTCACTGGTAATACTAGTTTTGACCACTTGGTCAAGATGTCTGATTCCTCAACTATTTAATTAAGAGGTTGTACTCTGTAACTAGTAAGAAACTGGGGAGACTATTTATTAAGGATTTATTTCTACTTTATGTGTATGAGTTTTACCTGCATGAATGCCTGTGAACTATGTGCATGCATGGTGCCCTTAGAGGCCAGAGGAGAGCATTGGATCTCCTAGGACTAGAGTTACAGATGGTTGTGAACCCACTGTGTATGTACTGGGAACCAAACTTGGGACCTCTGCAAGAGTAACCAGTGTTTTTAACCTCTGAGTCATCTCTCCAATCCCTTGGTAATATTGATTTATCAATCAAAATGGTTTAAATGTGAATACAATCCATATGAACAGGAACAACAGCAAAAATAAAACTTTTTTTTTCTCAATAAAAATAGGCCAGTTGCTAGAAGGTCTCATTCTACGAAGACACCACTTTCAAGTCTTAGTGAAAAGAGCCCATGGAATCCACCAACTGTGTGTTCTACTTCATGCCCTTAAGAACCTTACGAAAAGCAGTCCCGACACAACAGAATGATATTTGCAGAGTGTAATACTGGAGTGACAGAACTGAGGTTGATGGCTACAATCACATTCCCGTGTATTAAACTGTTAATTATTTATATAGTTCATTGGTTCAACAGCATAAAAATAGAGAACAGCACCTTGAAATTTATCTCATTCCATATTCAGAGATAAAAGGGTTATCTTCCCATTATTTTCTGGAGGCAAGTCCTTGTTTACAGAGTCTGATGACAATTACACACTGGTGTTTTCCAAAGCTACTGTATGAAGAGGATGCTGAAGGCCATCATTATACAGCATATGGTGACATAAGGACTCTTGCATTCACCAATTCAGGCACACTTTCAAAATATTCCCAGTAGTCCAGTTTTATTTCTGTCCAATAGGCTGGGTGCCAAGGATCAGATATAAGCACATGGACATATAAGCAGCAAGATTACAGTCAGCAGACTCTGAAAACTGAAAATGGCAGACACAGTGAGGCTGCTGCTGGTCCAGCCATGTCACCCTTCTGGGCTGGGGCTCCCTGGGTAATATTTAAACTCACACAAATATACTACTGCTCTTGATTAAATATTTTTCCTTATATAGAACATCTAGGGAAGACTCTTTCCTGATCTAGTTATCAATACTGTGTACAAACACTACCTTCCTTCCCTCTACATTGATCATTAATTCAGCATTCATTCTGCTATTAGGGAATGCTCCTCTTTCTCTCCTGTGTGGGTTTCCTACTGGTATGGACTCTGGGATCCCCACTTTTTTTAAATTATTAATTGATTATTTATTTTACATCTCAACTGCAGCCTCCCTTCTCTCTTCTTCTCCCACTCCTTCCCCACTCCTCCTACCCCCCCACATCCACACTCCATCCTTCCTCTGTAATTGCTCAGAAAGGGGCAGGTTTCCCATGGGCTTTAGCAAAGCATGGCATATCAAGCTGCAATAAGACCAAGCACCTCCCTCTGTATTCAGGCCGGGCAAGGCAATCCAGCATGAGGACTGGGTTCCCAAGAGCCAGCCAAAGCACCAGGGACAGCCCTGCTCCCATTGCCAGGAATCTCACATACAGACCAAGCTACACAACTGTCACATATATGCAGAGGGCCTAGGTCAGTCCCATGCAGGCTCCCTGGTTGTTGGTTCAGACTCTGTGAGTTCCCATGAACCAGGTTAGTGGTTTCTGTGGGTTTTCCTGTGATGTTCCCGACCTGCCTGTTTCCAACAATCCCTCCTCCCTCTCCTTAGCAAGACTCCCCTAGCATGGAGCAATGTTTAGCTGTGGGTCTCTGAATCTGCCGCCACCAGTCACTGGATGAAGGCTCTCTGATGACAACTGGGGTAGTCACTAATGGGATCCTCACTCACCCCCCCCCCCCCCCCCCCCCCCCCCCCCCCCCCCGAGATAGGGTTTCTCTGTGTAGCTTTGGCGCCTGTCCTGGAACTCGTGCTGTAGCCCAGGCTGGCCTCGAACTCATAGAGATCTGCCTGGCTCTGCCTCCCAAGTGCTGGGATTAAAGGTGTGCACCACCACCACCCGGCCTGGGATCCCCACTTTTAATGGCTTATGCTATATATACTGTTTGGGGACTCAGACTGTCCCAGCATTGGCAAGTAGGAGTCCCTTCAAGTTGGGCACGTGTTCCTGTGTTATGACCTATAATTTCTGGAGCACTTCAGACAGAGCTTTCTGGTACAACAAGGAGTTGCATTAAACCAGCTCAGTGCTGCAATCAGCCATTATTTTTTGAGAAGATTCTTTTAGGGGGAATGCTATGAAAGAAAGGATTTTTTTTGAATATCTCTGTTTCCTGCTATTGGGAAGGCAACTTATGGGGACCTAAGCTCTTCAACACATGACCTACTAATATGCATGTAGTAAACCCCCCGACACCCACAAATACTAAGAGTCTCAACACTCTCACAGGTTCTCTTTTGTTTCCCTGGTGAGAACCCTGGCTTTCAACATCTTCATTTCACTGATCATCCTTACATCTGAAGTGGACTCGGGGTTGTTTGTACATACCACTAAAACAACACCCAGCCAACTAAACAAGGCGACTGAAGATGGAGCTCAGGACTGGTTTGCAGCTCTTCCCCCTACCATCAAACGCCATGCTCGTAAGTAACATGGATAACTTGCCATGCTGTTCAGTTCGATGCAACTGGTCCAGTTTTGTTTTTCTTTTTTAATTTGTTTTTAAAATTAGGTTCTTCCCTCCCCTATCCTTGTTTGTTTCTAAATATTCACTGATTCTGTTTCTGAATTAGGGGCTCCCCTGAAGCAAGGTCAAACCTCTTCTTCTTCTTCTCCTTTTTTTTTCTTTTTTCCCAAGACAGGGTTTCTCTGTGTAGCTTTGACTGCCCTGGAACTCACTATGTAGAGCAAATTTTTTAAACTTTGAACTTAGACCTTAAACTAGACCAAATTTATTTATTTTTGTTTTTTTCAAGACAGGGTTTCTCTATGTCGTTTTGGTGCCTGTCCTGGATCTTACTCTGTAGACCAGGCTGGCCTTGAACTCACAGAGATCCACCTGCCTCTGCCTCCTGAGTGCTGGGATTAAAGTCGTGCGCCATCACCGCCTGGCTAGACAAACTTCTTAAAGACTTTCTTTTTTGGATTTGTATTGTAGCTGAGAGAGACTGGAAAAATCCAAAGGAGTCAAAGGCAAAACTTTTTCCCAAGCTTAGCTATACAGATAGAGAACAGACAGGTTCTAACAGCAGGACAAATACAAAGGTTCAGGAAAGACTTTTGGGGTGAGACAGTATAAAGATAGGCCAAACTTACAATTTGTGTTTCCCAAAACTAACCTGCCAAGTGGACCAAGCCTGGGGTCCTTGCAGGTGGCAGGCACTAGAGAGAAGACTGTCTGAGGACAGAGGAAGATCCAACTAGCCCCAGCCTTGGCTATCTGATTTCAGGGTTCCAAGGGAGGTACCCATAAGTAGTGCAGAAGAGCCCAGAGGATTCTGGTCATGCCTGCACCAGCTCCACTGGGTAGCAATGGCCCAACCTCATGTTGCCAAAACCTCCTCTTTCTAGCATGGTGCAAAGATTCCACAGAGAACCAAGAATGGCAGGAGCAAAGGTAGGTACACATAGCAATGGACGCCTTGACAGGAGCCACACCCTGCTTCCCATAGACTTGATTTGTTGACAAGTTTCCTCTTGAACAGGCTCAGTGATTCCTGTAGAAACTACTCTGAAAGCAGGAATGTCCTTGAGGTAAAAGGAAAACTTGAGTGTAAACCTTATATACAGCCAAAAGAATTCTTCATGCTAAACAGGATACAGTACAATACAATAATGATATCATGTCTCTCTGAGAAACTTATATAATCCTCCCAAATTCTAAATATGCTGTGTCTTCTGTAAGTACAGTTTCCTTACAAAAGGGAACAGGAACATTAGAACACTAGACAGGAGTCCCTTGCTCACTGACAGTCTGACAGGATAAAATTCATCACATCATCATAAGACATTTTTCATAATATACAACCAGCAGGTACATTTAGGAGGCAGCAGGGCATAGCAAGAGCAAATGCAGGCTCAGCGTCCCCCAACTGAGAGTGTGATCACAGATAAAGCTTCTATCAACAACTGAGGGCAAGCCAAGATAAAGACTGTAGAGAAACTGCTGAACAGCAGACCCAACCATAACCCATCTGTGTTTATTGCCAGGATTTCCCCTGACCCCATGCCCTTGGCCATACAATTTCAAAGAATAGCTTTGGCTTGCCTCCTCCATGACCTCAGAAATGTTTCCTGATACAGACATCTGGGCAAATGTCAGAAGAGGAATGAAGAACTTTAACAAACACAGTACCAACAATGTAGCAGGCATTCCTGGGTACTGCACAGGGAAGATAGTGAGATGCCATGTCCAGTCTTGAACTGAAGCTGGTAAATGAACCTATGCAGAGTGATGGACACTAAAATACTTTAAGAGGATGACACAGTTCACAAGAAAGGCTTATAGACCCAGGCCAGGCAGGTGGGGACTGGCAGGGGTGAGGTGGGGGTGCCAGGCAAGGAAGCTGACAAGGCAGTCTCTGAGGAGTACTTTAGATAAAATAACTAGGAGAAAGGAAGCAAGGGACAAATGAGCCTTGAGTTGCTAAGTTAAGGGCACTAAATTTCACCTAGAAGCCTCTCTACTTGTTTTACAAGGATGCTCCCCAATATTTTCTAGGGTAGAAGATGGAAAACTATAACCACCACCTATTTTTTTAATAAAGTTTTATTGGAACAGAGCTGTGTTCACTGGCTAACATATCTATGGCTGCTTTTATGTAGTATTAGCTGAGGCCAGTAGCTATGACAAATACTACCACATGCCAGGAAAGCCTAAAGCTGTACTCTTGGACTTTTCAGAGAAGTCTAGCTTTAGATCCAGGTCAAGAAGGGTAGTGTGTGTGTGTGCGTGTGTGCGCGCGCGCGTGTGTGAAGATGTGAGCTTTCTCATATCTATTAAATTAAAGAAAGGAAGGCAAGAAGACAAGGTTTTCAATCACAAGGGGGTAATAAAAACTTCATTATTGTAACAACTGGACCAGAATTCCTTTAGGAGAGAGAAGTGCTTTGGGGAGAAGTGCTTGAGTGAGCCCCTCAAGATACAGAGGCATCTGCAGATAAAGAGTGAAAAAATTGTGACACTGGTTAAGAGGCAGACCTGGAAGAAGGGCAATTTAACTAATGTGTGAGAAGGGCTAAGAAGAAAATCTCTAAAGGTTCTATGGCCTGGACAACTCTGGAGACCGGGATACTGAATAAGGAGTTTTTTCAACGCTGCTGCTGTCTAGTTTAGACAAATCTCTGGTTCCAGATGCTCAAGTGGAGGCTGGTAGGCTGGCTCTTCCCTCTCCCCTGCCTCTCTGTGTGTCTCAAAGCACAACTAGACAGCTGCAAGCTTACTGAACAACAGAAGCCCAGGAGGCACAGAGATGGACAATACACATGGGCTCACAGCAATTCAGAGGAGGCCTCTGGATTTTCCACAGGTGACAAAACTGGGACTGGAGAAGCCTCCTGGGCTCTCTGGATCTCTACCCGAACCTTGCAACAATGGCCATGCTGCAAGCTGGGTCCTGGAGCTTCCAGGAGGGTCTGGTCCCCTTTTCCCTTGCAGGGAAAGAGGGAAGGGAAAAGGTGAGTCATGGGTGTGTGGCTGGTTCCTTGCTGTTCATGTAACCCCACTACTTGGATGTAGGCATCATGAAACTCTGTTTCAGTGGGCAACTGAGCAACAGCAGCTTCTTCTTAAAGAAAACATTACCTTCAGAAACATTTATTTACTTCAATAATACATGTTTCTAGATTGCCTATCTAAGACTTTCACTCCTAAGGTTATATTGGCAGGCAAGGGAGAGGTAGATAGGTCGAAGGTGCCCCCACAGTCATCTCCAGCTGGGGTCTGCAGGAGCCTCTGGAATGGGGACACAGTACCAAACCTCTTTCCAATCATGTTGCCCTGTGTTGAGGGGACAGAGGCAGGACCTTGACTGGTGCTGACTAAGTTGCCCCTTTTAGGGGTGGGGAGACAGCAGGTGAGAAGTTTGGGTAGAAATTTTGCCATAGATGTAGTAGGAGAAGAGGACTGTAGCCTTGGTTTTTTTTCTTCCAGTATCCTATTGTTTGGGTTAGGGACTATATTACTGAGTTGTTAACTGAACTATCAGACATTTTCAGGTCAAAACAACTGGGTTTAGGAGCATCTCTGCAAAGAGACCATAAATGGAAGGTAATATCAAAAATACAAGTATAAGCAAGCATCAAAACAATGGCAGAACTCAATGGCTCTAACCACAGGACAAGCTCTGTTTCACTCACTCTGTTTTACTTTTTTTAGAAAGTAAAATCCGTGATACATTTATCAGACATGATAAATAGCCCTTAAGATTAAAATTATTAGAAAAGATACTTGAAATATGATTTATATACAGAGATGTAAGTGGTGAATTTTTCTTAGCCTATATACATAATATACACCTTGAAATATTAATTCGTTAGTATGTATATGCAAACATATGTAAACATACAACACACACACACACACACACACACACACACACACACACACACACACACACATGCCTCTAAAGACAATGATAATGTTTGTAGACATAAGTTTCTGTCCTACCAGGTCCCACAGCCATTCAGACCCAAATAAACACACAGAGGCTTATATTAATTATAAACTGTTTGACCTATTGCTCAGGCTTATAACTAACTAGTTCTTATGCTTAAATTAACCGATAATTCTTGTCTATGTTTAACCACATGGTTTGGTACCTTTTCTCAGTCCAGCATTTTCATTTACTTCCTCTGCATCTGGCTGGCTACACTGTCTCTGCCTTTTCTCTTCCCAACCTTCTCCTAGTCTGGTCACCCTACCTACACTTCCTGCCTGGCTACTGGCCAATCAGCGTTTTATTAAACTGATAGGAGTGACAAATCTTTACAATGTACAAGAGCATTATCACACAGCAAATGTTCCATGTCAAACTGCAGTGGGGAGAAAGGTGTGGACTGGAATATCTTTTTGTATCTATTCATATCTAATTATAGTTGATTAATAAATTGTTATCAACATAAATATATATTACAGGTGAGTCTTCAAAATTTATTTTACCAATAGTGGTGCTCAATGAAAAGTTTGGAGGAACTATCTAGAATATGCAGGGAAAACTATCATAACCAAGTGTGTTGGAGTATACCTGTAATCCCAACACTTTGGAGGCTGAGAAAGTGAGATCATGAGTTCATGTTCAGATATGGCTAGCACTTAGTGTAACTCATCAGTTAACAACAAAGTAATCAGATGGCTATACATATTAGCCAGGGAAGTCTGTATTTAAGTCCTGAGATAAGCAGGCTTCTAGGATGTGCTAAGAGCTGGACAAGACACCAGTCTATGGGGGCAACTTCTGGTTCAAGCCACCACATATGCTTCTGTACACACACACACACACACAGACACACACACTCGCATGCACACACATACACATCACATGCACACATCATGCCCAGTCTCTGCAAGAGCTGGAACTTGGGAGGTGCCAAGGGCAGAGCAGATACGCAGTGAACCCCCAGAAAGTGATGGAAGTCACTGAGGGGGCCACATGTGGAGAGTGTTGCTACAGGGGGTAGGGTGAGTTTATATTGCAGAACCAAGAATGCTTCCCCAAACCGAATAAACTGGCAAGCATAGTACCTCTTAGTAACTGAGAACAACCTCCAGCCCTCATTTCACATGTTCTCATGACAACTTGGCATCTGCTATGCATTCTTATGCCATGTACACACACACACACACACACACAGACACAGACACACATACACACACAGTGAGTAACTTTCTGCAACTTACCTTTTTTGTCATCACTTTTTCTTATTAATTAAATTTACTCATTTATTTTACATCCCGACTGACTGAAGTTTCTTTTCCCTCCCCTCTTCCTATTCCCTTCCCCTACCTCCCCCACCCCCAATCCTCTTCTGTTTCTGTTCAGAAAGGAACAGGCCTCCCATGGGTATCAACAAAGCATGGCATATCATAAGGCCGGGCAAGGCAACATAGTATGGGGAATAGGTTACCAAAAGTGAGCCAAAGCTTTAGGGACAGGCCCTGCTCCCATTGCCAGGAGTCCCACAAATAGACCAAGTTACATAACTGTCACACATATGTAGAGGGACTAGGTCTGTCCCATGTAGGCTCTCTGGCTGTCAGTCCAGACTCTATGAACTTCTATGAGCCCAGGTTATGCAACTTACCTTTTTGTCCATTCTTATATCTTATCCATATTGATCAGTCCAAATCTGTTTATTCATTTGAACTGTTAAATACTACTTTCCAATGTATAAGAATATAAAAAACATATTACAATATACTTCTCAGTTGTTTCTGGTGGAGAGTTGCCCAAGTGTGTTTTGGATGGGAAGGGGATGTAATTAATGTCTGCTGGTACTCAGGGCAGACAGCAGGCTAAGTGAGTGTGGTGAGAAAGGACTGTTACCCAGTCTTTACCACACACTGAATGTATGATGTAAAAATGTCAGGTCTGTGTTGTAAGCAGTTCCTGAACCTGATTCATAGCAAGTGACATGGAGAAAAGGCAGCTATCAGTCCAGACGTAGATGCTAAGTTGACTGAAAGGGCCCTTCTATCCTTGGAAGAGAATACACAGAAAGACACACTAAAGAACCAGTGGTGAAGCGTCGGTGAGCAGAATGAGGATGAACACAAAGCGTCCCTCCTCTGAAGTAGGAAGTGAGAGTTACAGTCCCATTTGAGAATCCTTAGGACTAGACCAATCTTCAAAGGCTTTCCTAAGGAATGCAAGCAGACCTGGGATGACAGGATAAGCTCTGCTTTCAGAGCTACCTTCTTTGACTATATCGCCTCTGAAATTCTCCAGGAAGTAACAGCGCCTGTTAGCCAGCAACTGAGCTGGTTGGGTAGGAGAAGTCAGGAGGAAAAAGAAACCTTGGAGTGGGAGAGCTTTAAATCACTTGTTTTCAGAAGTTTGCAGAGGGAGTGATCTCTCCCTTAGTCTACACACATGAACTGAACCTATCTTCTTATGTGGCTGGAACAGTGAGATTTTACTCTTTGAAGGTATGGGGGTCTTGATCCAGCATTTTATCTGTGTGTTTATTATCTCCTCATTAGAGCATGGCCTGCTGTGAGGGTCCAGAAATTCATTGGGGGTTTCTGATTCATAAATTAGATGAATTTTTGTTAACCACCTCCCTTCATCAAATTAGGATCTGAAAAAGAGGTATGGTAAGTGAAAGCACATTTAAAAGTCACTTTGCTATTACAGTTATCAGCATGGCCACCACAGAGGTGTCATTATTAATCAAGGGTTCCACTGCCCTTTGTGAACTTCACAGGAACAGAAACCTGTTTGACTCTTGCTTCAGTGTAACAGCTAACCAAGCCCCTGGCTCTCACCCAAGTTCCAACTCCCTTTTCCCATCCTGTCCATGTCCTGTGCACCAGAGCCATCTGGACACTTTCCACATTAGCATTTGTCACATGACTTGTTCCTGGGAACGAAGTGCCATCAAGGAAGGACCTTAGCAAGTGCCTGGCCATCAGTATAGGGGTTTTAAGAGACTACCTACAGTTTAGACGGTGAAAGGATGAACAGTCTATACTTTTACCTGTGATCTCTCTCCCCATGTCTACAAGAAAATCACCACCAAGTACAGACCAAGGAGATACTGGAAAATGACCACCTTTTTCTAGTCAGTCCCCTTGTCTAGTCCTTTCCATATTGTGACATACCTTCTTCCTGACTTGAAGATGCCTTCCTCAGCTAAACTTCTGCATTACCTTTTCAACTCCTGTCCCCACATGGTTCACAACACTGAGTTGGAGACAGAGGGTGTTCAGGTGGCCAGGAAGCTTTCAGGTATGGTGAAAAGCTATTCTGAGGCCATCTTTGTCACTCTGCTGAGGTGCTGCAGGTGCTGCAATCAGCTCAGGCCTGATGTTTTCTCACTCATGTGCTCTAGGGCCCATTACTAACCTCTCTTTAAAGTGGAAATAACTTGGCTTGGTGAAGTGCTCTGCAGAGCCTGGCATCTAGCAAAGCTTAGCCTGCATCAGCCAAGATGACAGGACAGAGAGTGAAGACGGCAGACATTCCTGTTCACAGCCCCACACCTAATTCATGCTTTTTCTGATTCAGAAAGACTTCTTTTTCTTTCTCCTGTCCAGATCCCTCACACTTTGAAGAGATCTTGAGAAACCTTCTTCCAGTCTCTGGCGCCTGTTTCCCTTGCTGGGACCATAGCCTATCCGAAATTACCTGTTACTTCTTTGGTCTGGTCTCCTTGAGAGATTATAAACACCTCCTATCAGTACATTTTTCTCAGCTTCTGCCTGTATACAGGTCTAGACCCACGGTAGTTTAAGACAGTGTATATCTATGTGTATGTGTGTCTTACTTTCTGATCCCAGAGAGGTACCAAGCATAATTCCAAGGGGATCTCACAGCTAAAGGGTGTGCCCTTTTGGATACTCAGTACTTTAAACTTCTTTTATCACCTGCAGCAGCCAATGATGAAAGCCTGTACTCTGAGCAAGGAGTTCTAGAGGCCAACTCAAGATTAATACTTGCTGTGCAGGCTAGTCTTATGTCAACTTGATGCAGGCTGGAGTTATCTGAAAGAAGGGAACTTCAATTGAGAAAATGCCTCCATAAGATCCACTGCAGGGCATTTTCCTCATTAGTGAATCCTGGGGAAGGGCCCAAGCCATTGTGGGTGGTTCTATCACTTGACTGGTGGTCCTGGGTTCTATAAAAAAACAACAGGCTGAGCAAGTCATGATGAGCAAACCAGTAAGCAGCACCCACCCACTCCCACCCATGGCCTCTGCATCATTTCCTGCCTCCAAGTTCCTGTCCTGTTTGAGTTCGTATCCTGACTTCCTTTGATAACAGACTGATTATAATGTGTTCAATAAGCCAAATAAATCCTTTCCTCTCCAACTTGCTTTTGGTTATAGTTTTCATCACAGCAATAGAAACCCTAATTAATGCACTTGCTCAGGACAATATGCTAAACAATAATCTAGTCCAGATCTGGGAGCACCCATTACACATCCAACTGCAAGAAGTTAGGTCTGAGGTATAGCAGAAAGCTCCTTACATAGATTAGTTCTGGCCTAGCAGGTCTAGACTTCCAGGCACAGGGTTTATGATAAATGAGAGTTGTCTACAAGCCTATTTTTTCCCCTGTAAGCTATCCAGGGTCAGCTACTATACACCCCTAACCCTGAGTATTAAACACTGCTTCTATATATTTCTTAGAATTCTCTTGGCCAAGTGGTATGTCTGAATTGGGCTGAAAACTATTATAGCACAGCCCTATAATAGAGGCAATGTCATACAAGACTCTAGGCAGACACTGTCCTCAACTCTTTCTGATGCCAGCAAAGCTGCTACCCATCCTTTTGTTTTAGTTATATCACAGATACTTCCCCTGCTCAGCTGTGAGCAAACTGAGGGAATGTCCATTTTTGTCTTTGAGTGTTCGCTCTGTGGCAGGGAGTGAAGGAATTCAGTGGAGGCTGCTGATGTGGGACTGAGAGAACCACAGGAGGTTAGTGTCCTGGTCCAGCTCTGAGTGCCTGGCAGCAAACATCTTCCACCTCCAGGGCTACCCCTGGTTTCCCCAGGTTAAATTCCAGGATCTGGCTCAAGAGGCGCTGGTCTCCAATCTCTGGTCGTACTTCTTCATCTTTAACAGGCAAAGAATGGGTGGAAAGGCTCAGTCACAGGAGATTGGACTGTTTACAGTTGGCCAGGCCAAGATTAGTGTGAGCACAACATATGCCAGGTTCATTGGAAGTTACATTTTCCTTTTGTTTACACATTGTAGAGGAGACCAGAAGGGAAAAGCAGGTGACCTCCTGTTAACCTCGCTGTCTGCTGGAGGCTGCTGCCCTCACCTCTGAATGAACTTTCAGATTATCTCACACAAGATTCACCTTGCGCTGAACTTGTACGCCTGCTCTGAAGGCCCCAGTCACGTAGCTGTGATTAAACATTACAGAGTGGCCATAAATTTACAGAAGTATTATTGTGGCTTGCTTTCCTTTCTTCTTTGGGAGAGGAAGAGAGCAATGGGTTTGGATCAGTGGGGGAGTTAAAAAAAGGAAGTTCATAGTCAAACAAGCAGTTCCTTTGCAGTCCTGAACAAAGAGGAAAACAAGCCATAGGTGTCCCAGAAAGAAAGGGAGACATCTGGCCATGGGAGAAACCAGAGCTGTAGAGGCTACAGAGTCCCACTCCTGGCAGTGGAGTTGTGGGGCTCCAGGTCCTGTTTCTAGATAACCTCAAAAATCACAGGTGACCCACAAACTAGTCTGTCCTGAAGGGACCCTTGAGAGAGGGAGGGATACTTTCTCTTGGGCTTGCTACATGGTTTAGGCAAGTGACAGGGAGCAGGTGAGGGAGAGGGGGCTGCAGAAAAACACAGTTGGTTTTTTTCTTTAAGCTGCTATGAAAGATGAGGAAGCCCAACATCTGGGGCATTTCATCAGAGACGGGACAAAGACTAGACCATGTTCTAGAAGAAACACCCAAAGCTGACCGGATGACCTAAGAACACTTATTTTAGTGATTCACTGTTTTATGCTTAAAGTAAGAAAAAAATGATATCTCACTGAAAGTTTGCTCAACTCTCTAGGATTCCAAAGCCAAGAGACGCCTACAACAGGCTTGTGTTGTCCACAAAACAACGAGACTTCTATAATCAGAAAAGGCAAGGGAGTGCTCTATTTGTTCCAAAAGAATTGTAAAAAGTGGTCAGGAAGCCCAGACTGAGGTGACAGGCACTGGCCAGCAAAGCCACCTTTGGAATCAGCTGTCCTGTCTCTGGTTACTTACATGGCAGTGACAGGGTGCTAAAGAAGTTCATTGTTTCTACAGCTGGCGAAGCAGTGTCCATTAGAGCAGCAAAGCCTAGACAGGGTCTGTCCACATGAGGAAGGCAGCCAATGGCTTAGCTTAGTGTTGTCTCTCAGCAAGACCTATCGCTGCTGGGAAGATCTGCCAGGAGTTAGACACAGGCCTTGGAAGTGCTTAGGCACTGTCTGATATACAGAGCTGTGGCAGGCAGTGACATGGCCATGGTGTCAGGGGCTGTTCAAGTGATAGATTTAAGTTGAGTGCAGAAGTTCTGAGGAATCTGTACAGGTGGAGGCAGGGATGTGGGAATCACAGAGAGGCTGAGAGCACACAGGATACTGCAATGAGGGAACAGTCTGAAGTCAGGCAAATAATTACACAGATACATTGGTACCAGTCAGGGGCAAGGAGACAGGCTTTGTAAGGTAGCTAGATACTAGCAGGCATACACACAAGGAGGAAACACCACCTGATGCCAAAGAGAGCTAGGAAATAAGACTAGACTTTGGGTGGGAACATAGAAGAAAGAGCCCAACAAAACTGGTTTGTTGAGAGCCAAAGTGGACCAGGTACTACATCACTACTGTATAGCACAGTGTATTAGTAGTACAGCTACACTCATCTAATACTGAGACAGACACTGTCATTGTGTCTGTCCATACATAAGGTAATCGGGCATTAGCAATTTAAGCAAATGCTCACAATCACACTTCTAGTAAGCAGAAGTTAGAATTTGACTCCAGGTACATTTGGTTTGATGCATATGTAAGTCTAAGAGTAGAATTATACAAACAGAATTAAGGATGCACAAGAGTTCATGTCAGCTAGACTGAGCAAATTTCCCCATTGTTCTTTAGAGCCAGCTTAAGACCTCACCTCCTCTAGGAACCCAGGAACCCCAATCTCAGTGTCTTGAACTCCATTTGTATTCACTGTTTATCTGCACAGGAAGTGCTGTTCCATAGGTTTCCACTCCTCTGTCCCTCACAACTGAACAGCTGATGATGCCAGTAAACCAGATGTTCATATGGAGAAAAACCTGAGTGTTTTACGCTTGTAGCTCCCAGAATAAATGTCAGTTCTTCGAGGGCCAAGGCCCATACTGTGGGACCTCAATATATTGTGTCTAAATCCCTAGAAACTAACAAAAAGGTCTTGATACTTTACTGCATTTGTGGGTTTTTTTCCTTTTACTAAAATTATTAGTTTTCTTGTGTACTTCTATAAAAAAAGTATGTGCTTTAAAAAAATTACAAAACATTTTAATACAGAAGCATAATGGGAAATGATAACTCAATCTTTTCTTATATAATAATAATATTTTTATTTATATTATATATGACATATAAATATATGTGATTATATATATATGTGATATATATATATATATAAACACACACACACACACACATATATATATATATATAATATATATATATATCAACAACTTCATGTCTAGCTTTTAAGAATTTTTTTCTTACCCAAAATAGAGTAAATTATACATGCTGTCAAAAGCTGATTCCCTAAATACAACATAGATGCCTTTCATAGGCAGGTAGGTAATGCAGCCTGGGTCCCTTTCACAGGCAGGTAGGTAATGCAGCCTGGGTCCCTTTCACAGGCAGGTAGGTAATGCAGCATGGGTGCCTTTCACATACAGACTTCTGGCTTCACTTCATGCATGCACACACATAAACACACAACAAATACACACCACAGGAGCAGAAGAAATGACAGTATAGCACAGTGGGTAAATAACTCCGATCTAGATAGCCTGAGGTAGATTCCTGACTTTTCCACTAATTAACTTCATGACTTTACGCAAGTTACTTCTTTCTTCTTTCTTTTCTTCTTTCTTTTCTTTTCTTTTCTTTTCTTTTCTTTTCTTTTCTTTCTTTCTTTTTCTTCCTCCCTTCCTTCCTTTCTTTTCTTTTCTTCCATCCTTCCTTCTTTCCTTCCTTCCTTCTTTTTTCTTTCTTTTTTGCTGAGACAGGGTTTCTCTGTGTTACAGCTCTACCTGCTGAGTGCTGGGACTAAAGGCATGGGTTACCACTCTTCCCCATTCCCTCCCTCTCTGGAACTTCAGTCTCCTGAGTGTGGTGACAACATACCAGCAATGTATCTGACTTTTCTGTGATCTAGCTTCATCGTCTACAGGATGGGGATAATACACCTATCAGGAGGTTGTGGTGCAGACTGAGTACTCATGCAAGTACTCAGAACAGTGCATTTCACACAGCTATGCTGGACAAATGCCAGCAACAGTGAAGACTAATAATAGTGATACATTACTAAGACAGGACTTGATGTCAAAGGTTTTAATCTCCATTGACTATCATCCCTCCAGAATGGTCTATCAATTTATACTCGTATTAGCAAGTATCATGGGTGTTTGGGAACAGAAACACTCCCAAAAGAACCTATTTCTGCTAGAAATACCAGAGGGACAAATTCAAAAAAGCTTTAGGTATATAATCTTAATGATCCCTTTATGCCACAAAATCTTGTGCTTCTTTCTATTCTTAAATCACATAAATGTAAATAAAAGTCCCGAGAACAAATTGGAAGTATCTGACATTCGTGGGAAAGAAGGTACCAGCCTGCTGGAGAGAAGACAGTGTTTCATGGCTTGTGAAATGTTTTCAAATGTCTGTACTTTTTAGTAGGAATACCACCTAAACTATTTGCTGTGAAACTTCACATTTTCCAAATAGTACAGCAGGGACGACTATGCTACAAAGTAAGCAAAGATGCTCATATTTATCTCTCCGTCATCCCATGCTATACAGCCTAGACTGCCTCAAATTTACTATACAGCCCAAGCTGAACCAAATTTTCCACTGTCCTGCCTCAGTCTCCTGAGTGCTGGGATTACTGGGGTGTGTCATCATACCCCATAAAACAGCATAGCTCATCCCAATTCCTTTCTAGTTCCTTAGACTCAGTCCTATGTCTCAGAATGGAACTGACCCCAGGAGGCGGAGCTTTCTTGTACCCTTTAGCTCACTATCTCTCCTCACATCTCTTGGTTTTTCTTTCACTAGGAACCTTTCATTCACTATCAGACATTGAGAAGCTTCATTTTTTTTTTCCTTTGGCCTTGCAGCCACAGATCTGCCTCTCCTCTCTCTAGAAATCCTTACCAAATGAGCACACAGGCAGTGAGTTAGTTACAGATACATTCTTGTTCTCTGAGGGCTTGAGATCTTTTCAATTACCTAACTTTGTTCCCTTCATCAAATGTGAGCATTAACAAATATAGTACATTATTGCCTGCTACTCTAATTAAAACCTTTTTTTTTTTCTTCAAAATTTCAGGTTTCTAGGAAAGCAAATCTGGTATTCTCAGGACCTCCCTAAAATCCTTAGTTCTATTCCTTGTTTCCAGGAAACTTGAATGCTTTATTGTATTAGAAATTAAATATATTTCCACCAAAAACCCTGTGCTGTGCACACAGAAGGAAAGAATACACCACTTGTGTAAACATTGGGCTATAGTTGTATTTCTACTTGGTGTAGCACCTGATGATGGGAGCCTCAGGTCTGCATCTGAGCATCAGTATTATAATCTGTGTCCACAGTTACACAGTCAAGGAAGAGCTTTGGAAATAGGATGGTGAGTACCTGACAGTTTTAACTGCTGTATTAGTCAGGGTTCTCTAGAGGAACAGAACTGACAGAGGTGGGGTGTGTGTGTGTGTGTGTGTGTGTGTGTGTGTGTGTGTGTGTGTGTGTGTGATTTATTAGGGTGGCTTACAGCTAGGACTGGCTACAAATGGAAAGTCCAAGAAGCCTGTAGCTGTTCAGTCCACACGTCAGATGTCTCAGTTGGCCTTCAGTGTACGCTGGAATCCTAAAGAAACTGGCTTTAATATCAGTGAAGGAATGAACTTGCTAGCAAGATTCAGGACAAACAGGCAAAGAGCAAGAGCTTCCCTCTTCCATGTCCTTTATATAGGCTGACACCAGAAGGTGTGACCCAGATTTAAAGTAGATATTCCTACCTCAAAAGATCTGGATTTAGGTTGGATCATCCCAATTCAAATGATTTAATTAAGACAAATCCCTCACAGGTGTAGCCACTTGGGTTTTAGTTAATTCCATATGTAGCCAAATTGACAACAAAGAATAGTCATCATACTTGCCAAGAGCCATATTCAAGATAATCTGTCTGGTTTTATATATATATATAACTTTGGTCTTCAGTAATAACATACCAGGGTGACTGCCAAGCCAAGGATGATCTGAAACTTCTGATCCTCCTGCCTCTACTTTCTGAGTGCTAGGATTATAGATATGTGCCACCAGGTCCAGTTTATGCAGTGTTGGTGACAGGATCCAAGGCTTTGTGCATGCTGGTCAAGTGCTCTACATGCTCAGGCCCGATGATAATATCTTTATTCTGTGGCTCTTCAAGTCAAAAACGATGCACCTTATGGGGCTCCTGGGCATCATATGTGGGCATACAACATCAATAGTACCACAGTGACACTTTCTTTTAGTGGGTGTCTACAGCTGCCACATGCAGGCTATGTTGCTCTTTTCAGCAATGATTGTTGCTTGCTATCAAACTCTTTCTGCATTCCTCCCTGGTGGGTTGTCAGAATTTTTAGAGCAGGTGTATAATCAACTTTTAGCACCTTCTTTGCACTTGACACCACGTGAAATTCTATGAGGGCATGACCTCTACCCTCAAGTACTCTCCAGTTTATCCAGATCCACATATTTAAGTCAGCCAAAATAAATTTTGGGGGGTTATTATCAACATCTCATCAAAGCCAAAGAAAATGAAGGAGTTGGTGTGAAGTAAGGAAAGTATTGCCACTGAGAGCTGTCGAGGAAGAGCAGTAGACAATGACCACCTTTGGTGCACATAGTTCCCAGCACCATGTCCAACAGCACAGCGAATAAATATTTATAGAATGATTTTTCCCCTCTCCTGATCTGCCGTCCATTTCAAAGCTAAGGGAGCAGGTGTTTTCCAGGACACCTTCCTTCCCCTAAGGGCCCCTGAATCATTACAATTTCCATAAGGTTGTACAGTTTTCTGGCAGCCATCCCAGAGGGGGCTACGTCTCATCTAGCAAGTCAATATGTTCTGCTTCTCTGGGGACAGCGCCCACGGGAATGTGACTTGCACTTCTAATGAGATTTCTGGCATGGTGTGGGGAGTATACGCCTCCATGGTGAGGAGTCAACCATGCACTCACTGTCCCTTCATCCATCCGCAGCAATGCACACATAACACCCCAAAGGGGAGTTGGGGAGTCTGTAGCTGGTGGCCAGAGAACAACTCTACCTGACAAAGGCATTTCCTTGACATGTTTTCACTTAGCTTTTGCTCCAGGGTGCTGACTAGGCTGAGCCCAGCATGTATGTAGAAGATGATAGCACTTCCTACCCTCTTCAGACAGCCATAGCCTTCCTGGCCAGAGCTGACCCACAAAGTACTAGCAGCTTTATCCCCTTTCCTCTCCATCCTAAATGCACCCCATCTTCACCAACTGCTCAGGCACCTATAGTCTCCAAATCCCATTTCTCAATAGACCATTTTATCTGTCCCAGTAGACAGGTGATATTGGAAAAGTCATAATATTGCAGGGCTAAATTTCTCCAATAAAATGAGGTTCAGGAGCTAACTGATTTCCAAGGGCCCTTTTCTAGGTCTGAAACTTAGTATCTCCATGTGCCACACTCTCCAATGAGACAGAAGCAAGAAAAAAGAGCCTTTCTTCTCTGCTGGGGCTGTACTGTCCAGGAATAGAAGCTTGTCATGTTCTCAGCACCATGATTTCTACACATATATATTTAATCGTTTGCCACCGAACAAATGCATACAGTATTGCCCAAACAGTAGGAAGACAACACAGGCACAAAGACTGCCCTTCTTCAGGTGGGCATTCTGTTGTCCCTGCTCTAGGCTGGGCTTTGCAGAGATGCTCCAGGAGGCCCCATGCATGAAGTCAGTAGGGGTGACCTGAGGAATATTATTCACTTTTACCACATGTCTCCCCTCCTCCCTCTGTCAATCTGGTAGGTAGCTACGTCGTTTAAACTTGGATTACTGTGAACTCAGTGAGATCTAGGCTAATCTCAGAGGCTGTGTGGGGGACACAGGATACTAAGTGTTAATTTGGTTTCTCTGATGCTTCAGTCTGGATTTCTGTCACCTAGTGTTACCCTTATCTGCTTCACATTTTATCCCAGTGATTCTCCATGGTGGACTTTTTCCAGCCTCAGAGCCTCTAGGTTTCATCGCCCTAATGAGCTGATAGATGTGTAGAAAATCCCTCAGGTATGGTGAAGTGGAAAAAAAAAAAAGCAGCTCCATTGCCTTGGCATATGCTCAATGCCTCTCCCTTTGGCCCTAGAATGCTGTGTGAAAATGAGCGCTGTTTCAAAGGTGGCTATCAGGTACCAGCCTACTTGGTACTGCTCTCTGTAAGAGGATGGCATATTTGTCCTCAGGGAACTAGAAGCATATCTAGATAGAAGCAACAACTGTGTTCTCAAGGATGCAATAGGATCTATCAGCTACCATTGATCAGTTCTCAAGTCTTTCCAGAGTTTCAGGTTTAGAAATAGGGCAGGCTGTTTTATAACTTGAAAGAGTTTGCTTTAATTAGCAACACATCATAGCGATAAAACTGCATTTCCAACATACACAGGAACAGAATATCCCTAGAAAATAAGAGCCCTATAAAACAGGACTTAGAATTGCTAGGGCTGAGAAAGGATAAAAGAACAGTAATAAAAAATTAAATGTCAGTATCAAGCATACTAACTGAACTGAAAATCCCTGTGTGGGTAATAAAACACTTCCAACTTAATAATAATCAAAATGCACTTGACTAAGGTAATGATGGGAAACAGGCCAAGAATCTGCATCTCATCTCCCTCCAGGTTTCCCCTTACAACTCTCATCTTAGTAGAGAGAAGCAAAGCCTTTTGGGAATGTCTAGAGGGTGACAGTGCCATGCTTTCCATCTCTACTGTAAAGTGAGCAAAAGGAGGAGTGTGCTGAGTGCAGCATCTAAAGCTCTAGTGTGTTGGAGGCAGGGTCTATAGCCCAGGCTGCTTTCTAACTCACGGTGCTCCTCCTGTATCAGTCTCACATGTACTGGAGTTACGGGCCTCGACTAGTTCAAGAGGAAGTCTTAGGTGATAGAGTGGGTTGTGACTTCAGAGATGGCTGCAGCAATTTCTCTTCCATATGTTCTGAAAATTGCCCTTGGCACTCAGCCATCAAGTATTGAAGCTCAGCTGCTGTCCCTTTGAATACGGGCAAGCCTCCAGGCCTTGTCTTCATTTGGAGGCTATGGTCAAAGTGCTACTGCATACACCTTCTGACACAGGAAGGTCTACTCCACTCTTCTATTTGCTGGGCTCATCCTTGGAATCTAGTTGCCCTGTCCAAAGATGTTCTGCTCCTGATCAGCCTTCCCTAGGGTCAGACTTGTGAGTGAAGGCATGCTGGTATTCTAGGGCTGCCATGAGATTCGTCCTGCTGAGAGACTCTAGTAAGAACTAACTTAAGAATTGACCTTTGGCCACTTCCTGACCTACAAAACTGTGAACAAATAAAACAGTTGTTGATTAAAGTCAGCAGGTTTGGGGGGAAGTTTGTTAATGTAAGGGAAGGTGATCAAAACAGCTGGAAGTATTTTAAGATAGATTTGTTTGTATGAACTAGACAATGTAAACTGAGGTGGTCTCAAGCTCACCTTTCTGGTTTTAAGGAGCCTTTGCACAAGGATAAAGTGGAGGGATATATTGCTTTAGAATTCTATTAGTAAATTTTGCTAGGACTTCTAGGTAAGGTTTCCTTATAGGAAGCCTTCAAAGAGTGATACAGGATAGATGTTCCATCTTCCCCAAATTCATCTGCTGGAATCCAAGCTCCAAAGAGAAGGCTTTAAAAGTGGGCCCTTTGGGGAGGTGACTAGACCACAGAGATGGAACCCTCATGGATGAGATTAATGTCCCTATAAATGAGGCCTGAGAGGACCCTTTGTCCCTCTTCTTGTGTGAAGAAACAACAAGAAAAGTATCCTGTGCCTGAAGGCAGACCATTACCAGACACTAAGTCTTCTTCACTTTATACTTGTCAGATTCCACAACTGTGAGAAAGAGATTCCTCTTGTCTGTAAGGTACTCAGTTGATGGCATTTTGATACAAAATCCCTAACAGACTAAGAGAAGAAGAAGCTGTTTTCCTCTGTTGGTTGGGTATCTCTCACAATAGTAACTTCTGCCTACTACCCTAAAGTCCCCTACTTGCTGGGGAAGAGTGAATGAAGTCAATGGTGCCTCATTTCTGCCATCTTTTTTTTCTTCTTGTTGTCACTGGTGCTTGGGGTATATCTGTGCTCTTGAACATCCTTTCTTACAACTATGATAACCCACACCCTTTTCAGAGTCTCTTTTAGGTAGGATTTCCCAGTCAATACACCTTGCTTCTGGGACCATCTCTTCTTCCTTTCCACCATCTGCCCTTCCTTCTCATCAGATCTCTCCAGTCTGAATGTGTTCAACATTCACAGAAGTGGCCACTTGCAGGCTTCTTCTAAGACCTGGTCCATACTCCTGATGTGAGATCCCCACCTATCACGAAGAGATCAGATTGGTCTCCTAACAGAAGCACAGGTTGAGAGTTCAAGAGAAAGTTCTCAGATACGGTTGATGCTTCTGTATGTGCAAGCATCACTGCTGAGCTGTGAACTTTTAAAAACAAACAACTGAGGTCACTGTTGATGAGAAATAGGCTAACTTGCAGAGCTTCTGTCAAGGCTGCTTTTTCTTTAGGAGGAGACAGTAAACAAGGCTGGGTTTCTCACAATATTCTATCATTTAGGAGTGTAAGTGCCTTCTTCCTACTTGAGTCCTTCTTGTGCTGGGAACCTGGAACATGGTCTACTCTGAGACCACTGCACCTTTCCTCTAGTCAGCAGAGAGACAGGGCCAAGTGATCTCAGCTTCATTCACTTGCCTACTCAGGGACATCTCTTTGGGTTGGTCAAACATGGGAAGAAGAGATGGATATTCAAATTAGGGAGTCTTCCTGTTTCATGGCTGTCCTCTGAGGGAGGAAAGGTAAAGAGGAAAAATAGTTCCTCATTCTGAAATGGTCCTGGAACAGGCAGAAGTTCCAATACAACCTTGAATAAATTATATTCCTATTACCCAGCAAGCAGTTCGGCCTCAGCAGAGGAGCCTTCTACTCCACATGCTCTCTAATGCCTTCCCAATATTCCTAACATTAGGAAAGAAGCCATCACCTTTCATGACCAATTAAGTCAAAGAATAGCATACTTTGTAGGAGGCTGGTTGCAAAATCAATTTGTCTAAACTCTAAAGACATAGGCACCTTCAAGAATTCATAGACCATGAACACTGGCTTTCTGAGGACAGATGCTAGGTGCCAGGCAAGCTAGTAACAAACTGCGAAAAGCCAAGGGTGGGTTAACAAGAAACCAAGAGCCTTTGGGGTCAATATAAATTGAAAGTGCACCCTTCCTCAGACTTCACTGTTCATAACGGGAAGAGCAGGTCACAGCTGGATGCCTAGAGAAGACACAAAGGAGCCTCTGTGGGGATGGAAAGCCCTGCCCTAGGCATGTCTACCTTTTCTCCACTACAGGACAGAAGCTGCCAGGGAAGGAAAGGACACAAATCCTTCAAGGCACAATGCAGCTGTGGGGAGGGGGACAGAAAACAAAATGAAACAAAATCAGCACAGTTCTGTCCAGGTCATTAGCTATCTGTCCTGCTCACGTAGGGAAAGGGTCACTGAGAACAGGAGATACAAATGCCTCTATCTCTTGCCAGCAAGCTAGCAAGCAGTAACAACCACCTTCAGCAGTAAGTTGCTCAAGGAGAGGTGTTCTCATACAAGCCAGAGGGAAGGCCTATAGCACACATGTCCACAGCAATCAGGTCTCTTCAATATCACAGCAGAGGCAAGACAACGAGACAAGGGAAAGAAAACCAACCAGGCCTCACAGGTAAAAACCGGAAGAACTATTAATGTTCAACATTTCCTTCTGACAGTGTGACATGATGCTGTCACCTACCAAGTTCACACTTGAAAACTATGCAATCAAGTTACCAAAAAAAAAAAAAAAAAAAAAAAGAATAAAAAAGGGCTGAAAAAAAAATCTCATAATGTCATAATGGGGCTACAGTGATAGATGGCTTAGTGAATAGAGGTACATGCTGCCAAGCCTGATGACCCGAGTTCAATTTCTGGGACCCACATAGTAGGAGAGAATTCACTCCATAAGTTGGCCTGATCTGCACATGTAATGTGTACACGTACACACACACACATAGAAATAAATGTCTTTTTTAAATAAGAAAATTCTCAATGTTTTAAATAATTTTATGACTTGTTTGGGCCACATTCATAGCTGTCCTTGGCTACAATTCATCCTTATACCACACTAGCAATGCAGTATTAGAAACTGATTTTTTTTTTTTTTTTTTTTTTTTTTTTTTTTTTTTTGGTTTTTCGAGACAGGGTTTCTCTGTGTAGCTTTGCGCCTTTCCTGGAACTCGCTTTGGAGACCAGGCTGGCCTCGAACTCACAGAGATCCGCCTGGCTCTGCCTCCCAAGTGCTGGGATTAAAGGCGTGCACCACCACCGCCCGGCTAGAAACTGATTTTTTTAAAGCACCAAAACCCAGGAAACACTTGAAATTCTAATCTGTATGTTAAAAATCACAGACTGACAAAAGCTAGGAAAGGACCTGAATGATGCAGACATGTGACTACAGTCAAGGACTTGATGTTAGGGAGACATCCAAGTTCCCAGGTGAGTGAACGCTTTAGCACAGCTGTCATTACAGCTGCAGCACAGGATAATTTTGGGCAGACATTGAAGCTAACTCTAAAAGATTGACACAATTCGGAAAAGGCAACAGTGCCACTCACGCTGCTTTTTGTAAATGACCACCGTGGAACTAGAACATTAATGAGACAGACACTCAGGTCAGGGTCAGTGTTCTGACAGGTGTGCAGAGGTGAAGAAAGGAGAGCCTTTCATCAAATTATGTTCAGAGGACAGGAAAGCCATGAATGAGTTTTTCATGAGTATACCACTGGGTGACACTGGGTGGCTCCCTCCTAGATCTGGAAGCCAAACACCGAAACGTAGGCAGGGCTGTGTCCCTCTGAAAGCTCTTTGGGAGAAGTTTTATGAGGGTTCCAGTATTCCCTGGTTTGTGGGCTCCACCCAGGCTCTACTGCTCTGGACATACTGCCCCTTCCTTTTCTGTGTATCTCTAGATCCTCCAGCTTCCTTCTTAGGACCAGATTCAAGGCCCACTAGACAAGATAGGAAAACCGTTCTCATGATCCTTTATTCAGTTATACCTTTTTCTACATAAAATATTATTTATAGATTTGGGAAATCAGAATGTGGACATAGCTTTTTAGCTGCCACCACACAGCCACCACAGCTAATTACAACAAAACATGGTAACAAATGACAAAAGTCTAATCTATATATTGTATCACAGACAAAATCAACCCCAAACAGATCTTATACCTAGATCTAATACCTCCATCTATAAAACTTTGCAAACCAACAGAAGAAAATCCTTTGAGCTTGGTTTATATAAGGATTCTAAAGTATAATAAAAGCCCATAATTCACAGTAAAGGAAAATGGAAGGAAAGCCACAGAATAGGAGAAAATCTTTGCACTTCACACAGATGACAGAGGATTTGTATATAGGAAAATAATAAAAACTTTCAAAACCTAGAAAGAAGAAAACAACCCAACTTATAACAAATCATTATTACTGTATGTATTTTATTGCATTTATGTCATTGGTTAATTGAGAAATACAAATTAAAGGTACTACTCACACTTACCAGAATTGCTTGATTGAAAAACAACAAAACAAAAGCCAGGCGGTGGTGGCGCATGCCTTTAATCCCAGTACTCAGGAGGCAGAGGCAGGCGGATCTCTGTGAGTTCAAGGCCAGCCCGGGCTACAGAGTGAGTTCCAGGAAAGGCTCCAAGGCTACACAGAGAAACTCTGTCTCAAAAAACAAAAAGCAAAAAAAGAAAACAACAAAACAAAACTGGTCCATCCATTCTGGAAATCAGTCTAGCAGTATTCCCTTTAGCTTAGTATACAACCAGGGATCCCACAACTGGATATTCATAGAAGCTAAATGAAAACATACTCATGCACTTCGTTAGTTAACTGTAAAAACTGGGAACAACTCAGACATCCTGTAGTCAGTGAATGTACAAAAACCATGTAAGACCACTAATGGAATACTACTCAGCAGTAAAAAGGAATGAATTATAGATCATGCTGCAATATGCATGAATCTCAAGTATATCAAGTAAAATCAAAGAAGCCAGGCTCAAAGTAATTTATATGGTATGATTCCATTTATAGAACCAAGAAAAGGGACAAATACAGGGAAAGGAAACTGATTTCAATGGTTGGGAGTAGAGAAGTTAGTTAACTATAAACTGGATGAAGAAAGTTCTAGGGTGACATTACTGTTGTAGTTATATATGAAAAAGTATACCTGTCAGAGCTGCTAACTACAGAGTGTGCGGTTGAGGAAGGTCAATTCTACCTTAAAAGAGCCCCATGCTCACTGACACCCTCCCTATCCTACTCAGACTCGGATCCTTGTGCCAGGCCACCTTTCAGCAGTGGCATTGCCTCACCCTTAATTTTACTCTTTGAACATATACTCTATAAAAGGACTACTCGAAAATAAGAATTATGAAGCACAGTGCTGAACAAATGTCTCATTTTTAAGAGAAGAAATGAATGCTAAAAACTTAAATAGCTAGATCATATAGTCCAACTGATACTCGTGACATAGTGATTTTATTTTTTTCCTGATGGACTGAATCTTCTAAGATACTATTAAAGTCTCCATAATCCAAAACAATCATAGATTTATTTACAATAACTATCATCTGCAGACTCAGTAACAAGAAGGCTAATGTAATTTATATTACAGTTGTGACAACTTAACCACATCTGCAAGGTTACAGAAGAACTTGTTCTTCAAACAGCATGTGAAATCTAGCATTACAACTGAGTACACAGTGTGAGTTCAGCCATGGGGATAGAATGTAAAGCGGAACCAGAATATTTACAGTACTATCTAGATTAAGTATGGCCATGTGATCTTTATTTTGAATTACTATGTTTGTATTTTCTACTTTTTAATTAAGCATATATTCATTTTTAAAAGAGAACAGTATTTTGGAGGGGTGGTTTGAGACAGGGTTTCTCTGTGTAATAGCCCTGGCTGACCTAGAATTCTATACACCAGGCTGGTCTTGAACTCACAGAGACCCACCTACCTCTGCCTCCAAAGTGCTGGGATTAAAGGCATGTGCCACCACACCCTGCATTGAGAACAGTAATTTTAACTAGAGTCTAGTTGTACAGTAGTGTAAAGAATATGAAGTTAAATTAGGAAGGATCCCGCTTGTAATAAACAAGTACTGTAGCAGCTACTCATATCCCTGAGCAGAAACTGAACTTCTTCCTGATGGAAAACTGTTACTAGCAAATACAAAGTATAGGAACCAGGAGGAAGGGCACAGCACTCATAGCAGCACTGGTATCACAGCAGAAGTGGCTAGCACTTATCAAGGCCTAACTGTGCCAGGTTGCTTGTACTCTACATTCATCTTCACAGTGGTGCAATGGGATTATATCATTTTCTTTTTACAAAAGAGAACTGAGACACTGAAAGACGGTCACTTTAACTATGATCAGACAACTAGCATTTGATATTGGCAACTGCCTTTCAAACTGGCATGGAATGGGCTCTTGGGATGTGGCATGTAACAGTGTACTCCTTTGATCCAGCACAGGTAGGCTATGCACACACACAGTCTACATTCTAGGCAAAAAGCAATAAATGTCATCCAAGACTGCTTGTTGGAAGATCTTTGAGAGGGTGTTGACCTTCATCTCTCTTCAGCATTGTAAGCATGGTGATCTTACATCAGACAGTAAGATTGGCAGCAGAGACTCACCAAGGAAAATTGTAATGACTATAAGACAAGAAGTTAAACCAAGGTTTTTCTCTTTTCTCCCATGGGCCTAGCTTTGTGGATTAAATATGTGGATTACACTAGAAAGTACTCAGAGAATCCCATCTTATGTTCTGTTTTCCCAGAGCAGATTCACCCTAGATAATACCAACACTTGCAGACTGGGAGAAATTGGGAATTAAAGAACATTGTGTAATTGTGATGATGCTTAAACCTCAAAATCTCTCCCTCTGAGTGACTCTGTTGCCCTTCTTCTCAAGCCTGGTTAATGAGCAAGCAGAGCAGAGTCCCATCTAGAATTCCCCCTGAGTTAGTATGACACGGATAACCAGATAGACTTCAGATTCAACAAAAGAGACTGAGGGAGGCAACCACCTCTGCTTCCCACAGTCCTCAGCCACAGAAGGCATAAAAAGAGTGGGCACACACAGAGATGCACTGCAAGACTCACTATGCGCTGTGTCTGCTAGAAAAGATGACAATTTGACCCAGTGAATAACTTGTGTTTTAGAGGCAGAAGTAATATCTGTAGTAGAGACGTTCTTTGTGAGATGGGGAAAGATGACCTCAAAGGGTCAGACTAGAGTTCAGGGTAAAAGATACAGGACTGTCACACTGTGACTATGGATGCCTAGGCGCTCCAGAAGACTGAAGTCTGCTTCCAGGGACAACATCTGGGAATTTGGGTTAGGGACTCTTGAAACTGAAAAAAATACTTCATTACCATTTATTTATATCTGCACTGGAAAATACCTAGCCCATAGTTGAGCATTCAGTGAGATCACTGTGTGGCCATGCTCAGTTAGACACAGTGCTATCTTATGCATCATTTTAGCCATTCTATGAGGTGGAATCTATTAATGAACCCACTGTATGTAAGAAGAGTGAGACCAGAGATGTTAAGTAACTTGGTTCCTACTCATCAAGGGAATCTTTGTAACAAGAGAATGCAGGTTATTATGGGAGAAGGGAAGATTTTTTCAAGTTTGTAGGTCAGTATGTATTTAGAAGAAAAATATTAGTTTGTCAACTATAAAAATACCAAAGAATATATCACTTGAGAGTACATTCAGTAAAGTGAATTTCTTGGATTTCCAATCAGGCTCCCAGAATATGGTGAATGTGTGTATATACACCTATGGCATTTGGCATTTTTATTCCCAGGACCTCTTTTATTTTATTTTATTTTTGCACACATCCATCACTGCTTGCTTTAGTTTTATATTTTCTTGATCTTTCAATTCTACTTCTACATGCCCAATTTAAAAAGGAGGCAGGGATCACCTGGGATAGAATGGGAAGAAACCATGTTGCTTGATAAGTTTTTTATTGTTTGAGACAGGATCTCACTCTGCAGTACAGGCAGGCCTGCAACTTGCTATGTAGTCTGCAAGTAGCCCTAGAGCTTGTGGGTGATCCTCCTGCCTCAGCCTTCCAAGTGCTAGGATCATGGGTATAAATCTTCATGTCCAGCTATTCTGGTACTTTGATTGCACCTGTAGTATCTGCATCAGGGGCCTTGTTCTCCAGGCATGGCCCTCAGCAGTGATAAGCAGCAAACCAAGGCCATCTGGGATTCCTAAGACCAGAGAAGACTAAAGGGTATCATCTGCAATGGTCAGTGGCCAGCCAGCGTGTGGGCAATGACAACCGAGTTTCTGGTCTCATTTTCTAAAGCTTGGCTCAGACAATAACAGGAAATGGGAGGCTGGGGGAAGGGAAGAGGGCAGGACCCCATAATCCTGAGTAATCATTTCTAGATCCTGGATAGAGATCAACAGCTTGGAGAGCAGACTGTGATTGCTGAAGCATCCTCTGCTCTGGGGGTTGAAGGCTCAGCATGCTGCAGTAGTCTTGAGTTCTCACTCAGATCAGTATTTTCAGTATATGCTGGAGTGGAAGGTACACAACTTAACCAATTCCATCTCTTTTCCTTGTCATCCTCACCCCTCTCACTTGTTTGCTGGGCCTTGTTTTCCTTCTTTTCTCTAAGCCTAGTCAAATGAAGAGGCTTGGTTTTACTAGAGGGTCAGCCACAGGAGGATGCCTTGCTTCATTTTTGTCCTGCTCTGGCTTAGAACAAGTGGCACTCCTTACATAGGAGATAAGGAGGCTGCTACATACATTGCCTTAATCCACTGCAACTGTGACCAGCATTTAGCATTTCCAACTTGCCTCATTTATTTTTACAGTTTTAAAACAGGGAGGACAGTAATGATCGGTCCCCCGTCAGCCAAGTCCCCTTCTTCCAAGTACTAGGATAATGAGTCCTGTGAAATATAGGGACTACTAGGGGCTAGAGCAGAGAAATGACCAGATCAAAGTTCCAAAGTGTGTGTGTGTGTGTGTGTGTGTGTGTGTGTGTGTGTGTGTGTGTGTGAGAGAGAGAGAGAGAGAGAGAAACAGAGAGATAGAGAGGGAGGGAGGGAGGGAGAGGGAGAGAGAGAGAAGGAGAGAGAGGGAGAGAGGGAGAGAGGGAGAGAGAGAGAGAGAGAGAGAGAGAGAGAGAGAGAGAGAGAGAGAGAGAGGCAGATGCTATACTATGCTGATGAACACTTGCACCTGCTGGAGGAAAGCACAACTGGGAAAGAGCTCATCCAGCCAGTCACAGGTCCAGAGGCTGTTAGGAGGCTAAGGAGATAGCTTAGTCAGTAAAGTACTTGTTACAGGAGGATGAGGACCTGAGTTTGAGCCCTAGTACCCATCTAAAAAAAGCTGGGATTGGTTGCATGCACCTCTAATCCCAGAGTGGGGAAGGCAGAGACAGGTGGATCCCTGAGGCATGCTGGCCAGTCTAAGTGAATTAGGGAGCTCCAGGTTCAGTGAGAGACTGTGCCTCAAAAAATAAAGTGGAGAGTGATTATGGTATGGACCTCTGTCCTTCACATGAACACACACACACACACACACACACACACACGATAACTCTTATTTTCAGTCTGAAAACTTAATTGCATATTTGAGAGTCACTGAGTTTCCTTATGTATAATCTCAGAAATGAACAGAAGGAGGCCTGGACCAGAAGCTGAGGTAATTACTAAGGAGAAAGTACACAGGTGTTCTTTCTGAGATACAAGTAGGTTTTATAATTGGGTCCTTATGAGGCACTGGTATCTCTCTCAGGAAATATCGCCCTAGTCTGTGTGGAGACAGGTCATACAGCTAGCTAGGTTGCATGGGGCAATGCTCCCCAAAATTCACAGTGTGCAACACTCAAATCCCAACACTCCAAATGATTAGAACTACTTTCAACCCTAACCAGGTAAAGCAAACCATCACAGGGAGCTCATATCTTCACTAACTGAAGCAGTATGGTGAGGCTGATGTCTAAGACTGAAGGAGAGGGGACTCACACTTTCAGGGGTGGACTCAGACTCACAGGACAGCACTTTATCTTCAGTGACTACAGGGTCTATACATGAGGCATCTGTTCAGAAAATTAATGTCAACATCTATGTCCAGTGGCTCCAATGGGTGTGTGTGAGTTGTACTTTTCCTTCATTGTACCCTAAACACAGCTATACCAGGCTCCCCAATACCAGGCTCTACTTTAATTTGCTAAAAGAGTTGAAAGTACTCAAAGGTAGATAAAGTAAGGAGAGTTAACTGGCTTTAACAGCTAATAACATTTAGGGACCTATTTAGAGAATGCAGTTGAAACAACACACACACACACACACACACACACACACACACACACACACACACACACACACACCCCTTTTATGCTGGGGCTCAAAACACTTAAGACTTCGGGAAAGTGAGCAAAATAATAGCTTATGAGTGCAGTTTATAGAAGATAAAGATCCAAGCCATCTTTTGTGGTTACAGATTATGAAACAGCCCCAGTCTCTTCCCCCGCCCCCCATGCATTTTCTACACAGGACAACAGACTGCAAGCAGAGCAAACCAGGAGGGCTGGCCTCTCTGATTACCCCTGTTAAGGTTTTCTCCAAAGCATCCCAGCATAGTTTACAATTTAATTTCTGCCTTTGTAATTCGTAGCTCTTCTGTATATCTCATCTAGTGAACAAGCTTTTTTGAATTAGTGTGGTGTTTGGAAAAAGAACATGTGTTTCTGTTTTATTATTAAATACACTTATAAAGAGAGAAAATGTTCTTAGACCTAGTGGCAATCTGTTTTTTGTTTGTTGGTTTTTTTGTTTAACAAACAAGAATCCTGGCAGACATCAGGAGGACATGGAACCCTGGATGCAAACACTGGGTGGATTGGAACACCCTGAGATTTGGGGTGAAGAGCAATCCTAGTGCTCAGGAATTCAGATTGACCCCATCTGAGCAGCTTGAGGCAAATACACTGCTCAGGCTTTCCCCAGCCATTTGGTGGGCTTGGCGTCAAGTGAGCAGGATATTCTGGAATGCACACCATTCCAATCACCACAGTGGTCTTGTATTTCAAGACTGCTTGTTTATAAACATAGCCACTTTCTGGGGTGAATTCCTCTACTTTTTTGGTTTGTTTAAGCTCCAAATCTTTTCAAAGAACAAGACCCTAAAATAAAGATTTTTTTAGATTAATGCCTGGAAATATGAATTAAAGCAATAAAAGGTATGAGTAATGTATGTTGTACAAACATCGTTTACCTGCAACCAAGGAGATGGACTTGACAGTACCTAGAAGGTATGCTGTTTTACTTGTGAGAATTAGCAAATCAACTAAAAGTAATCTCTAGGACTGGAAAATAGTACATCCTACATGGCCAACAGTGTATGCAGCAAGACAGTCATTATAATCACATAAACCAGGCACTCTCTTGGCATAGGATTCCACCCATGGAAATCCACCTGAAGAGAATCAATTACTAAACCAGAAAAATGTGCATAAAGATACACGGAGCAGAATCCTCAGGACCAAAAGGACACAGCATAAAATCAGAAACAAGCTGAAAAATGGACCTCGCATGGGTCCACCTCCTTTTATTGGGGAGGAATGCATATCAGAATTTTCTTACGGGAAGAAACAAAGACACATGTAGTCTAAAGAAGTACACTTAAAATTACCATCTTTTTTCTTTTAAACATAAAGGCTTCATTTTATAAGTTTAAGTAATACTTGATGGGATCTGCTTTTATGTCTGTTAAAGACAGGCATGAGAGTGGGGTACTGTGGTGTCCTCCTACAAAAGTAGCACAAGGGAGGCCGAATCAGGGGAGTTCCCCAGGCTTCATAGGGATACTCTGTCAACACAACACAGCCAGCACAAGACAACGAACTCTCACAAATAAACTGATGACTACAAATTAAAAAGGTATACATGAAGAGAACCTGAAGGCAGGCTAGGAAAAGAACTCAGTTGATAAATTATTGACCTGACAAGGAGCTGAGTTCAATCTTTAGAACTGGTGTTCAAAAAAGCTGAATGTGGTGGCGCATGCTTGTAATTCTAGTGAGGAAAGTAGAGAATGGCTGATCCTGGGGACTAAGGGGCTAGCCAACCTAGCCTGCTTGGTCAGTTACAGGCCAAGCTGGGGCCCTAGCTCAGTAGCTGAGTACTTGCTTTGCATATGCAAGGCTGAGTTCCATCTCCAGCACCAGCACAAAAAACAAAACAGTAAGCAAAACAATGGGATCCGGGGTACAGGCCAGTCTGTGCCCTCAGTGTTTAGGAAGCCAGAAGATCATGATTTAAGGTTATCCCTGGCTACATAAAATTATAATAAAATACCCCAACTGAGTCAATATTTATTGAGTACTTTATATGTCAGATATTGGGTTGTTCTTGGAAGACATTATTCTTTGATTTTTTTTTTTTTTTTGGTTTTTCGAGACAGGGTTTCTCTGTGTAGCTTTGCGCCTTTCCTGGGACTCACTTGGTAGCCCAGGCTGGCCTTGAACTCACAGAGATCCGCCTGGCTCTGCCTCCCGAGTGCTGGGATTAAAGGCGTGCGCCACCACCGCCCGGCTATTCTTTGATTTTTAAAAGCCATTTTCAGAATCACCAGCATGGAAATCATTTGACCCTTCTGGAAGGCAGGGGTGCTATCTGAGGCGCACAGGTGACTCAGACTTGCCCTGGGATGAAGATTAGTACAGAGGTGCCTGTGTGGAGACAGGAGCTGAGCCCAAGAGAGAGGGCAGCCAGAAAACAAATAGAGCCCTTGGATCAGGAAGTAAAAGGGAATCGGTCTGTCACAGCACACTACTTATACTGCTCTATACTCCATCTCTGACATTATTTTATAACCACATAAAACACTTCATGGCACTCTATCACACATCTATAAATACTGGTATATACACAAGCATGTAGATTTGCAAGACTGAATGCCCGAGGGATTCCTGGAAAGAGGTGCATATTATACTCCCTTCTTAGAGGTTGATTCACTTTATGCCACAGTCACAGTACTGTATGTGACAAGCATCCCAGGAAACAAGGTGAGCTGGCAACATCTCAGAGAATAAAAATAGGATGTAAAGCCAATAAAGTAATAGGAATTGAGGGGAAAGGAATTTTAAAAAAGCAGTCAAACAGAAAGTAGACTAAGCAGGTATGACAAGGCACAATGTGGTATCTTGGACTGCACTCTGGAACAGGAAAAGAGCACCAGGGGACAAACTGTAGACATTAAGATGAAGCCTCCTTGAACAGTAATGGCTTCAGTGTTAGTTTTATAGCTGTGGCAAATGTAGCTACCATGACAGAAATGACATTTAGGGGAAATGCACAGGACACGCTCGTACTCGGTGTACTATCTCTATGGCCTTTCTATAAATCTAAAATTATTCCCCAAAATCTACTTCAGCAAAAGTTTGAGAGGAGGGAGGAGAGAGGGAAAGGGAGAGAGAGAAAGAGTAACAGGGAAGTCCAGCTCTGCAGGAGAGGAAGCCAGCATGCTGAAGGCACTGGGCTGGGATGGGGGATGGAGAAGATGGCTCCGCTCATGCAGGAACTACAGGCAGTTTGGTGTTGCTGGAGAATAAAGCGGTGTCTATGTACAAGCTCTTTAACTGCTCCTTTTCCATCTAATGTCCCTTGAAAAAAATCTCAACTGAGATTTCCTTGGGTTGACATGCTTTGATACTCAGGACTAACTAGGTCACAATAGTGTCAATGAACACTGTCACTCCAGCAGCACCTGGGAAGTGACTGTCTTCACTCAGCAAGTCAGCAGATCTGGCATTTGTGAACTGGTTTGTGAAGCATGTGAACAGCCAAGAGGTGGTGATTACATAGAAGTTTGACATCACTGTCAATCAGTTAAATAACATTAAAAGAAAAATCAATGCTTTGAGAGAACTGGCAATGTTTTCTGCCCTTAAACTAGAAGCAAAATGTCTACACGTTTGTCAAATAAATAGGAAGCAATGGAACTGACAATCACTATACAAAAACAAAAGACTAGAAAGAGAAGGTACAGATTTTGATATGTATGTCAAAGAAGGCTATTTCAGAAATACCCTAGAAATATAGTTGTATTCTATGCACTCATATTTGTAATGCTTACTTTAGAAACTAAAGCCCGAGACCAGAAGACAGAAAAATACAAGTCATGGAAAATCACACAAGTAAAATGTTAGAAATAAAAAAAAAATACAATAGCAATGGTTGGTGTGAATTATTCAGTGACTAAAGGTCTCTGGATTCAGTGACAAATAGAACTATGTGCTGCTTTAGGAAAAAAACCCCTGAAATATAAGCATGGAGTCAAAAAGTTCAGCATCATGAAAAGGAGAAAGACAATGAACAGCACAAAAAAGGAGGGAAAGTTGGTACACATGGACTATGACACAAAAAGGATTATTAGAAATAAAACTGTCAGTACACATTGATAACAGAATAACTTGCTGAATAATAAAACTCTTAAACTTTTACACTCTTAATAGCATAGTTTCAAATTTTAAAACTGCCCCAAGCCAAAACTGATAGTGTAAAGAGAACTGAAGAGGGAGACTTTAATATTATACTTTCAATAACTGATAAGGTGGGCATTTTAAAAACTAAAGAAGGGCTGGGGAGATGGCTCAGTCAATAAAGTGCTTGGCTTGTAAGCACAAGGATCTGAGTTTGATCCCCAGCAACCTTCATAAAAAAGCTGGGTGTGGTGGTTTGCACTTGTAATCCCAATGCCGGGGAATTAAAAACTGGCCAGAAAGAGATCTTGTCTCAAAACATAAGGTGGATGGCTCCTGGGGACCATACCAAAAGTTGACCTCTGACCTCCATAGGCACACTTACATGTGTACATGTGCACCTGCACACAGATGCAATTAGTAAGGATGCAGAAGATAAAAACTGCACAGTGTTTCCCTGTGACCTGCTTTTCTGTAACCTTGCACTGGTTACTAGCAAACACACATCCTTTTAAGCACCTCAGGCTGTAAAGAAATTGGCCACAAAGATGCTACAAAACAAACCTTAAGCAAACACCACATTCTCTGAGTCACTGCAACAAAATGACAAATAAATCACTTAAGCATGCATACTACCCATCTCTCAAAAGACACTCTTTCCTGAGGAAATTTAAATGTTTATTCAACTTGCAAAACAAATTTGGGGGTCAGGAGACCTTGGCTCCCTGCCTCACACACCTTATACTGACCACGCCAAGAAGTACAAGTGTAGAGGAGGGGGTCTGCAAAGGCTGAAAGACAGGAAAGAATAAGGCAGTTGGGGGAGGCATGAATGAGAAGGAAAATGTAGCAAAAAGGCTGTCAAGGTAGACAGTTGGGAACTGTGGGGCTCCCCAGGGGAAGGAAGCTTCAGTTTTGTCACTTAGGCAAAGGGAGACAACCAAAAATGTCTACATGTGGGTGGTGAGACTGCAGGGCCGTTTGCCAACTAAGAACTACCCTCCTCTACCTAGAGCGGTGAGTGGAGTGGGAGAAGGGACTGAGGAGAGAGCTGCAGTGCTGGGTGGGGGGACTCGCTGATTACTGATGCCTGGGGAAGGGAAAGGCAGAGAGGTTAACAAGGAAAACAAAAGCATACAGGAGAAGAGAAAGTGGACAGGGTCAAGACACACTGTGTCTGCCAAGTGTCACTGAGCGTCCTTAAGGAGACCTGACTGATGTGATGGTGACAGGAGTGCAGGAAGCAAGGGGAATGGGGAGTGAGGAGGAACTAGAAAGATCCCATCTGCCAGGCAGAATCAAGTATTTCTTCCTTTAAAGCTGGGTTTTTGTGGCAGCAGGACACATTCAGTCTAATATATATTTTGGTTTTTCGACACAGGGTTTCTCTGTGTAGCTTTGCGCCTTTCCTGGATTTTGCTCTGTAGACCAGGCTGGCCTCGAACTCACAGAGATCCACCTGCCTCTGCCTCCCGAGTGCTGGGATTAAAGGCGTGCGCCACCACCGCCCGGCTTTTTTTGTTTTTAAACATATATATAACTTATATTTATAATGATAGCCAAGATGCCTCTTTCCAGATCTGGAAGAAGCCAAGTATTTATCAGAGGGAGACAGACAAGGAGTTCCCCTGTGCTCACTGAGGAACACTCCAGAGAAAGAGGAAGCAATACACAGATAGCCCTTTTCTCTCCTATATAGTCAATGTTTGGGAAATGCGCAGTGGAGACACTCAGAAGCAAAATTTAGATAACTAAATAATCAACAAAGAACCAGACTGGTTAAAAAAAACAACTTTAGCACAGTAACTCAAAATATTCTTTTCAGAAAATCTGCCCACATTCAGAGAAATAAATTATACCATATGTTTCTTAAGAATTTGCCTTAAAATTTACACTGTTGAGGGAGCCTTGACTTTTTTTTTTGGGTTTTTTTTCAGGGGTGGAGGGTACTAGATATAATTTTATCAAGCAGGGAATTCTTCCTAACAGATATCCCCATGTGCAAGCATTTTAAAAGGCAGGACCACTGTATTGTTCAATGTATTCTAGATTGAAAAACCAAAGAAAGAACAGAAGCAGGAAAGAAAGGGATAAATGCAGAAGGAAAGGTGAGGAATAGCATTACTTCCTGAGGTATGCTTAGAGGCTCTCTGAGTTTGATTCACAGTGTTCACTGGCATACCTGTTTAGCTTAGTGTGCCCCAGATATTTCTTACTCTGGCATTCATTCAGGGTAAATCACTTATTGGCACGCTATACAACTATGAAAAATTCTGTTGAACACACTTTGAGAATACAAGATTATTTAAAGGAAAACTATGAGAACGGAGTAGCTTTAGGAAGAGTACAGATAGAAAGACCAGGAGACTGGCCTGGGAGGCCTGACTTTTGAGCACCATCTTTAAGCAGTAAGCAGCCTCAAGGTGCCCACTGCATTGCAATTCTCATGTGAAGTGGGGATGCCTTATTTAACCTGCTTTACAGAGTTGCTCCAAGTGGCTTCATGAGGAGTTAGTAGAAACGGTGGCATATGCTTACTGGTATAATTAAGATGGGCTCGTTAGGGTGGCTGATGAGATGACTCAGCATTTAAGAGTACTGACTGATCTTGCAGAGGACCCAAATTCAGTTTCCAGCACCCACATGGTAGCTCGTACCTGTCTGTAACTCTAGTAACGCAGGGAACTCTTCTGGCCTTCGAGGGCATCAGGCATGCAAGTGGTGCACAGACTACATGCAGGCAGACAATCACATTGGGGGGTGGGAGGAGGGAGGACAGGGGAATCCGTGGCTGATATGTAAAATTAAATTAATTATAAAATTAAAATTCTTTTAAAAAATGGGCTTGCTCATGTATCATATATGCAGTGGTTCTCAACCTTGCTAATGCTGTGACCCTTTAATACAGTTCTTCATGTTGTGGTGACCCCCACCGATGGAATTATTTTTGTTGCTACTTCATAACTGTAAATTTGGTACTGTTATGAATCTTAATGTAAATATCTATGTTTACTGATGGTCTTAGGTGACCCCCGTGAAAGGGTCGTTTGACCCCCAAAGAGGTTGTGACCCATAGGTAGAGAACCACTGGTATATGGGCTTAAATGAGCAAAGCCTTTCTGGGAAGCATCTGTTAGCTAACACCAGGAGCCATAATGTGCTCATGATTTAACTTAGTTGTCTTATTGCTAGGCCTTGATCTTGAGGAATTACTGAGGAAATCTAGACAAGAACATGCACAGAGGGTGTTCACAATAGTGTTATCAAAATGCCTAACCATAGAAAAATGATATTCAATGACATGCAATATAAAAAGTGATGTCTGTGTGGCTTTTAATACTATGTGGATGCACTCATAAGATAACAAACACTAAGTGAGAAATCAAGATGCAAGTCTATACACACAGAGTCTTAGCCCTATTTCAAGGTTATGATTTTCCACATATATCAGATTTTCCTAGTCAAATCATTTTCCTCACTTTTAATTTTTTTAAGATGTTACTTTCATTGTCAGGGAAGGAAACCCTTCTAAATTCAACAGCCTTCCTACAAGCTGCCAAAGGAATGGAGGATTTCAAAATTCACCTAATTGTAAACTCACACCTTCTTAATTAGTCACAGAGGACTAGGATATTTCGGCAGTTTTGACACAGACTTTAAATGGTGCTGTGTAGAAACTGAAGCCCAAAGTCTGACCTCACAGAGGCCAGAACTTCCTATTTGTGCCTTTCTCTCTCCAGGCTTCTTTCTCAGTCTTGGTCCTTTGCCAGACAAATGCTCCAGCTGCAAGCTGCATCCCAGTCCTAGGCATGGCCTTTTACCAGACTAGCATCCCCGCTCTGAGCGTCACCCCACTCGTGCTCTGTTCCTCTCCATGTGCCTTGTTCCCTTTAGCTGGCATGCTCTTGCCTTTCTCTCCACTGCAAGGTTAAGCCCTTGGTCTTCCTCAGCATCTTCTACCCTGCCTTCTGCAGCCTCTGCCCACCTGTCTCTCCACTGCTGTATGACTGCATGTAACATTTGAATACATACTTTGAAGTGTGGGTTATCTTTTTACCTGTATACTTTGCCCCTAACCCCACATTCAAGGGGCCTTTAAGTCCTTCCAGGCTAACAGAGCCACATGGGATCACTCAGTAGACACCAGCTGATGATGGAGCCCCTAACATCAACAATGCCATGCTAATCATTCTGGCCACGCCTGAGAAGATGAGATACCTACTCACACTGGATAGAAGCAAAGAGGGACATGTGAGAGAACTGCTTCACTTGTAGCATGTTCTCCAGCTGAGCAAAAATGAACTGAAGCTCCTCTCCTGACCAAATCAGGCAGTTTCTTGTCTAATCAAAGCACATGATCCTTTGGTGACACAGGCTGGTGGCTGACCAGCATGGTTGGTTTTGATTTATAATTTCAGGAGCATAGCAGTGGGGACAGGGCATCGAGCCACTAATTCAACCAGAGGGGAAGAGCTGGTTTGAAACAGTCTGAATCCTGATTTGTTCTGAACTTGGAAAATGAACTCTTGGATACCCTCCTCTGAGGGTGAAAAGAAGTAAAATAAAATCTTGGCTCTGGCTTTTCAGTACCATCAGGAATTTGGACTTCCACAATCACTAGCCATTTGGTTTGCCAATATGTTCAACACACTTTCCTCAGTGATATGCACTGAGAAAATTTAAGTATTTTTAAGTTTTGCAGAATCCTCTAGAAGCTTCATACCATCCTTGTTCTTGTCTTTGAACTGTTCTGACATGTTAGGACCATAATGACTTAATTAATTAGCAATGATGTTACATAGGCAGAGAGGCCAGGGCTCCTGTGACTCAGCAAAAGGCTCTTAACAGATGTTTCTTTTCTCATCTTTTCTGACAACTTCTGATTTAAGTGTCATCTAGCCAGACCTACTGCACACATAAGTGATGGGACAGGCAAAGAAGGACACTACCAGCCTAGGGGCTTTGAGCAGCCTCAGACTCTGCAGCTAACTTCATGTGGTTCTTAAGTCCTATGCAGTCAATACTTCCTGAGACTTCACAAAGGAGAGATAGCCTTGGAAAAGAAAAAGGTACAGTAGTTCTTTCAAAACAAAAAGGAATGGACACACCAGAGTCAGGCTCAGCCCATTCAGGTTGTTCATTCATGGACCACTCATTTGTAAATACTCACAAACCCCCTCTGAAGGGATGAGTGTTGTTCAAGGAGTTAGGAATGGAGAATGTTGAACCCCTTAACACTAGATGTCTGCTAAGGTGGGCTGTACCGAAGGTGGCTGTGCTCTGTCACAGACAAGTATCTGCTAGGGGGAGCTACACCTAAGGTGCCTGTGCTGTGCCACAGTATCTATCTGGGATACTGCATTTTCATGATGAAGCTGAAAACGCACATATTTAAATTCTAAATAAAAAATTTTAATGAAAGAGGAGGGTTCATAAATACTCCAGGGAACACAGAATGGCCAATTTATATAAAAATGCAAGAAAACCAATAGATAAGGAACACAAGGAGACTAGAATGCTGATTCTAAAGGAAATGGAGTCTCTTGCTGACACATTGAGGTAAGCCCCAAGTAGAATAAAACCCAGCTCCAGAGTGAAACACCTTCTTTACCTGGCCCCCTGCCTGACCTCTGAATCTGTGCAAGTGCAGCTTGGGCTAGAATTCACACACTGTGACTTCTTCAGTTCTGCTCTATATGATATATCCCCACCAAATTTGGCACTGTATAGGCTGAAAGCTGAGCACTCTGTGGAGGATTGAAGTATGGGTGGAGAAGAGGTAGGGGAGGGCCAAGAAGGAAGGAAAGAAGGAAATAGATTTTCTTTCAATTAGGAACTTGAGACACATTTTTTTTTTTTAAATGCCACTATGGAAATCAGCATAGTGGTTCCTTAAGCTGGGAATAGATCTTCCTCAAGATACAACTACACCATTCTTGGGCCTATACCCAAAGGATACTATATCCTACTACAGAGATACATGCTCATCCATGTACAATGTTACTCTATTCATAATAGCCAGAAATTGGAAACAGCCTAGATGTCCACCAATGGATGAATAGATAATGAAAATATGGTACTTACACAATGAAATATGGATGAAGATAGAAAAAAAATCATCCTGAGTGAGGTAACCCAGGCCCCAAAAGGAAAATATTATATGTATTCTCTTATATTAACTTTTAAGCCTATGATATGTGTGCTACAATCCATATAACCACAGACATTAGGTATCATGTAAGGGACTAGAGGGAAGAAGGGAGTATCTCTCAAAAAATTGGAAATAGAATATACAGTCATAGAGAAAGAGGAAGGAGACTAGAGTGGGAGGATTAATGGGGAGGAGGATGGAAAAGAGGGGTAAAGAGGAAATATGGGGAGGGACAACTAACACTAAGAGCCATATGGAAACCTACTACTGTAGAAGCATCCTGAAATATACACATATACTAAAGAAATATAAATGGAATCACCAAATAACAGGGGAGACAATGGCCTGACTAGCATCTTTTGACACCAAGTAAAACCTCCAGTGCCAGGAATGGGTTAGTTACACCTAGTTGAGTCATTGGCCAAAGGGACCCTAGGGAAACTTCCAAACATCTCAGGCTATTTCTAAGGCTTTGGTTATTTTCCACAAATGGATAGTAAGGCCTTATTGCTGAAGACAACACTTAACATATTTCATTGAACATGGAGAAGTTAACCTGGTGCCTAACTAGAGGCTTCACCCCTACTGACTAGTGTTCATGGTACTAGAGGGTATCTACATACTCTCAGAAAAGATAGGTAACTGTTAACCAAGCTACAAACCCTGAAATTTACAATAGTGACCTCCTTGTCTGATATGCTGGTACAGCAGTGGCACAAACATTGTGGGAGTAACCAGTCATTCTGATTGGATTTAAGGTCTACTCCAGAAGATGGAACTCATGCCTGATACTGTTTCAGTAGTCAAGAATCTGAGACTTGATAGGCCATGGGCCTAGGGGAAAACCAAATACTAAAGAAATATAGCAATAGAATGGTTCCTAATGACATGACACTATACCCATAGATCAGTGTCTTGCTCAGCCATTACCAGAGAAGCTTCCTCTTGTAGTAGTTGGAAACTAACACAGAGACACACAACTGGACAATGTGTAATGAGACACTTTGGAACAATCAGTCCTAAATGAGATTGTCTTAATGCCCTTGGGGCTCAGGGAGCTATGCTGAAGAGGAGGTGGAAAGACTATAAGAGCCAGAGGGGATGGATGGCTCCAAGGAAACAGTATCTTCCAGACACAACAGGACTGATGCACATATGTACTCACAGAGACTGTAACAGCACACATAGGGTCTACACAGGCTCAAGTCAGACAAGGTCCCAGTGCTGGGAAGGAAAGTGAACATCCACTCCCACCCCTAACCAAGAAGCTATCTTTAATTGAAACCTACTTGCAAAGGAAAAATTAGTTTTTTTTCAATGGGGTCTCACAGGGTATATTAACCACAATTAAGGGTAGGCCCCATACCCAGCAATAGGTGACCAACACAAAACAAACTCTATTGTATTTTTGTAGATTTTTTGTCTCATATTACTTTGTTTAGGCATTCATTATCTTATTGGTCTTTTGCTTGTATATTATGTTTCCTGATTTTATGCTTTTGATTTTTTTGTGTATGTTTCTTGTGTTTTCTTCTGGTTTGTGGGATTTTTGTTGTTGTTGTTATTGTTTGCCAGTTTGTTTTCTAAAAAGAGAAAGAAAGTAAGGGCAGCTGGAAAGGCTCCATGCTGCATAGCTGTCAATACGGGGCATACTGAAAGGGTCTAAGAAGCATGGTGGCAGTATAAAGACTACCAGTTACATGAGCTCTCAGAGATAGGCTGGATGGAGTATACAGAGTTTTAGGGTCATGAGACTATTATATATGATATATGATGGTGAACATGCTATTATACATTGTCAAAACCCATAAAATGTATAATACACAAACTAAACCCTAGTGTAAGAGATTATGAGATTCATTTTGCCAATGATATATCAATATTCACTTTAAGAACTGTATTGTAGCCAGGTAGTGGCGGTGCACACCTTTAATTCCGTCACTCGGGAGGCAGAGCCAGGAGGATCTCTATGAATTTGAGGCCTGCCTGGGGTACAGAGTTAGTTCCAGGAAAGGCGCAAAGCTACACAGAGAAACCCTGTCTCGAAAAACCACACACACACACACACACACACACACACACACACACACACACACACACACACACAAGAACTGTATTGTATTAACACAGGCTGTACATAAAGAACAGAGGGGAGGGGACAGGCATATGCACCTGTCCTAATCAATTTTTCTGTAGATCCCAAATTGTCAATAATAGTTTACTATGTTTTAAAAATGTGAAGTATTTACACTTTATATTTACTATTGCTCATTTGAATAATCACACCTGAATAATCAACCTGCATTGTTTCCTCTTTTTCTGTTTTATATTTAAGAAAGTATCAGCACTATCAATGCAGCTGCTTAAGATAAAAACCTAGCTATGTGTTCATTCACTCAAATGACACTTACTTCATACATACCTACATTACAGTAGAAGCAAACCAAAACATGTCTTTATGAAGAGCCTTCTCTGAGTTGGTGGTTTACTTAATATACCTCCATTGCTTCTTTCTTCTTCCTTGCTTCTTAAGCTCTCTTTAAATATTGTCAGATTAATGGTTCTATTTCTTTTAAACCCCTTGTCTTTCTCCCTTTTGCTATTTGAATAGTCAGGATATTGATGTGTGTGTGTGTAGACAACTTTGTGAAGTTAGTTCTTTCCTTATACTTTTATAAAGGTTCTGGAGATTGAACTCAGGTCATTAGGATTATGCAGTAAGTACTTCACCTATCATCTTGCTGGTTCTCACTTGTTACTGCACTGGAGCTCACTGATTTGGCTAGACTGGCTGGCCAGTGAGTCCCTGGGATTCGATTATTTTCATCTACAAAGTGCCAAGTTTAGAGGTACATACTACTACACCCTGCTGTTTATATGGGTTCTGGGGGAGTGAATCCAGGTGCCCAGGCTTGCAAGGCAGGCACTTCACTGACTGATCTATGCCCCATCCCTTCAAGGGACCACTAAATACACACATGCGCGCACACACAGCCTAAGCTACTGCAAAAATTGCACATTGGTTTCTTATAATGGCTTTGCTTCCAGTCAGTAGTTAGTGTCATTTAAAAACAATTGATTATGTAAGTACCTTGCTTCAACTCTATAACTGGCCAATGTTCTTTAAAAAAAAGTTTTAAAAAGCAAAAACTCTAAGATGGCCTACAGAGCCTTGATCCAGTCTTTATCACAAACTGCCTATTTGTTCATTCCCTAGAGCTCTGAAGAGCCTAGATTTTTTTAGTCCCTCAGTAGAGTGGTTTATTACTCTTCACGTTACAGTTTAGATGTTGTTTTTTTCACAAAATCTGTCTGTGTCAGTTTGGATGAGAATATTCCCCATAGGCTCATGTACTTGGACACTTGGTCCCCAGGTAGTGGCACTATTTGGGGAGGTCTAGGAGGTATGGTCTTGCTGGAGGAACTACGCCACTGGGGATGGGCTGTGAGGTTTCAAAGCCTCATGCCATTCCAAGCACTTTCTCTGCTTCTTGCTTGAAGTTCAAAAATGTGATCTCAGCTTCCTGCCCCAGCCACCCTGCCTCTGCTCCAACATCAGTGTAACTCTTAACCCCTCTAGAATCATAAGCCAAAATAAACTCTTTCTTCCTTCAGTTGCTTTGGTCATGGAATTCTATCACAGCAACAGAGAAGTTGCTAAGACACTGTCCCGCTCCTCCAGCTAAGGTGAGGACTCACTCCTATATCACAGTTGTAAGCCCCGTGCTTCCCTCCTTAGTTCACCACATGCAGCACACTGTCTGCTTAACCTTTTGAATGTGATAGCCACGAGGGCAGGGCTGTGTCTTTGCTGTTCTGTCTGCAGTTCATAGCATTTGGTTGGGTTCTATAATCAGCTTCCTGACTAACATTCTGGAAGAGCTGGGGTTGAGAGGTTTAAGTTTCTCCCATGTAGTTCCACATGATACGACTCATATTTAGCAACCTGACAGCTATTTGCTATATGTAAAGTGCCCTGCAGGTACCAAAACACACTTCCAGAAGAGGGTATCCACCCCCGCCCCTCATGACTTGGAAATCAGGAGGCAAGACTTTGTGTTGCGAGATCAATACCTTCACTAAGAATATATAAAGGACTATCTCAATGGGAAATTTTCATTTACGCAGTGAACAATGGACTGTCCTGTGGGGGCAGTTACTTGGTCAATCTCATCTCAGGAATGAAGATGTGGAATGACATAACATGGGTAGACACCAAGCATTGTACTGCTGATCCTACCATGTGTCTAAAGACACGATTTTAAGAAGTGACAACCAGAAATCTTGGTGGCAGCAGCAATAGGACAGCCACGTAGTCCAGGCAGAGACTCAATGGTGACTCCTACACAAGGGAAGGAACCAGGGCTGTGGCCATCATCCCACACATGCAGCTTTTACTTAGTGTCTTATAAAGGCTAGACTTCCTATGCCGCTTCTTCCAGGGTTTTCCAAGGATAAGATACCGTAATGACCTAATGGTGTATTCCTGGCCTTTCCAGCTCCCTCTAGATGCCAAAAGCCCTCCCTTTTCCATCTCAGAAACAAACTTTTGGCAAGCTGAAGTTTCTGAGTGTAACTATTCATGTAAACTCCCAGCAGCTTTTCTACAGCTGCTCTGGAAAGTACACATGGGAATTTTGCAAATTTATTAGAAGATGATGATGACAGTACAGCTGAGTCTTTTCTGAGGGAAGAGGAGTAGGGAATTTGGTATTTGTTTCAAAGTGAATACTTTGGGTGCTTAATGATTTTCTTAGATTCACCTTATGAAGAGGTTTAGGAGGCGTATTAAGATGTCTTGAGCTGGGCAGTGGTGGCGCACACCTTTAATCCCAGCATTTGGGAGGCAAAGGCAGGCAGATCTCATTGAGTTCGAGGTTAGCTTGTTCTACAGAACTAGTTTCAAGACAGCCAGCCTGTCTTGAAAAACAAAACAAAACAAAAAAAGATGCTCTAAAATTAAGAATCTTGTAGGATTAGAGAGACAGTCATCTATCTTTTCACATCAGAGGTGGTGGATGACTGAAGAATGGAAGATGGACTGGCTATCCCTGTAGAGCTTTTCACCAATAATTCTGCAATACATACAAGCTATTCTTAGAGTCATTCTGATGATGGCTATGGTATCCACTGGTCCTGGGATATGGGTCTGTTCTCTAGCATCCTGGAAACAGTTCTTTGTATCACCTGATTTCCTCACCAGAACATGGACCATTGAGAGAACAGAAAATGATGACCATGTCCTATGACAAGTATATGTACCTGCACTACACTTGTGGTCCTCAACACAAACCTCAAGTTTGTGTTCTTACTGTTTACCAGCAAAACTGAAGGTCACTGAAGTACAGTGTTACTTAATAAAGTCATTATTAGATTTCAAATAGTACTTAATAGAGACACTAAAAAATTACTAGCGTTATCTGGACTTACAGAATTTCAAATGTCAGTAGGCAGAAGCATTCTGGCTTACTTTATCCCAGTTTCTGCCACATACCATGTGTAGTGTGGGTTTATTCAGACTGTTACGGAAGGTGACTCAGCTAACTAGCCAGCTTGCTTCCTTTATCTTTTTCTTACTTTTTCTTTTGTTTTAATTAAACTTAAAGAATATCTAGTCTTCCATCAAAATACTGAGCTGTAATTGCTCTTTTCTTTAGGAATGCCAAATCTATTTGCATGTGTAATGACCTTCTATAGATCCCACCCATTTCATTTGTTATCTCTTGGTGTCCAGTGTAGAGATAGTATCGAGTTCACTGTTCAATAACATTTGTAGCGAAAATGACAAAGAGTTGTTCACTAACATCTAATTACAGTATTAGTCACACTCACTCTATTATCAAAAAAGGACATAAGGTAGACAAAACAAACAAACAAACAAACAACAAAAACAAAACAAAAGGCTGGATTTATAAAAATGAAGGCGAGACTGAAGAAATAGGTCAGTTAGTAACGTGCTTATGAATATAAGGATGCAAATTATTCCTAAACCCACAGAAAAGAACCAGGTGTGGTGGAATAAATTTGTAATCCCAGGCAGTAGAGACAGGTAAATCTCTGGGGCTTGTTGACCAGCTAGCCCAGTCTACTTGGGAAGTTCAAGGCCAGTAAAAGGCCTTGAATAAAAAACAAAACAAAACAAAAACTAATGTAGCTAGCACCCAGAGAACAACTGAGGCTGTCCTCTGACCTCGACCTGTCGGCACAGAGGCACACACACACAAAGGAGGGAAAGAATGGCAGGTGAAGCAGGACTCCAGGTGAATTTGTCACTGCAGTGGAATACTGAACAAGTTTCTGACTCCCTGACAATCAAGTAGAAAAAAACAGATCACACCTTTTGTTTCAATAAAGTTCATTTAAAGAGACAAACATTTTCCCGATAATAGATTCTAGGAAAGAATGAACGGGAGACCAAAAACACCTCACAAAAAACCCACTTTTAAAATATGTATCTTTAACTCTTGTTAAAGAGTTTAACTATGTAAAAGCTTTGTAAAATTTCTTGCAAACAGGCATTTCTAATATCAGCATTTACAGAAGTTGAATGTGCATAATTTATTTTCTCCATAATTTTTCCTGGTAATCTATTATTTATTTACATGGTGATTCCATCAGTTTGTAAATGGATTGGGGACCTTGCCTGTCTTGCTCAACACTGGATTCTTAGCTCAAATAATAATGCCTGGCACAGAGAGGGCACGCAATAAATGCTGGCTGAGCAAACAATCTTCATGAAGCAAATGTTGAGCAAAAACATTAACCAATGGCTTTGCTGTTTTCATGGTTTATGACAACAAAGCAATGCCAATGGTATGGAAAGGAAAAATAAAATCTTTACCCAGCTTACTAGCTGGCTGCACTGCATGAGATCGCTGTGTTTTATGGGCTTCAATATAATTAAATAGTGCTGACAAGCTCTTTAGGTTGCCCATCAAAGGTGAGGAGGCTCAGTCTTGATGTGTGTGTGTGACATATGCATGTGTGTATGTATGCATGCCTATGTACATCCTGAGGAGGCCAAGGACACTGGGTGTCCTCTTTTATCATTTGATAGATAGAGCCTTTAATCAGGATCTAGGGCCTACTGGGTATGTTATACTGGCTGACTAGTAAGTCTCCTGTGAGTTGACTGTCTTTACTCCAAAGATGGGTTTATGGGCCCTCGAGGCCATGATCAGCTTTTACATGGCGCTTTGAATTCAGTCCCTAGTTGTTTGTGCAGCATGTGCTCTTACACACTGAGCCATCTCCCAGCCCATTGGCCTATCTTGTTTACTACTGACTCCTTAGCACCTGGCACAAGGTAAGCAACTGCTAGAAAAATGGTTATTTTACTCCTTGAGTTATTTTAAGGAGATCCAGAAAGTAATACAAAGCTTGAAAAACAGAGTAGAGGGATCTATGATCAAGTTTCAATCATTTTCATAATTTTGGAGATGAAGGTCTCCTAATTCTTGTATAAGCATGGCACCATATCCTCTGTAATACTGGACCAAACTGGTTGGCTCCTTCCTGACTCTGACAACACTGTCTAGACACAAGCATACTTGGCACAAGTCAGATTTCTGTAAGCTAATAAATTCACTTGGTTTGAAATCTATTATGATTAAAAAAAGTCATACTTCCCTTTCCTCTCAGTACTTGATGGAAACTTGATTTCCATTTGTTTCCTGCAAATGGAGGCAGCAGGGTGCTTACTGTTCACCTGTTCATGCTCTGCTACAATGGTGATGCCTGCACAGCTGTCCAAATGGCTGTCCTAGTGTCTACCATAGGGATAGCATGCTCAGTCCCAATCCTGTTCTTTCATGACTATCTCCTCATGGATTTTAAGCTTCTGCCATATGGAGCATGTTTTCTAGGTGTTCTGCATTCGAAGAACACAGTATACAGAAGCTGACAGAATTAGGTTCCCATGAGACTATAATACAAATGAATGATCATTTAAATACCTTATCTAGAAGGAATGGGTATGATTACGCAATAACTGTCAAAGGCATGGTGGCTGCGCTCCTGATGCTCAGTGGTAGGAACAGGCACAGATTTGTACCTACGATTATTCTCATTAACATTGAAGACATGCTTTTGCAAGATATGCTAAACATGCTAAAAGGTTAGCTGGTACAATACCTGGGGATTTGAGTGCAACATTCTAATTTTAAGTTTTCACAGTAGAAAAATGACATGAAGGAAGTTTCAAACCATAACCTCAGTAACACTTGAGACAATATGTCTAAGAGAAATAGACATTTTCCTGTGAGTCATCCTGCAGAGAAAAGCATCACTATGCTTGTCCCAGGAGTCACTGCACCTGAGTAACTTTTCTTGTCCTCCATGTGTTTAACTTGGTTCCTCTGTACTACCATGAACAGCCTACCTGTACCAATCACATTGTGTGACCTTCACTTACTTTCAGCATGTGTAAACTTAAGCAAGCTCCCATCTCCACAGCTGCTTTAGTCTCCATGACTGTGTCCCTATCAGACCCACCAGTGCTATCTTCTGCGCCCACATCTTCCCCCTTCTCCTGTCATGAGACAGGAACCACCGTTTCCTTTCATTGTGTACTTGAGCCCACTCCTGTGTTCTCAGGACGTGTTCTCCTCACTAGAACCATCAACTTTTTCCTATACCAAACTGTTCCTATCACCACATATGTATCCCCCAATTTCCATTTTGACAGTCCTGAGTAATATTAGGAAACAAGAAAGAGAAGATGGACACAGGAGCCACAGAAATGGTTGTAGCTATTTGGGGGGATATGATACACTTTAATTGTATTTATATAGATAAAGGTGAGGCAGCTGCCTTAATGCCTACATAGAAATTCTATGACTGCATATGTGTGCACGTATCTGGGGCTCATGGGATGTATTTCCCCAGTGTCTAGTATTATCACAAAAGTGATACACTGCTCCACAAAAGCTGTTTGAAGAAAACCTAAACATTGAAAAAATATGCAGAGCAAAAGCTTCAGTTCTGTTGTCTAGCAGACACGGTTCCAATCAAGATTCTGCATGCAACTGGGATGCCATGGCCTTACCTAGAGATCATCGTGCATCCCTTAGATCAAGCTGGCTAGACTCTAAACCCAATGACTAGTATTTTTCTAAAATATAAGAGAAGGCACGAGGAGAGGACACAGGCAGACACAAGCCAAAGACTTCCAGGAGCACTGGAGGCTGAAAGGAGCCAGGAAGAGTTTCCCCATAGCCTTCAGGAGCAGGCACAACTCTGCCAGCACCTCCACTTCAGACCTGATGTCCAGAGCTTTGAGAAAATCAATCTCTACTGTCTTAAGTCATCAAGCTTCTGGTGATTTTGTTACAATATTCTAGGCAACTAATAGAGATTTTGGTACCTAGAAGATAAATGTTGTCTTAACAAATACACTGGAATGCAGATGTGGCTGTGGAACTGAGTAACAGAAGATGCAAAAGTTTTGAGTCAAATGACTGAAAACACTTTGACTGCCATGAAAAGACCATTAGTAGAGAGAAGCATTAAAGGTAAATTTAAGAAAGGATCAGAAATCTGGAAGAAACATGGCAAATAAAGCCTCCATGGCCTTAGGAAATTTATGTATTATATGGACCACAGTGGTGCAGAAAGACAAACATTAAAGGTGCATCTGATGACATCTAAGCAGACTGAAGAAAAAGTAACCACTATTACAGAGAGGGAGAACACTGGCCAAATTGTGCTCCATAGCTGAGTGGAAAGCAGAACTGGCAAGCAAAAGATGTGTATACTTAAATGAGGAAATTCCAGGCCAAATGTTAAGAGTGTGCCCTGATAAAAATGTTAGAAAAGAGATGAATGAAAAACAGAAATAGTGAGCAGAAAAGAACTAGCAATTGGTGATTTGGCAGATTCTTGGTCTGTCCAGATGTACCAAAGTTAGTAAATTGCTAATCTAAAGTATGCTAAGGAGATAAAGCTAAGGGTGTGATAAAATGATAAAACCAGATAGGCAAGCCTCTGGTTTGGAAATTTGGTAAGAGCACCCTGATTAACTAAGGTGTCTCTGCAGAGGCCATGAATAAAGATGGGATGGTCAGGGAATGATCTATAGAACACCCTTTGTCTCATAGTGTAGATCCCTGTGACTTGAGAATCAAGTTTTTCAATGATGCATCAGTTTCGACTGAAGGGGACAGAAATAGGTCAAAGTAACGTAAGAATTCAATGTTCGACAAGCAGAAAACCAGATTAAAGGGACTACTGCTTAGTTGCAAGTATGTGCTACAAATATGTAAGACAGAGATATGGGTATAAAAGCAGAGACTGATGGGGCTGGCACAGACATCAAAGGCAGAGCCACTGGTCCAAAGGACAGAGCCAAGGGTCTCAAAAGATTGGCTTGACCTTGAGACCTAAAAGGAACGTGCAATTCTGGATTTAAATTCCTTTGGAACTGGTGACTCTAATTCCCTCAAATTTTCGCTTTGAAATAGAAACATCTCCTCTACTCTGTCCCCTCATGCTATTTGTTATCTGCTTCCTAGGTTCACAGGTTCATAGACAGGGACAGCTTTTGCACCAAGATAGACTACAGATTCTCAGCATACCTGGTGTGGACGACATGGAATCACTGAATCATAAAACACAGGGCTTTTTGGTGAGATGAAATTAGTGATACTTAGATGTAATATTAAATTTCAAGCTGCTACAACAACGAGTGTGATTTTTTGGCATGGTGAAAAATGATGAATTTATTTTGCCCATAAGATGGATGTGAGCTTTGTGGGTTGAATAATGATTCATAAAATACATCTAATTACTTCTAGTATCATAACTGTGAGTTTTTATAGAAAAAGGATCTCTAAAGGCGTAATTTAGTTAAGGATCTGGAAATCACATCACTATGGGTCAACCATCTGGTCCTTAATCCAATGATAAATCTCCTCATAAGAGACAGAACACATATCATGGGGAAGAGAAGTACAGAATGAGGCAGGGATTAGAATTATGATTAGAACTGTTTTAGTCACTGTCCTATTGCCGTGAAGAGACTCCATGATCAAGGGAACTCTTATAAAAGAAAAGATTTAATTAGGGGCTTGCTTACAGTTTCAGAGCTGAGTCCACTATCATCATGGCACAGAACAAGATGGCAGGCAGGTGTGGTGCTGGAGAAGTAGCTGAGAGCTACATACACCCTGATCCACAAATGGGGAATAGGGGTGGGCAGAGACAGATGGCCTGGTGAAGGCTTTTGAAACGTCAAAGCCCAGTCCCAAAGACAAAGCTTCTCCAAGGCCAAACTTCCTAATCCTTCCCAAAAGAGTTCTACCAACTAGGGACCCGACCATAATCCAGCAAAGCCATATATACTCCAACAAGGCCACACTGCCTAATCTTTTTCAAATAGTGCCACTCCCTGATATGATACCAAGCATTCATATATGCTAATGGGGACCAATCTTATTCAAAGCACCATAGGAATAAGAAACCCCTAAAGCTACCAGAAGCTGGCAGAGGCCAGAAAGGACACTCCTTCAGGACTTTGGGCAGAGCAATAAATAGCCCTACTGACACCTTGATTTTGATCTAGAGCTGTTAAAAAAGACATTGTGTTGGTAGTAGCTTGCTATGGAAGCCACAAACTGGTACAGCAGCAAAGACACTATCAAGCTATAAATAAGTGATTTCAGTTCAAAAGAAACCCAGGAAATGGACTTTCATGCTTCCTTAGCCATATTCCAGCCCCTAACTTCCCTGCTAAATGCCCCTGAAACTTAACCAATTTAAAAACATTCTCCTGAGTGTGGGAAGTACAGGTCTAGATGACCACAACTCTCTTCTGGTGCTGAGTTTTACACTTGGATTAGAGATCTGTTCCACAGTTTTCAGCACTTACCTATATGTACAGGACTGTGCATATATCTATGGGCACAAACAGGCTAAAGTATCTGGATCTCATTTATTCCAGGCCCAGGAATCTGGGCCTAAAGTAACCTACTACCCTTTGTTCTACTTAAGCAATCCTGCTCCTAGGCTGACTTCCTCCTGCTCCATCTCACCTGGGGGCTAAGTTAAAGATGACAGTGGCAGAAAGCTCTCTCCACAAATGGAAAACATGTTTGTAATACAGTACAGGCCAGGTATAACAGGTTTTATTCAGAGTATCTGTATGTGAGCCCTGCCAGCATGGACTTACCACATCTGATAGTAATATTCTCAAAATCTTTTCCATCTTTCAGAAGTCACACAGCTTAAACAAACAAACAAACAAACAAACAAATAAATAAATAAGCATTTTCCTTACGAAAGGCCCAGTTTGACTAAATACATAGTTTTGCTTTTAAAACTAGGCTTGGACTATCTTCTTGGTCCTCAGAATAACCTTTTTCTTCCCTGCATTTAATTTCTGACAATATTAGGGTTGGATAAATGTCATGTGTTTTAGAGCTGAGATTTAATCATTAAAATTAGTTGATACTGAGTAAACTCAAGCTTAGCAGAATGAAAAATCAGTCTGGGGGTCATTAAATCAAAGGCAACATATTCTGATGTTTACCAGCAGCTGAATGAAATGTGCTAACAAGGCCTGTTAACACACAAAGCTTGAATTACATGTCTGTCAGCTCCTAGAAGATCCCAATGGAGGCAGATTTTGAGTCTGTAGTAGGGAAGACTCAGGGAAGGAAGATCAATGAACCATCAACACCTTCCTTGCTTCACAGAGATTGTGTGCATTAAAGTCCCCTCTTGGACAGGTTTATGTCTAACTTGAGCCCAGAGTGGGACCAAAGAATAAAGAATGTTCACTAAATGAATGAGTAATAAAGAAAAATGGTGTTAGAAGGCTTCAGTGCATAGAGAGAAATTCTGCTTTTCTGGTCATTGTGGCTGTTACTACTTCCCAACTCCATGCCACCATCAACATTTCACAAATATTTTTAAACATACAGAAATGTTAAGCAATTTTTTTTTTAAATTTGGGTCTATGTGTACCAGACTGGTCTAAGACCTGCTATGTAGCTGTGGATAACCTCCAATTCCTGACCTTCCTGCCTCTACCTCCTACATGCTGGGATTACAATCATGCCTATCTTACCAGGTGCTGGAGGTGCTGGAGATGGAAGTTGAACAGCTTAATAGTGAATATCCATACATACAATATCTAGCTTCTACAGCTTATATTTTATTATTTTTTTTTAATATATAGATTCATCAACTGTTCTTTCTTGGTATTTCTCAAGACATCCAAATTATAGACAATTCCATTACACATATTATTACCTTGGTTCACTATTTTTTATAGTTCTACTTTTATTTGGGAGTCAAATTTACAAATAATGAAATGCTCAAATCTTTTTTTTTTTTTTTTTTTTTTTTTTTGGTTTTTCGAGACAGGGTTTCTCTGTGTAGCTTTGCACCTTTCCTGGAACTCACTTGGTAGCCCAGGCTGGCCTCGAACTCACAGAGATCCGCCTGGCTCTGCCTCCCGAGTGCTGGGATTAAAGGCGTGCGCCACCACCGCCCGGCTGAAATGCTCAAATCTTAAGTGTACAGTCAGATAAATTCTGACAAATGCATATACTATTGTAATCCAAACTGTTAGAATTTTTTTTTTTGCCATCACTCCCAACTCTTCCATAGCAGCCATTGTTTTGATTTTCCCCATGTAGATAAGATTTGCTTGATCCATAAGTATTGCAATCACTTACAACAAAATTTCTAACACAGGCAAGAATATGAAATAAATACACCTTTCTTGTTTAGGATTTGTTGTTATATATAATATTTTAGAAACGTAATAATACTGTTTTATATATCAGCAGCTATTCTTATTTGATTGGAGGGCAGTATTCCATTGTTTAAAATATAACACTTTATATATTCATCTGTGGTGGACTCTCAGGATGTTTTAGTTTCTCTATATTTAGAAATACAGTTACTGTGAGCATTATTTTCCAAGTGTTGAAGGACTAATATTTTTGTCATGAGTTTTACGGTAGGTTTATGAGTTGCATAAGGAATTGCTAAGTCATTTTGTCACAGTAGCTATATTACACACTCCCACTGGCAATGCTTGGGAATGCTGGCTGCTGAAATCAGTCTAATTTTTGCCTGAGAATGGAATCTCAGCTAGAGTCAGCCCAGTATGTCATTCTGTGTTCTTTGCAGAGGTTATATTCCATCTCCATGTTTATATATGACAATAAAACAGTACTTTAATTACATACCATCTAAACATAGCTATCTGGAGAGAAACTGAGCTGTGTGTACACATATGAGGGGAGAGTGACTGGCTGTGGACTCTGCTACATCTGGAGCTACATCACAGTTGAGGTGGAGCTGATTAGGGTGCTAGGAAAGAATGGTGATCTACTTTTAAAAGTTGACACTTTGGACCTAGCCAATAGGAAAACAGAAACAGTTTTGATTGTATAGAGAATCATGAATTCGACCTCTGTGAAATCATAAAACTGTTTTTTTTTAAAATGTCATCACAAATATCAAGTTCAAAGATAAAGATCTCCTTTGCCTGCCCCAAGGCCAATAATCTAGACAGGATTTCAAACACCCTGTGTGTAATAGGAAGAAAATCTCATAGACAACACAGGCTCCAGCAGATTTCAGCAAGGAGATGGAGAAAGAAAAAAGAGCCATCTAGATCATTCGATAAGAGAACAGAGAAGATTCTGGCAATTCCCTTGTAATAGCTGCAATTCTTGGTAACTTAATCCTGGGATGGGGGGGGGGGTGAGGTGAAGAAATTCCCACACACACGAGTGCATCCCAAGGGCTTTCCCACAGAGACTGCCCCACAACATGGGAGCCACACTTCTGTCTGGTGATAATCTATGGAATTCTTCTTTCTAGCCACTGAGTCAGTTTAGAGACTGTTATACTGCTGCATGCCATCCACCATGTGAACTCTCCAGTGTCTGTTAGAGATGAGAAGATGAAGCTGATGTTGACAAGGACTATAAACTAAGCAGCCCCAAAGACACCCCCAGGCTCCCAGAGCACAAAGCAATAGTAATCATTCCAAATGACCCCCAACTATTTAGAATTTCATACCATCAAGTCAGATGAACCAAAATTGCTACCACCTGTAAAGATTCAAAGAAATACAAAAATCACTTAGAAGGAGAAAAAAGAGCATGGCAGATGGGCTTGGAGGAGGGAAGAAGCAAAAGAGTATGCTTGGAGCACCCCCTCCAGGGAACATGTGACATACCAGCATTAGAGACTGAGTCTGCCATGGTGGAAAACAATGCCATATGCCTCATTCATCCTTATTCAGAAGATTTTAAGAAACGTTTTGGAAATCTTAGAGATCTTTTAGGATCACAGAAGGGTTGGAAAGAGTTCACTCAAAGGATATCATATGTTCTGAGCTTTGGAAAAGACCTTAGAGACCACTGACTGTAAGTTGATGCCCAGTAAGAACTACCTCTTGTAAACCTGACTCCTTTCTGCACACACACTTCCAGTAGGCAGGGATGCAGATGGCTCAAATCTTAGAGGTGCAACCTGTTGTCAGGTGCTTCTCCTACACTGAGGCCATGTGCTGTCCTGGAACGTCCAGGACAGGTCTTGAGCAGCAACAGAAGAGGTACTGCACAATTCTCTGTAAATCAGACCTTCTCATATTTGAAGGTGAAGATCATGAAGCGCTGAGTCTTCTCTTTCCCAAGAAATATTCAATGCTTTACACAAGGTTTTAGACTCTTACTAACCTGACTAACTTTATTCTAAAGGCACTTTGCCAGGATTCTTCTTAAATTCTCCAAATGAAATGCCAGGTCTTAGGCATAGGCATGTTACTTAGCATATGGCCTCCCATTACAGTGTATGAGATGCCCAGAAAGGTTACAATAATTGTTAACAAATACATAAGCAGGTGGTAGCAGAGACAGAAAAATGACATCTATCTCCTGATCCTCACTGTCTACAGAATACTTAAATAATCCACTAGTCAGAAAATCAGAATGTTTCTTTCACATGGTAACAGAGTGTGGGGGACAGCAAAGAAATGGTTGAAAAAACATTGAATCTGAGGACCATAAACCAGTTCTGAGCCAGAGTGGTGGCTCAGGGCTCTAATCTAGTTTAGGAGGTAGAAAGATCAAGAGTTCAAGGTTATTCTCTACTACAGAGCAGAGCAGAAGCCAACCTGGGCAGGACTGTATCAGATTCTCTAAAAAATGAGAGTAAACAAAACCCCCAGAGAAAAACAACAAGAACAACACTTCGGCTAGGCTAGACTAATTGCTTTTCTTGGGTTTCTACCACTGTCTAGAAAGGAAAAGATTATGTACTTTCGAGCAGTTCTCTGAGCAAAAGCTCAGCAGGATGGAGTGTGTAGAGGGTCAAAAGGTATGGGCAGCTGCAGTCTTTGGTTGGTAGGTCCAGTGCAGTCCAGCCAGATTCCCTGGACCTGCCAACTACATTTTCAACATTGGAGTAGCCAGGCAACAGCACTCTTTAATATAAAGATATTGGTAAAGATCTTTAATATAACTAAATATTGGTATAGGTGGGGGCAGAGTAAAAGAAATTCTAGCCCATAAGCTACATTCATATTTAATCAGAGTTCTGGCATACAGTGTGCATAGGAAGGTGCAGAAGGAAGTGACACTATCTCTGGGGCAGGAGTTACAACTAAGCTTGGGAATACTGATAAAATACCCTTCTCAGTGCATAATGGCTGAGAATAGGCAGAGATACCTTCATTGTATAGCTTTCCTACCTCTTAGGAGTTCTGAATCCACCCCTCAAAATACATATGGAGTTAATTTAATATATACTTACTGAAAATCACAACACAAAAGGCATTGATAGTGAAATGCACACAAAAGAGGGCCTGACAGGAAGGAGCTCACAGACAATGAACAAAGCACATGGGTACCAAAGAACATGCACGAAGAGAATACAAATAGCCAGAGTGAAGTAACATGTGATCTGGATTTGGGCCCAATTACACTGGCATTGGGCTAAGGGAGGGACCCCACAAGGTCCAGGAAGCCCCTTTCTATAGATGAACTAAACTGTCCCTATGACACAGCTGACTCCTAGAGCAAGAATGACCTGCCCGTCTTAGTGTATCTCTGATGTACCTGAGCATTTCATGACTGAAGATGAGTTGCTGGGAAGACACTCTGCTTCATGGTCAAAAACTGATACCCAATCCTTGAAGAGTGACACTGATGTGGTTGCAGGAAAGTCAGAACACAACAAATGAGCTGGGGCAAGCCATGCTATCCTTCCCTTCCTGCAACTAGGCAGACAAGTTAGCAGAGTACTTTATGTTGGATGCAAGCCAGTTACAGCCCCAAAGCAGTGGATTTTACAAGCCAAATCACAAACAGAAACCAAATCTAGGAATGCAGAATTCACTGAGAAATCCAAAAGAGAAATATCAATTGTCAATTCTTTCCCAAAGGAGCTGGGAGGAGAGGTTGAATAAAGGAGTTCTATAAAATGCAGTCCAAAAGCCCTCATTGTTTACTGCATGGTAAATCATAATGGCAGGAGTGGTCTTATCCTGTTACACTGGAAAGTGAGCTAGAAGAAGATAAAGTCACAGCCACAGCCACTAACTACAGTAAACGAATACTTTATACATCCAGTAGAATGCTCAGACAATGTACAGGCTCATTGCACCCAGCCACTCCTGCAAACAAAACAAAACAAAACAAAACCCTCTCCCTCTCTCGGGTCCTGCTACAGGCATCACAGTAAAGCATTCTGACAGTCAAAATGCCATAAGGATCCTGAAAGCAGTTGGCTTTGGATACCACGAAGTTGGCGGATCCTGAATCCCAGGCATAAAGTATTATATTTCCTTTTTCTGAATTAAAGAATGGGCCTATCCCTGAAGGCATATAATAGGATAATGTATCAAACAAAGAGGAATTGTCATGTATACCCAATTCTCTTGTCTGTTGAGCTAATGTCCACCTTTCTGCTTACTAAATGGGACATAGACACAGACACTTCTATACCCAACACCAATGCCAACTGCATCCCTCTTCTTTGACTGTACTTGTACTTTTTTTTATTTCCCCACATTAGAAGATCTCATGTACATCAAGAAAAAAAGTGATTCAATAAACAAATCATTCTATTCCCGGGTAGATTCCAAGCTTGAAAATGCCTAAGAACACCCATGTGCATGGGTAAATGATGAAAATGTTCAAAAACGTGCTCTCTGTGACAACAGAAAGAACCTAAATGCTTGTGGACAGAAGGGCAAAGTTCGGCTACTGAAATATGGAAGACCACACCGCAGATAAGAGGAAAAACTAGCCGGGCAGTGGTGGCGCATACCTTTAATCCCAGCACATGGGAGGCAGATGCAGGAGGATCTCTGTGAGTTCGAGGCCAGCCTGGTTTACAAAGCGAGATCCAGGACAGGCTCCAAAGCTAAACAGAGAAACCATGTCTCAAAAAAAAAAAAAAAAAAAAGAGGAAAAACTAGATGGTATTAAGGCATGGAGAGTTTTGCCCATATTATACAGAGTGTGATACATATGCACAGATCTAGAGAACACACAGTGCGATATTACGTATCACCCACAGACAAGTAGAAAAAAGTTAAAAAAAAGATAAATGCCTAAATCAAGACAAGAGTGGCTTGCCTCATCCTGATGTTACATATATTACAGGATGTCCCTTCTTTTCCTTCCATTTAACATGCTTACTATTTCTATAGATTTTAAAATAAAAGTAAAATAAAATATAAACTTCAAGTATAAACAGTGGAAGTATTTTTTTTCTTTTTATAAATTTCTCAAAAATGCTAAGTCTAAATGAGTCCAGAAAACTGCCTGTACTTACTTTAAGCTATATAGAAACTCATCTCTTCTGTGTAAGAATCCTAAACTCAAGTAAAGGCAGCATTACTGAAATCTCTCTGAAACTTCAAGGCAGAGTCCATGGCTATCTGAATATTTGCTGTTCCAGATGTGCAGTTGCTAATTATCAGCTGAGATTCTGGATGTGGTCACAGAAGAGCAGACATAGAACAGGGCCCTCATATCTTAGGCTCCAGAAGGCCTGGCTTAGATTCCTTGCTTAGATACTTAGTGTGACTTTGGCTAACTTAACTTTTTTGAACTTCCATTTCCTCATCAATAAAATGTTAATCATTTTATCTTACATGACCTTAAGAGAGTGACCTGAGATAATATGTAAACACTACTTACTTTTGCCTCACACACTGCAAATCTCTGAAGAATGGCATGAGGCAAACAGAAGGGAAGAAGCAGCCTTTCCAGAGCTTTGAAAAGTTATGTAGTGATCTGTTAAGTCACTAAGCTTGAGGAGCATGGCACAGCCCCATCAGAACATCGGGGGAGTTAGGGTGAACACGGGCAGTGAAACTTCAAATGTGCCCTAGCCTCTCTTGCCATCCTATCAGTTCTGTTCTTACCTGGAAAAACAAGGTTAGAATTTCAGGATCAAAGACTACAGAGATGAAGCTCTGGAGACGCTGGACTGAGGTGGTATTGTGTTCCCCGAAATATTGTGCACCCTAATAAATTTACCTGGTGTCAGAGACAGAACAGCCACAATATTAAACATAGCGGATAGGCAGTGGTAGCACATGCCTTTAATTCCAGCACTTGGGAGGCAGAGCTAGGCAGAAATCCATGTGTTCAAGGATACAGCCAAGCATGGTGACTCACGCCTTTAATCCCAGAAAGCGAGCCTTTAATCCCAGGGAGTGATGGTAGAAGGCAGAAAGATATGTAAGGAGTGAGGATCAGGAACAAGAAGCATTTGACCTGGTTAAGCATTTGGCTGGTTAAGCTTTCAGGCGTTCTAGCAGCAGTTCAGCTGAGATCCATTTGGATGAGGACTAAGAAGCTTCCAATCTGAGGAAACAGGATCAGCTGAGAAGTTGGCCAGGCGAGGTTAGCTGTGGCTTGTTCTGTTTCTCTGATCTTATAGAGTTCACCCCAATACCTGGCTCAGGTTTGATTTTATTAATAAGGACTTTTAAGATTCCTGCTACACTGGACCTCTGCACCTTCCAGAAGCCTAGGTTCTAAAGGTCACAGCAATGGGAGACTTCCTGTTGGCAGCAGTTAAAACCCTTGGGTAGGCAAAATGTTGTGGCACCGAGAGGACCATACCCTGAATCATAAAGCAGGATCCCAAGCAAAGGCTAGCAGGCTGCCCCAGACCACATGTCTCCTAAGAGTGTCATTTTTATTCTACAGACAGATGTGGGCTCTGTCAGTTTCCTACTGCCTAACAGTAAGTGTTCAGAATAAAAAGCTGAAATGTGAACTCTTGATACATATTAAACCATCGATTTTGAAGAAACCACTAGTGGGGCCATTCATTCCCTCATCTACCCCTTTACCCCCACTCACTATTCAGAACTCACTAAGAAGAGCCTCTGTTGAAAACATAATAATAAAATTGCTTTCTTATCAGCAGTTTCTTCTTCAAAGAGTATTAGCAGAAGATACCTATGTCCTCTACTAATATCTACTAATCTTCAGCACTCAGAGGATGGTGTGGGGATGAGGGCACTTCTAAATGAATGTCATGTTGACATTTACACCTCTGCTTTCTTCAATTTTATGTTCACAGAACAGCATGGAAGAGAGAGATCAGAAACCCAAACAAAGTTCATTAGCATTTTCCAAGTATCAAGTGCTTGAGCATTATTCTTCTCCAGAGAAGCCTCCCAGTCCAGAGTTGATGATGTGCATCCTGATTACGAGGAGGAAAAAAAAGAGGAGCATATGGTGGGAGGGATCTAGTGCCAGGACTGAGGCCAAGAGTAAGGGTTTTAGAAGTCGTCTCCACTGATTTGTGGAATGTATTCTTTCTGTACACTGGTCCGGACTTTCAGAATATCCCCGAAATTCCCACCAAGGACTGGAAGACTACAGGGAGTCCTGGGATGAAGTGTGCACAGGGCTTGAGGTTAAGAGTTGAGAAATATATTTCATGGACTGAAGGAATGGAAGAAGGAAGGCGTGAAGTAAGGAGGAAGAAGAGAGAAAAGGGGATTAAAGAAGGAAGAGAGTAGGAAGGGAAGGAAAAAGAAAGGAGGAGAAGGGAGGAGGAAGGAAGGGACAGTGGTAGAAGACATATATACAGACAATCTACTCAATTTTCTGACTTTAGAATAAAAAAGCTTATGATATAATGTATGTTCCCATAGGAAAAAGTTGCACATTCGTTCTGATCAGTGCTTCTGGGTTTGGACATGCAGCACAACACATTAGAGTTCAAGATCAAATGATACTTGCAGTTCACAGAGAACTCTATTTTGCCCAAGTTGCTCTACAGCCAAGCTAAGTCAAAGCAGTGCTGGACAGGAATAGGCTGCAATGTCCTGGCAATTTCTCTTGTACTCCACATACAGCCAAGGTCACCTAGAGGTGAAACTGAACTCTCCATTGGCCTTTTTGCTTTTCTTCCCCCTTGCCCTCCTAGTGCTGATATGACAGATATGGTTTACTGTCTGTGCTTCAGCAGCATTATCACCCAGGATTTTATCTGACCAGGGTCAGGGGAAACAGGAAAGGAGACTGGATACCAGTCTGGGTGTGGCAAGCTCCCCTCCCTGCCTTATCAGGGAGGAAAGAAAGTGAATCCACCTGGTAAGCTTCTGGCTGTGAAGTGAAGTAAGGTGAGCCAAGGTACCAGGGGGTTATGAAGAGGTCACCCTGGATAAGTGCCCAGTGCTTGCAGGACTCAGCTCATCACCTTTTCCACTTTACAAAGATTTATTTCCTGTTGGTTTTCTCTCTACCTTTTTCAATTGCAGAGCATATTTGGTGTGTCAAGAAACTTCTCCTTTCTGAATGAAATCCAATTATGGTAATTCATTCAGAAAACGCTCAGGTCACTGGCAGGGGTTAAACTACACAGGGTGGAAGAGTCACTATCTGCTCTTCCCACCACACTGGCCTTACCCAGAACCTACACAGCATTGCCTCACACACCACTCAGCTCAGCATGTCGGGGACGTCTCTCCTATAAACAGGTAGTCCTATTTATTTCTAAGTTGTTTCTGTTGCCTATTTCCGGAGCCCTGGAGAGGAAGATAACTGGGACTTAATGATAGGAAAAGAAACATAAGATTAAGCTCAAGAGTTGTGCTTATATATTTGGGGGCTCAGGATCAGCTGAGAGGGAGCCCCAAGACTGGCCCTAACAGGAACATAGTAATATTGTTCTGTTATGCTAATTTTTATATAACTGGCCATCTCCAAAAGAATGAATTATAGTACAAACTAGACAAAAATAACAATTCCCTCCTACTAAAAGTCTAGTCTCAAATATTGCAAATACTAAAGAAAAGAGTTTGTTTTCTGAAACTCACAGTGGATTAAAGAGCAAGTGTCAGATGAAAGTAAAAACTCTGCAGCTTGCTCTGGCATGACTGACTTTGGAGTCTAAGTCAATCAATGACAGTGGCAGCAATCATTTACACTCAACTAGAAGAGCTTCTCACACCTAGGTAGGTACCCACTAACGTGGTGGATTCAATGTTGAGATGCAGTGTGTGCTCAGGCCCTTCAGCAAACACTATGTTAACATGCCATACTTTAACTTCTAAGCATCTTTCCCATCATAAGTTACCTGGGTTCCTTTTAATCACCCCCACACAAAAAAATCTTTTCATTTGTTTATTCATTCAGTGAACAAACAAGCACTGAATTGCTATTGTGTATCAAGAACCAAGATAAAGATATAAAAATAGTAAAACAACATTGTCTGTCTAACATCGTTTACAGCCTAGTGGAGGAGACACAGGAAAGTGGGTATGGTACCCCCTGAGGTGCTAGGACAGCAATCTCTGTTAGTACTAAGAGGTGCAGGCTTAAGTGGGGATGGGGTGGGCAACAATCAGACTCAGATTTTAAAAAGCAAGTAAACGTTTGTGAGGGAAACAAGTACTATACCAGAAGTAAGAAACTTGGTTATGTTATATCTGTGTGGGGAAACCATGGTGATGGCAATAAATGCATCTGTAAGGAGGCATGGTCTGCTGGGGAAGATGCCCAGTCTAATAAGGTACAAGTATATAAGAGCAAAGAGTCTTCCCTAGAAGCCAACCCATGATTTGTTGCTATACTATACTGCATTCTTTCTGAAGTTGAACTAGGCAAAGGTCACAGTGAATGTTCCAACCACTTGGGAGTAACAGTTAAACTCTATTTTCTTAAATGACTTGCTGCTCTTAAATCCTGAGTGAGTCTGCCTATCTCACAAAGCACCTGCCTCCTGAGGAGGGCACCTCGAGGGGTAGAAAAGAGATGTGATCAGTCAAATTTGTATTTTAGGAAGGCTACTTTGGCAGCTGTGACTGAATAAGAAACACCTTTGGAAATTAATGAGGCATACCTTTGGTTGTGTCTGGGGAATGTCCTCAGAGAGGCTTAACTGAGGAGGGAAGACCCACTGTGGTGGTTTGAAAGAAAATGGCCCCTATAGGCTCATAGGGAGTAGCCTTGTCAGAGAAAGTATGTCACTAGGGGCTTTGAGGTCTCAGAAGCTCAAGCCAGACCTAAGTGGCTCAGTCTCTTCTTGCTGCCTGCAGATCAAGATGAGGACTCTCAGCTACCTAACATCTCCAGCACCATGTCTGCTTGCATGCCACCATGCTTCTTTCAGTAATGATAATAATGGACTGAACTTCTGAACTGTAAGCCAGTCCCAATTAAATGTTTTCCTTTATAAGAGTTGCTCTAGTCACGGTGTCTCTTCACAGCAATAGAAACTCTAAGACATCCACCCTGAACATAGGTTTCAACATTCCATAGGCTGAGGTCTTGGACTAATTAAAAAGGGACAAAGGGAGATGTGTATACTAACTTCTTGCTGCTTCCTAACTGCAAGCAGTGACCACTGGTCTATACTCATACTGTTAGGCCTTCCTAAGGATGATGAATCATGTTCCTTTAAACCTTTAAGTTGCTTCACACCATAGAAATAAAGCACAGAAATCCACTAGTATCTAAACAAGACTCCAAGGTAGAACTGGACAGTCTGTTTCTTCAATGCTGCACTGAGCTTGTCACACCTACCCATTCACAGCTGGAGAGTCCAGTCCATGGCTGAGCTTGTACATCAGACTGAGGTGAAACACACTGGACAGATACAAAGTACTTTCTTTCCAAGAGACACAAACTTCCTGGAGTTGTCAATAATGTTCAATCAGCAGCCTAGCAAAAGGACACCAACTCAATGGACTCCTGGCTCCTTGTGAGGCCTAACTTTACTAAGTTTCCTTTTACAACACACACACACACACACACACACACACACACACACACACACACACACACACAGAGAGAGAGAGAGAGACAGAGAGACAGAGAGACAGAGAGACAGAGAGACAGAGAGAGACAGAGAGAGAGACTCTGCTATGTTAGTTCAAGAGGCACCAGGGAGACAAGAGTTGTTGCATGTGTGTCTGAACTAAAGCTTCAAAAAGCCTTTGCTAGGAATTGAACCCAGGCTCTCACTCAAGCACTCTACCGCTGAGCTATATTCCTAGCCTTGGAACTTCTTTTCAAACAGGAAAACCTCACTGTTCCTTATACACATGGTGATGAGATGAGGCTGAGATGCAGACTTAGATCATTCTGATGCTATGAATAGAGGAATTTCACCCAGTAATAAAATCCATTTTGGATTATTATTCTTTGTTTATTAGACCAACAGGAGCTTTCATTCTAGCCAGCCTGTCAAAAGCACAGAGTGAAACTAAACAGTTTGTTTAGTCTAACAATGGATGTTCTCAGCCAAAACAAGGAGGGGCCCAATTTTTAGCTTTTATAAAATATGACTTTACCACAGGATGATATAACATAATTAGAGGGAAAGGAGGCAATGACAGTTGTAACTGAGTAGTACAGTTCCTTTCTTGTTCTGTGTGACAAAGCACAAGGCAAACTCAGTCTCAGGCAGTGACAAGGTGTCAGGAGTGACTCTGGTAATGAACTACACAAAGTGTTCTCTTAATCAGTGGTATCTACAGCACCATTATTGGATTTGTTGACTAACTGAGGAGGCAAGCTACATGTTCACTCTAAAATATGATTTTTATGGACAAGAGAAAGGAAAGTTTATTGGAGACTCATTCACTCTACACCTTACAGGCCCTTGCCTCCTCTCCATGTGAAAGGCTTCCAGAAATTTGTTCGGCTCAGGTCTCCACTGACCACTTAGAGTCTGGCAGCATCTCACATCTCTCTAGGGTAATAACAACGTTTGTCAAGCATGTAGATGCTATTTGATTTCCAACTTCAATAATCTCAGGTGCCTTTACTTCAGGAATGGATTCATAGAACAGGCAAGTAGAGTCATTTTTCTTAGCAGTTTTCACACACTATATTCATACAGGCGTGGGCGGTTAAAACTCATCTTTATTTTCTGATTAGTGCTGCTCAGTTAATCCTCAACCCTTTTACAGTCAGCACTAACAGATATAATCTTCTTTCTGAAAGTACAATTGGCCCTGGACATATCCTGATTTCACCTGTTCAGGTCTCTGGGTATTCAATAAAGCAAGTTCAGCCGCTGTGCCAAGAGGCCACACAGAGTTCAAGGTAACACCTCACAGCCATCAGTAGGTTAATTATAATTTCATTTTCAAACACACCGACAGCATGCTTGTTTCAACTCCAAATGACCTTACCTGCTTTTTTTTCGGGGGGGGGGGGGGGGTCCTACAAGGAGTAAATTTCTGTCAGCAAATTGAAAGGCCACTCAGAGTTCACAGTAGCAATTCATATTTTTAACTGGTTGCCCAGACCTAAATCTTCACCTCCACAAATTCCAGAGAGACCTTAGTAGCTGTGAAAGAAGGAACAGTGATGAAGTCGGAAGGGGTGGGGACAGGAGGGTGACAAGGTAAGAAGACAGCAGCTGAGTTCTGCATCTTCAAGGGGCTCAGTGCCAACAGCTCAAGAGGAAGGGCCCGCACTTTGGGGGTGGAGTCATATAGAAGCTTCTAGATACTTGAAACATCACTCCCAGAAACGAAACTGGCTTAGAAGAAGCCTCATGCTACATTCTGAAGTCATCTGAACATAGAGGCTTGACTCTGCATGAAGGAAAGCAAGTACAAAGTTCACTTCTGCTTTCTGCAGAGGGTCAGAAGAGGAAGTCACAGATGAACAGCTGCTGATTATAGCCCTGGCTGGTCTTGAACACCTGATCCTTCAGTCTGAAGTCTCCCAAGCTGGGATTTACTAAGGTGAGCCGCCACAGCCAGTCCTTGCATGCACATCTTATTCTCTGTTTCAGAGCTTAATTTTTATATTTATTTATTTATTTATTTATTTATTTTTAGTTCCTCCTCCATATGCTGTAGGCAATTCAGATGCTCATAATGGTGTGAAGTGGATTCTTTTATAAGTTGACTTGAGAGACTAAAATTAAGCACAAAGCCCACTAGCATACAGCAGCATGGCTGGAGATCCACACCGATACCATGGTTGGCATGGGGCTTTGCCTCAGGTTGCTTAGAGGTCTTTTTTGGAACTTTGATTCCTCCTTGGCTGGGCTGCAGTCACAGGTTTATAACCCAATCTGTCCTGTCAATCCTGTCTGACAATGCTTCCCATTCCTTTTGAGGATTCTTTTCTTGTAAGACAAGAGTGTAACAAATCTTTCCCTTTTCAAGCTTGCCCGCAATTATTCCAACACTGCTTTTTTCAAAGCAGGAAGGTCATTTCTGGTTATTTCCTCTTAGGTGCCCACACATAATGCCTGATTGTTTTGTTGATGTATAATCCACTGATTTAAAATTTCAGTTGCAGATCCTGCTTTCTTTTCCTTCAAAAGAATTTTATGAAGAAGCCCACACAATAAAACACAGAGCATCAAAGTTGCTGAGACATATTTGGTCTAAATCATGCAGAGACCTCTCAACTCAGCTATTCTCTCTTCCCCACCCTGGATTTCTAGCCCTACTCTACAGAGCTCATGTTTCCATGGAGCATAGCCTCCAAACTAGGTGGGTTCATATGCTTGTTTGGGCAGACAGAAGGTATCTAGATGGGACAAGAATGTCCAAACACAGAACCGTATGGATGACTGTGTCAGAACATTCTACCATTAAGTTATCATCTTGAGTCCAGTGATGCTGCGGTTTGATTGTGGAATGCCCATGACAGGCTCATGTATTTGAATACCGACCCCAGTTGGTGGTGCTTTGAGAAAGATGGAACCTGGCTGGCAGAGCTACTAGGGGTAGCTTTCCCTCTACTTCTCTCCACTGCCCTGTGAAGGGCATCCTTAAGCTTTCACCATGGCTAGAAGTTGAGCTGTGTCATCATCCCCACCACTAAGAACTGAAACTCCCTGAAACTACAAGCCCTTAAGTCCCTCTATCAGGTATTTTCTCACAATGAAAAAAATAATAATAAAAGTGGACAAGGTGCTTGCCTAGCACTAAGAAATCCATGGACTCCATCCTAAGTATTATGTGCATGTGTTGAGTAGAAACTACAAAAGCCAAGCACATAGCACTCAGAATCTCTGGAGGACAGGAGCTTTGTTTATGTTAGTGCCCTACAATACCTAGCTCATACTTAGAGTTCAGTAGACAACTGTCACCTTAAATTCAACAAATACACTATCTGGATAGGGCATAGTATTTGTCCTTTTAAATAGGTATGGATGAAACCTTAAGATTATTTTACAACACTTAGTTTTCTTTTTAGAATTCAGAGAATCAGGCAAAATGGAGGAGATGGAAAAGGACTAGGAAGGTACAAGAGCCTGGAAAGAGAGATGAAGGGAGTAAATCTAGAAAAGACAATGCCAAGGGAGTAGCCAGGTCACACTGTGTGTTACAGGTGTTTACTGCTGTAAGATTCAAGAGATGCCATTCCTTTGGCTGATACTCTGAAAGCTCAGGGCTTTTGTAGTTCCATTTTATCACAATTTTACCAAAACAAAACAACAACAACAAAAACAAAAAACTAAGTCTTTAGCATTATCCATAATCTTTATGTGGATCAAGGCCTAAATTTCCCTAATTATTTCAAGTCTAATCTATCCCCACTCAAGATACACCTAAAAACCCTGGGTTGAATGTCAAATCAAGACAAACAATAAAAAGTTTGATGTTCATTTTAGGAGCCTATTCCTTCCCTATCAACAATCAACCAGATATTTATTACCATCATTTGGGATCCTAAGCATGCAAAATTTGATGGCAGTATTGGAAGGTGAACCTGACTGGAAGAAGTGAGTCACTGGGTCTCTGTTTCTCTCTTCTACTATGGCTTCCCTGCCATTAAGCTCTGCCTCACCACTGGGACACAGTACTCGGATTAAATAATTATGGAATTAAAATAAATTTCTGAAACTGTGAGCCAAAAATAAACATTTCTAATTTTTATGTATTTATACCAGGTATTCTTTTATTACAATGATGAAGGGATAACTAACCTAAGAGTTAGAACTAAGAATACAACAGAGGGATTTAAGAGTAGAATTGATATGGTTGAAAAGAGGATTAGTCAACTGGAAAGCTCAAGTGAACAAAATATCTAAACTGAGGCAAATACCTAAATTGAAGTAGAAAGGCAGAATACATAGGATACAGAGATCAAAGCCAGTATAAACATGCATACTTTGAATCCCAAGAAGGATTCCAAGACATTTTAAAGGAAAAATAACTACTTTTTTTCTTAACAGATGTAAGAGGAATTTTAAAGTTCATTTGGAAAACACACACATGGAGCTGTGGGATAAATTTATAATAGGGCATATTAGAGTAAAAATTACAAAAAATTAAAGACATTATTTTTTAAAAAATGTTTTCAAAGAAACAGCAGTAAAATTGACATCATCAATGAAAATGGTTGAGTGATGGACATTAGAAGCTAATGGAGCTACATCTCTGAAATGTTCAAGGAAAATAATTGGCAATTTAGAATTCAATACTTGTGATGGTTAATACTGACTGTCAAACCCTGAAGACAAGTCTCTGGCCACGTCTATAAGGGAATTTCTAGATTAGACTATATGAGGTGAGAGGACCCATCTTAAATATAAGCAGCTAGGACTTGAGACCGAATGAAAAAAGAAAGCAAGTTGAATACCAGTATTCATCTCTCTCTCTTTCTCTGCTCCCTGAGGACAGTTGCAATGTGAACACCTCCTTAAGCCCCTGCTGCTGTGCCTTCCCAACCATGATGGACTGTTTAACTGCAAGCCAAAAGAAGCTCTTCAAGTGTTTGTATCATACATTTTGTCACAGCAACAAGACAAGTAACTAATACAATACTTAAGGGAAATGTCATTTCTTTCATCTTTCAGTCACAAGGCCATAAAATGGCATTTTAAAGCAAACAAAAATTGAGACAATTTAACAGCAGCAGCCTATACTAAAAGGAATATTTAAAAAAATGTGAAAAGCAGTAAAGGAGACTAAGTAAGTTAGTAAATATTACCTATATTTTTAAAAATAACACTAGTGTTTCATAACAGTTCTAAATGTACAACTCCTAGAAGACAAACTAGGAGAGACTCTAGATGCACCAGGACTTGGCAATGACATTTTAGATACAAATTAAAGACATGATCCATGAAAGAAAGAGTTTACAAGCAAGATTTCATTGAAACTAAAAATCTGTGTTAGGTCAAATATACTCAGAAGAATGAAAAACCAAGTGCTAAATTTGGAGAAAATATTTATTAAAGTCACATATGATAAAGGACTGTTATCCAAAATATACAAGGAATGCTTGAAACTGAACAACAAAAAACAACCCAATTGAAAAATGGGAGGGACCCTAATAGAAACCTCACCGAAAAGGGGACTATATGTCAAATAAGCACATGGCATGACATCAAGAAGATACAAGTTAAAACAAGAACACACGCTCACACACCTGGAACCACAGGAATCTCATTTACTGGTGGTAAGAAGGCAAAACAGTATAACTGCTTGGGAAAAAGATAGTTTCCTACAAAACTAAACTTCACTATGTGATGTGGCAATTGTGCTCACTGGTGTTCACTCAGAAAAGCTGAAAATTTAAGCTGGTGACAGTGATTCATGCCTAAAATCCCAACACTTGGAAGGCTGAGGCAGAAGGTGTTCCTTAAGTTCAAAGGCAGATTGTTCTACATAGAAAAGCCTGCCTTAAAAAATAAACAAGCAATAAAGAAATAAAGAAAAAACCTATATCCACACAAACCTGCATGTGGATATTTACAGCTGCTCTATTCATAACAGCTAAAACTTGGAAGGAGCAAAGATGCTCTTCTGCAGATGAATGAGTAAATGTGGTACATTCAGATAAAGAAACAGTATTTGGCTCATTAAAGAGAAATGAGCCATTAAGCCAAGAAAAGACATGAGAGAAATTAAAATGCATATTGTTAGATGAAAAAGGCCAATCTAAAAAGACTACATACTGTATGACTGGATCTACAGGACATTGGGAAATACACAGACAAGAAAAAGATCCATGGTTTCTATGGTAGGCAGTGATGGTGAATTGGTGCCACTGGGACTTCTGGGGCAATGCAAATAGCATGCATTATAGAATAATGGGACTGACTATATGCTTGGCCCAACCATCAGAGTGCAACTTCACAAGTGCTGCCAATGTGTTTTCAGTGATGAGAGTGGGGGCACAGCTTTATCGTTTGCAAGGAGAGCCCCACTCTGGTGGGGATGAAGACAAAAGGGAAGGAAAGCCTATGTCTTTAGGAAGCAGGAGATAAATGGGGCATCTATCTTCTTTTCAGTTTTTCTGTGAATCTTAAACTGCTCTAAACGGGTAATACATGTTTTTAAGGATGATGACTTTACAAAACCCCCAAATGGAAATTAACCCTGCTAAATGCCAAAGAATAAAGAATGGAAATCAGAAAATGTGTTAAGCTGAATGCTATGGAAAATGTGACCTATGAAACTATGGTAGTACCTCAAGAAACTCCTGGCCCCAAATGCAGATGTAGAAAAGAAGAAAGGTGATGGAGCCAGACATCCTCCTCACAGGGTTAAAGACATAATTCTGCTGCTGCTGTTAACCAAACAGATCAGAGGCATCAACAAATCCAAAAAACAGGCCTTGGAAGAAACAAACATCAACAACAGGTTAAAAAAGCAAAAATACCCAAGGCTAGGTTGAGAAAACATATAACTACAGATCCTAAAAATACACCAGGAAGAAATGAGTGAGTTTACACCAAAGGATTAGGAAACATCGGTAAAAGAGACAAATTCTTAGAAAAACACAATTTACTAAAACAGAAAAACAGAGTAAGCAGAAGGCCTGAATAGTAGGGTATACTGAGAGGCTGAAGCCTATAATTAGCAAGTTTATTACAAAGAAACTTCCTGGTCACAGCAATCTTATATAAACCCCTTCTTACATACAAAATAGAAGGAAATCCTTCTTGGTTGTCTGTATTGGACCTGAAAAGCCAATTACAGAAAAAAAGTAAGCAGCAGCCAGCAGGAGCCACAAGACTGTGCTGGTGTCTAGGTTCATCTTGCACTCTGCTGAAACAGTGGGGCAGTGTGTGTGTGTGTGTGTGTGTGTGTGTGTGTGTGTGTGTGTGCAGATGATTGCTACACATTCTGAAAGTATCTTCATGTTCCTCACTGTGGCTGTAAATTTCATGTGACAACTGGACCGGGCCATAGAGTTCCTAGACATCTGGTCTAACATGATTCTGGTTGTATCTGTCTGTGTGGATGTTTCTTGATGAGTTTGACTTGCTATATGTAACTGTTGGAAGTAGACTGCTCTCTCTAGTGTTGTGGGCCTCAAGCAAGTAGCTGAAGGCCAGAACAGGTCAAATGTCAGCTCCTGTCTTCCCACCTGATGGCTTTGGGCTCAGATGTTGAGTTTTCAACTTCCTTTGGATTCAAGATGAACATCAATCAGCTCTTCCTTGCAGGCCAGAATCAAGAATGGAATTGCACACCTCTACCTTTCTGGGCAATCTGGCCTGATTGGACAAGTAGTTCTCACAAGTGAACAGCCTTCAGCTCTAAGAACTATGACTGTCAGACATATATATTGTTAAGTTTTTGCCTATTATCAACTATTTGTTACAAGCAGAACACACAAAGAATAGAAAAATAAATGTCACAAAAATGATTGAAAATTTTAAGTAAGTCTCCAAGATAATCTTTAACACACTTCTAATGATGGCTTGGGATTCTCAGGCAGATGTAAAAAAGAAGGAAGGCTGAAGATGATGGTGCAGCCAGGGATCCTCCTCACGCGATCCTGCTGCTGCTGTTAATGCAACCCCTATGGGCAGATTAGAGGTAGCAACAACAGGGGAAAAAAAGCACAAAATATCCAATGTTAGGATTGGGGAGAAAACATGTAATTAAAGATCCACAAAATACTAAATAGACAATAGGAATAAATAAGCAAGTTTTATATACCTTCAGTCTTTTCAAAACTGACAACTGAAAAGTATATATTTGCATTCAACATGACTTTCATTCATTAGAATTAATATTATTCCTATTTACATTACAATTTTAGAGAAATACTTGCACAAAATATCCTTTCTTCTTCTATTTCTTTTAAGAAATTAAATTTGAAAATTATAAAAATTAGTTTTTAATACTCATAAATAAAAACTTCAAACAAGTGGATTTGATTCTGTTGCTTTAACTTTTGGTTTTATATTATTATTATTAATTATCATTGAGACAAGGTCTCTCTATGCAGCCCAAGTATACCTCAAACTTGTGATCCTCCCGCCTGGTCCTGACTTTATTCTTTGGATTAATACTTTAACATTCAATTGACCTCCAATTAGTCAATAAAGTATGTTTTCTCTTATACATAATCAGTTTAAGAAAAAAAAAACTACATACCCTATAATCTTTATATGGAAAATGTAAAATGTTTTAATTGATACACTGACAGTTACATTAAAATTAAGTTTAGCCGGGTGGTAGTGGCGCACGCCTTTAATCCCAGCACTCGGGAGGCAGAGGCAGGCGGATCTCTGTGAGTTCGAGGCCAGCCTGGTCTATAGAGCGAAATCCAGGAAAGGCGCAAAGCTACACAGAGAAACCCTGTCTCGAAAAAACCAAAAAAAAAAAAAAATTAAGTTTACAATTTTTAAAATCATACAAAATTTGAATCTTGTTATCTATATGACATAAAAACTGTATTATTTTAAAGCTTTAGTGGGTGATCATGAGGTAGTGTTCATTGTAGCTTCAATTCTTGGGTGTTTGCAGTTTTCTTTTTAACCAAAGTTGTAGCCACAGCTGCATAACAGAAACTGAGGTCCACTGGACCAAGGATACAATTTTAGTAAACCCTGGCATCAGGGTAGAAATTAGCTTCCTGACAATGGGTCAGACATTCTCGGTACTGTGACACCTTTATTCTTTAGCATTATGGGTGCTCTTAGTGCCACGGCTGATTTTCTAGACACACCAAAAGAAACTGCAGCCGTTAAAAAGATGCTGCAGCTGACAGCAATTCACAGACATGAGGGCACTTTACTCTTTCCTCCACCCTCAATAGTAAGCTTTCACCAGCTCATGTCTGAAAAACATCTTTGGATAATTTTCAGCAGAGAAACAATAAATCAGGGATGTCAGTGGCTGCGAAGGGAGAGCTCTCCCAATTTTCATAAACAAAATCTTCAGTGCCAGTACTTTCAGGTTTGGGTGTAATTTTCCTAACTGACGTCTGTGCTGTGGCTGCCTTGGCCATCTTCCACTCACTAGCAAATTTCGGTGGGAAACGTGATTTATGTCGACACCATACCAATGTGAAAACCTGATGCAGTGAAGAACTTGGCAGTCCTGCTGGGCATGGGAATGTGGTAAAGATAAGGTCCACCTAAAGAGTGTCACTGCCCTGCTTCTGGTTTAAGATGGAACAGATGAGTGGCTTGAGAACCCTTCCACCAAAGCAGCCATGAATCCAGAAGAACGAGCTGAGATCTAAAATGATAATTACTGATCAAACTCAGAAGGACGGTCACACTAACAAGACAGGAGCAGGGCTGAGAAACACAGCCAAGGGCTCCTGTAGACAGCATCCCTACCCCCCAACCTCTTTACTACTACCTCTAGCTGAGAACCCAGACTGTAACTGTTTCCAACTTTGATCAATTTCCTCCAAGTCCCTTGGTTCCATTTCTAAGAGAGCAAGTCAGTAGGTCTGTGGTGGCATAGAAGGACTCAGAATCATGCCTTATAAAGCTCCATAGGTAAGCTCCTGGTTTATATCAAATCTGTAAAAATGGGTGGTGGTCTCACATGGCCAGGCTTTGGGTAAACTTATACAAGTGTCTTTCTCGGGCACAAATGTCCCTTGTATACCCTTGACTTGATAAGGAACAATTGGGTTGTTTTCTTAAGTGGCAGTGCACTCCATTTGATGCCTACCAGCATTTGTTCTACATGCTCAAAGCAGCTGAAGGTTCACAAAGCTGAGTATCTTTTCTTTCTATCCCAACTTAGTACTTATAGTAGCTAATACTTACAACCTAGTACTTACACTACCTAGTACTTAACACTGTCTAGTACTTATACTCCCTAGTACTTATCTTGCCTAGTACCAGCCCTATCTAATAGCTACCCTAACTAGTACTCATGCACATTATATAACATGACAGAGGGCAAGAGAACTGGAGGCAATGTGATACATCACAGAGGCACAATATGGGCACAGATGAGATCCAAGAACACCACGTGATAGGGCAGCAGCTTTTCTATTCATCTGACCCATTAACATGAAAGGTGAGACCTGGCAGGAACTGTGGCTTCTCGAGAGGTGAGTCTAGGTTGGCCATATGCACCCAGAAACAGCTTTTGAAATGAAAACACCAGCACTGGAGCTGTGGGCCTAGAATACACACCACAAAATGGCTTGAGACAAGTGTTCTTCATCTCTCTTCTGGGTTTAAGAAGCACACTACAGTGCTAACTCCTTACTTGGACACAAGAGTATCCTTTACTTTTCTTTTCTGGTGTTTCAAGAACACAACATGGCAAACAAACTCCAGTGAGCAACATCTGTGGATTGTCAAATACAGTATGTCTGTCTGTTCCTTCCAGGATGGAAGTCAAGGGGTATACAACTTATGAAAACACTATTATTCTTAAACAGTTCAAAGGAGAAACATATTTTGAAATCAGAAGGAAATTAAAAAAAAACTGCTTTGTATTAGTAGAATGTAAGGACGCAAAAGTCAACAGTGACAGGGTGGGGGTGGAAACTGAGAAAAGCAAGCAGAAGTGGGTGCTCCATCAGACATGGGTGTTGGTAATGACCAACTGCTTCAGCAGTTCAGTGAATCCAAAATACAAATGTAACCTTTTCGAGCTGTCAGATAATGAAAACCTAACTAGAAAGCAAAGATGATCCGTGTGAGGAGACAAGACCTGACAAATGTCCTCCCATCCAAAAGGAACATTTACTGAAGCCCTTCTGCTCCCGTTCTCAACTTCATTCTTCACAGCAGAAGCAGGCCATCAAGAGCCTGATACGATTGCTCAGCTCTAAGCTTCTGACTAACATGGCTCTAATTTGAAGGCATGTGGAATCAGGAAAGCACATGTGGAGAACAGGCCACAATTGCCAACATCTGTCTCTGCTCAGAAATGGGAGTGCATCCTCCTGCTCCTCACCAGCCTGTCTTTCCCTTGAGTGCACACACGCAGAGTTTAATGGCTAAGAATCTCCAGGCAGTATGTATGTGTTTCTATAATGATTGGCCAGGATGACCTTGCTTGATCAATCACTTGATAGCATCACATTTAGTGAAACTCAGTGAAGCTGCAGTTCAGTCTGAACCACAAATCAGTGTACTGGCTCCACTGGGGCTCCCAGCTGCAACATTACAGGCTTTGCTTCCTTTCAAACTGCATCAGCCTTCATGGTTTTGCCTTCAGCCTTCTAACATTTCAAAATCATTCTCTTCTTTAATTTCTCAAAGGTATTTGGGGATTTGAGACAGGGTCTTGCTATGTAGCCCAGGCTATCTTTAGCCTCCCAGGTGCAATAATTGCAGACACACACCAACACACTCAACTTCAGAATATCTAGGCTCCTTTTTGGTAGCGACACAGTCTCCTTATAGTACTACAATGAGGATACCTGATGACAGGTTTTGTGCTTTTGTGCCTTGCGTCCTTCTCCACTACCTCCTTCACTTCTGCTTATTAGCTGCACAGACATCTTCCTTGACTTTCTTTTTGCTAAATACTAAGAATGTATGTGAAAAATTTCAACTTAGTTTAAAAATATAAATTTACATAATTTATCAGTGTCAAAACAAGGAAGGGTCTATTTACTGCACATTTTTATTTTATTTTATTTTTTTCATTTTAATTTTTTAATTGCATGGATATTTTGTATTCATATATGTCTATATACCATGTGCATACTATACATTTCTTTCCTAATTTGACAAAATTAGGTATTTCCAACTGAGTTATCTATTTTCAAAATATTTACATATAAAGGGTATTAATATTTTAAACATTAAAATGTCTCAAAAATTACTCACATTTCAACATGCTTTAAACATATTAACCTTTAATCCTGGCACTCAGGAGGCAGAAGCAAGCATACCTCTGAGTGTTCAAGGCCAGCCTGGTTTATACAAAAATTCCAATACAACTAGGGCTACATAGAGAGACCTTGTCTCAAAATCAAACAAATAATATTAATATACTCTATCAGTTCATTTATGCAACCTTATTGCCTAAAAACAACTTGATCCTAGATTTTTTTTTTTGTTAAAAGCTTCTATGTGTTTTCATTTTCTTGCATTTAATGTCAGAGCAGAAGAGAAAAGGACAGATAGTAAAAACTTGAAGCTTTAGTTTGAGACTCATTCTCTGCTGCAGATACCCAGCTCTGCAGCTGTAGTTGTAAGAAGCTGTTAAAAACAAGAAAAAGAGAGTGTGTTCTTGTAAGTCTAGATGACATATCTAAGATATAGGAAGTCATTCCTTACTGTGGCTAAGACAGTAAAAGTGAAACTAGCAGTTCAAGAAAACATCAGAAATAGAGTGACCCAAATGCGCTCTCACTGAAGACCACGATTGCTTTCATCTTGATGTAATTTCTTAGGACAGGTTCACTCTATCATGTACAAAATTTGGCTTTGCTGTAATATAGAAGCATGTCTAAGCATCTGCCCTGTTTCTCACTGGATTTCAGTGAACATGGCCACACACACACAGGTGTAGCTCAATTCTAAAGGATGTTAAATAACAATACATTAAATATGTTTGCTTCTGAGGAAGTTGGCACATAAGCCTGAAATGCTGACTCAAGCATATGCAGAGAAGTTGTTTGCTTCTGTGTATCACTCCTATCTGGTCATCACTGACTAATCCTCACTTTTCTACCAGTTCACTGGAAATATGAGGCAGATGATTATATATAATCATCTAAGAATGACAGTGCTGTATCCTTCTGTCTAATACACATACATACACACACACACACACACAGTGGAATAATCCTTTTGTACACTGTAAAGATTTGACACTTGAATTGGCTTAATAAAAACCTGACTGGCCAGTAAACAGGCAGGAAGTGGAAGTACAGACAGTACAGCCAACCTGAGAATGATGGGAAGAAGGGTGGGAGTCAGAGGAGTTGTGAGCAGATGCAGAGAGAAACAAGATGGACATGCCCTAGTGAGAAAGGGTACCAAGTCATGTGGCAAAGCATAGACAAGAAGGAGAAACCCAGACTTTCTTAAGCTCCAGGTATGGTAGCTTATTCAACTTGACCTCTGGAATCTCGTTTTTCCTCAAGACCAATTATCGCAATAAACAACCGTACCTTCAACAGCCACATGGACAAGACAATCTATGGTGATTTTTTTGAGATGATAATTTAATTACAACAATTCTCCTTTACATTTCCTCCTTCTAAACTCTCTCATATAGTCTTCCCTGCTCTTCTTTCAAATTCATGGCCTCTTGATTTTCAACTAATTGTTACTGAATGAATATATGTATATACACACATATTCTTAATTATAACCTGTTAAGTTTGTATAATGCTACCTATATGTATGTTTTCAGGGCTGACCATTTGGATTGGTGTGTTCTTCCCTGAGAAAGGCCACCACTCCTGTTCTCAGCTTTCCTCAGTTTCCTATGTTCTTTGTGTAGGGTTGAGATTTCATGGGTCTATGGTGAATTCTTAAAAATCTTCAACAGTATGCTTCAAGGTTATGTGACTCTCAATGTTAAATTATAACCAAGGAAATCAGATACTAGGAAAATCAGGTTAGGGGCTGCAGAGTCGGCTCAGAGGTTAAGACCACTTGTTGCTCCTGCAGAGGATCCTGGTTTGATTCCCAGCATCCACATAGAAGTTCATAAATCCAGTTCCAGGAGTTACAATGCCTTTTTCTGACCCTCCATAGGCACTAGGCATATATGTGATACATAATATATAAGATAAACAAATGTAAAGAAGTCCAGATATGTGTTTAGTTCATCTAAAATAAAAAGACTTTTAATATATCTCTTCACATCTGTTTGGTGACATCATTGGTAACATGTTGTAACCTATTTTTGTCATAATGTCACATTGTGATCAATTTGAACATAAATTTGGATCTGTCTGTATTTAGTAAGTAAACACAGTCTATGGTTTGTTTACACCACTTTTTGAAGCATAGTGATTTCTATAAGCTAGACACTTTCTCAGTGCTTTAGCAACGTGAATCCAAATCTTAATACATGTCCACAAAATATGCATCATGATTTATTTAATCAGATTAATAAATCAAAACTGTGACTGATCAAACTGAAATTCCAACTTTGTCACTGAACAATTCTGTGACAAGCTGCTTTGTGCATTCCCTTTTAAGTACCCACGTGATTATTCCCCTAGAATAAAATAAATGAGTGGAGAGTAGAGTCAGGAAGTAATAACAGCAGACACTCAGCATGCTTGGGACAGAGGGAGGTGAGCACTGCACAGAATCTTTGACATGCACAGGCCCAATCTGCCCTCACAAGAACTACTTTAGGTACAGAGTGTAAATGGCCTTTTCACAAATGTGGCTAGGACAGCAAAAAGAAGGCCACCTGCTGGAGAGTCATAGAGGCTCCACAATCAGCAGCTGAACAGTACCCAAGAAGACGTTTACCTGATTTGGTTGTCTTACAGTTCACTCATCAAACATCAATTGAAAGGTTTAATCTCCTGGAAATGTAAAATAGTATGTATGAACTATGGGCAAAATACCAAGAATGGCTTACCATTTTACATGATAAATCATGGGCTGAGACCTATCTGATTAAGAAAACCAAATCTTACTCTAAAGCAGCATTTTCTGCTAAACATTCTGCAAGTACCTTCCCACATCTTCACATGAGTCTGTTAGGGAGAAGCACATAAACAGAACTACACAGAACCAGAGGCCCTTGCATCACAGTATGCTTACATGAATCATTCAGTGATCATCAAATGACCATAAGGATCATTCAAGTACCCTCTATCTAGGGAGGAAGTCTCCTTATCACATTCTTGGACTTGGCTGTCAAGTTTCTGCACTGAAGTTTTTTTTTTTTCTCATTCACCTCTGCATTTATTATGTTCAAGGCCAACTACATCTTTCACACAGGCCACTTGGTTTTCATCTTCATCTCCATCATTGCTCTTCATGTGAATGAGAACAGGTGTTTTTCCATCACCATTTTATAGAGAAAGAGTCTCAATTCAAAATAAGTGAATGTTGTGTTCTTATCACAGGGCACAAGGACCTACTCCTGTCTCCAAATGCAGTATTAAAAGGTAGATTTTTTTTAACTTTTATTGATTCTTTGTGGATTTCACATCATACATTCTGATCCCACTTATCTCCCTTTCCCCTCAAATCTGTCATCTGCCCTTGCAACCTCCCCCCTAAAACAAAACAAAACAAAACAAAAACAACAATAAAAAAGAAGAATCTTATAGTGGAAGTTTTTGGTGCATTGAGTCACACAGTTTACCCTTTAGTCCATTCATCTTTATTTGCAAGTGTTCATTGCCTGAGTCATTGGTCTGGCTGGAGGCCTCTGGTTTCTGCTACACCACTGACAATGGGCTCTCACTGGGGCTCCTCTTGGATATCCTGTTGTCCTGTATCATGAAGAACCTGCTGTTTTGGATCTGTAGGTTCATCCCCTTCACCAGCTCCAACAGTTCATAGGTGATATGGATGTTGGGGTGGACCAACTCATAGCCCTGGTTCTAGGCCTGGGTGGTAGCTGGGCTGGTCAGCCTGCCAACTTTCCCTCATTGTCACTTGAGCTCTCCAGCATTGCCTCAGATAGCTCACCCAATGCAGCCATCAGCAAGGAGAGGGGCCAATTCTCCTGCTCTCAGGTCCTCAGATCAAGTCACCTACATTCACACCACCAGGGCCAGCTCTACTGTTTTGCCCAGGCAAGGTGCAAGGCCCTTTCTCCAGATTACTATAGGGGGGATATAAGGGGGTTTGTGTCAGCTCTCCTGCTCTCATGCCCTCAGGGCTGGCTCACCTGAGCTCCTTACAACAGGGTCAGCTCCAGTGTGCTGCCCAGGCAGTGTGCAGAACCTGTTGTCCTGTGTGCTGGAGCTGGTGAGGGGCAGGGCTAGTTCTCTAATTCCCATGACCCTGGAGCCAGCTCTCTCTTGTCTGCTGCAGGGAGCAAGGGGCAGAGTGGGGAGGGCATCTTTCCTTCACCCATGCCACCACATGACAGATGAGGGAGGGCAGGGTAAGCTTTGTTGCTCTCACACCCTCAGGGTTGGCTCACCTGCCTACCCAACAGTAGGGTCAGCTCTAGTGTGCTGCCCAAACAGGGAGTAGAGCCCGATCTCCACTGAAGATCTCTAATTAACAACATCCAATTGGTCTTCCTGAGCTTTTCTTAAAATTCTCATGAAAATATAGTCTAAAGCTTCTTAGAAACTAAGGAACATTAGAATTCAGAAAGAATTCTTAGGATTTAAAGTATAGATAAAGACATTTCAGGACTCTGATTCCCAGTAAAAAGCATTCAAGACACCCAAACCTAATGGCAGCTTGGAGTAAGGTGATTTGACTGGAAGGCAGTTGCAGAAGAACAGAAGCAGAAGAACTCTCTGTTGGCCTCTCTGCCTAAAGGAGGGAATGGACATTCTTCTCTTATACTGCAACTGGAGTTTTCAGGTAAAAGCCCAGGCTCTGGCAGTCCAGTAAAAGGTAGGGGTCGATCAATTGTTCTGACACCTCAACTAAAGAGATGAATACTGGTGACAAGCAGAGAGATAAGACTTAAACACTCACTGGGAAACAGAACAAATAAAGAGGCCTAGTGACCCTCAATTCATCTTGAAGGTATTGACACAAGCTTCAGGTTTAATAGAGAAAAGAACTGGGGAAAATTCTCAGATATAATGAAGCAGTCCTGTTGAAGGTGTGGTCTCCTTGATCACTATCTCAGTTCTACTGTGCAAAGAGATTGGAAAAAGTTGTCACTGTCATCCCCTGAAGTTATCAATTTGGTCCCTAAAAAATATGATTAACTCTTGCCTCATGGGCTAATGCCTTGCCCATCTTTGAACTGACTTCTCTCTGGGCCATCAGCCCTAAGGAGATGAGATGGGTTTGGTAGACAGACTCATCTTTTTTTTTTTTTTTTGGTTTTTTGAGACAGGGTTTCTCTGTGTAGCTTTGCGCCTTTCCTGGAACTCGCTCTGGAGACCAGGCTGGCCTCGAACTCACAGAGATCCCCGAGTGTTGGGATTAAAAGCGTGCACCACCACCGCCCGACAGACTCATCTTAAGTGATTCACATGCTACATAGGCAGCCCTACATAAGCAGGGCTCAAGGTAAAGCAGACAGGCTGGATGTGTTCGCCCATGCTGTAACCTGAGCACTCAGGAGCAGAGGCAGGAGGACTGGAAGTTCAATGACACCCCTGGCTATCTAGTGAGTGGTGGCCAGCCTGGGCTATGTGAAAAGACTTGTTCTAAGCTTTTCCTGCTCTCTCTCTTACTTCTTGTAATTGAGCCCAAGTAGCCACCTACTGATGTTTAAAGGACAGAAAGCCTAGAAGAGCAGTACTGAGGTAGTGACAAATGTTTCCAACCTCTTCTGAAACATGACTTTCAAATGAATCTTTGGTCATATAACCCTCACTAAAACGTGGAGTTATTCAAAATTAGACTGAATATGCAATCCTATATTGTTTTATTGATATAATTACTAAGTGTATGTGTGTGCTTGCTCATTACAGCACATGCATGCATATACACACAGAAGCCAGAAGAAAGTGTCAAATTCCCTGGAGCTGGAGTTACAGGTAGTTGTGAGCCTTCTTCCCAGTGTTGGTCCTTTTGAAGAGCAGAAAGCACTCTTAACTACTGTGCCATATCTCCAGCCCTACATTTTATGGTTCCTTGCCTAGTTTACTCCTTCACTAGATCCTTTAGATAAAAACCACAGGACACTAGAGCATGACAATGCTATGTTAAACCCTAACCTAGTGCTATGAAGGTCTTACCCACCATTATTTAGTCTCCTTAAGGATCTCAACTAAAACTTCTTAAATTCTTCCCCACACTGATCCTAGCTCTGTCTGTATACAAACATACAATATTCTTACTCCTCCTCAATATTTCTTGATTATTATAAGTAAAACTGAAAGTTTTAACTGTTTCTAAATTAATGTCACAATTCAGTGATCTAAGTCTATTTACAGAGTTGTATAGCCACTACCATTATCTGGTTGCAAACCTTTTCATCGTTCCTCATTCTCTTGCCCCTGCTCATGGTGGACCTGGTTATTCTGAGTGTTTCACACAGACAGAATACAATGCCTGATTTCTTTCCTTTAACACAATGTTTTCAAGGTTTATCCAGGATATACCATATATTAAGTACTCCATTCCTTTTTAGACCACATTTGTACATACATTCATCAGCTGATGGGCATTTGAGTTGCTCTGACTTTTGAGCTATGGTCATAGAGCTGCTATGAATACTTATGTGCAAGTTTTGTCTTGAATACTTTTTAAAAAAAAATACTTTGGCATTTAATGGAACTCTCGGATCATATGAAAAGTCTGTTTAACTTTCTGAGGAATTGCCAAATTGCTTTCTATAGGGACAGCATCATTTTATGTCCTATCAGCACTTCATGAGGAGTCTAACTTCCCTACAAACTTGCCGACACTTGTTATTTTCTAATTTATTGATGATAGCTATCCTGGTGGTATGACATGGCAGCTCACTGCAGTTTTGATTTGTGTTTCCCTAAGGACTACTGATGCTGAGAACTTCACCATGCTTACTGGCCATCTGAACAGTCTTTGAAGGAATGACAGGCTTCAAGGAATACTCAGCTGGACAACAGAAGGAACTGAATTCTGTCAGCACCTCAAATGAGTGAGGTGACAGATGTTTCCAAGAGCCTCTAGAGGGAATGCAAGCCTTGACAAGACCTCGATGCTAGTCCTATGGCATTCACATTGGACTTCTTATGACCTATGGAACTGTAAGAGCGTAGACCCGTGTTGCTTGAGCCACTATTTTGTGGAAATCCACGACAGAAGCAAATAGAAAACTAATACAATAAAGTCCTCTTTCTTGCTCATGTCATTAACTCTAGTGTCTGGTCAAGAAGGATGTATATCCACGAGTAGGGAGAATAGTGCTGAGTTAAGCTGGGTGTGAATCTTCCCTATGTCACATACTAGCTGAAGACTGAACAAACAATCTTTTAGAGCCCTCTTCCCTCAAGAAATGGCTATAATGGTAATGAATGGAGAATGAGAGACCACAATAATGCCTGGCATAGAGTGGAGTTTCATTAAGTGATTTGTTAATATAATATAAATTAAAGTTAACATTGATGTATTTTAGGTATGAAAAGAAGCACCATAGTCAAATACAGCATCACAGAACCAACAACAAAACACCCAGATAAATTAGATTTCATAAAAATAAAAAAAAATTAGATGCTATCAAACTTAAAGACAATTTATGTGACAGGAAATAATATCTGCAGATCATATAACTTATAAGGGTACTGTCCAGAATATATAAAGATACCTTAAAGCCAACAACAAAGACAGGTAACACAAAGTAAAAACTGATCCAAGGGTCATATAGACATTTTTTAGAGATGGTATGTTTGAATACTTAGTCCCCCATTTGGTAGAACTCTTTGGGGAGGATTAGATGTGACCTTATTGGAGGAGGTGTGTCATTGGGGGTGGGCTCAGATGTTTCAAAAGTCCACATCATTCCCATTTAGCTTTCTCCATCTCATGGCTGTGTTTTAGGATGTAAGCTCTCAGCTACTGGTCCAGGGCCATCCATGCCTGCCTGCCTGTTGTCATGTTCCCTATCATGGGATGGTCATGGACTCACCCTCTGAAACTGGAAGCTCCAATAAATTCTTTCTCCTTTAAGTTGCCTTGGTCATGGTGTCTCTTCACAGCAATAGAAAATTAAGATTAATTAATTAAGATAGTCTCCACAGCCACAGAATCCTGCTGATGCAGACAGACAGAGCTGCTCCAGCCTCCACAACAGACAATATCCTCTGAAACAAAGAGCCAAAATAAACCGTTCCTCCCTTGTCTTGCTTCTGACAGGTATGTTTGCTACAATGAGAGAAAGAACTACTGGAGTCATCATCCCTATAAATACCTCACTAGCCAGGTGGGAGCAGAGTAAGCACAGGACAGGACTGAAGACAGAACTCTGAAATACAATAGGAAGGGGCATGTATTAGCGGGTATAATCAAGCTGCATTTTCTCTAGAGAAACAAGATCTTCACCTGATTCTGAAGACAGTATCATTTGTTTTCGAACAAGCAGTATATTACAAAGTAAAGCTAGTAGGGCTGCAGTAGTAATTAGAGAATACTCATCATATACACGACAAAGCAGAAGCACATGCCAATGTCTGGTTGGCTATGAGTCAACAAACAGTAGAGAAATTTAGGCAGAGGATTCTGGCTTTCCACAAGCTAGGGACAGTTGGGTGGCGGCTTTACCTCCAAATGGCTCACTCCATTGAAGCAAAGCTGCAGTCTTCATCCTCAAGGTGTTGCAACTAGGAATGAGCAGTGAAGATGAGCCTGGAGAAAGTTCTTAAGGAATGCGGTCACACAGAGTTGTTAGATATCTATAAAAGGCTAGAGACCACCATACGTTTATACAAACATAGCTGGATTCCCTTATATGATTGATGTTTTTGAAGCATGGCATTGCTATCACATTCCTGTCACCTCATTCTTCTACATCAAAGAGACACTGCTCAATTATATTTTCTAGAGGATCAGTGACTTTTTTCCTACTATGGCTTACCATTCACTCCTTAGACAAATATCAGTAAAGGGAGATCATGGTAAGAGCACCGAGGTTTCTAATATACCTTCCTGGTCCTGCAAACTAATAGCAATTGTTGAAAACACAGTTTTGAAAGAAAACAAAAGTGAATATTATATTGTTTTCCCTGTAAGATTGCTGCTTTATTGCTTCCTTTGATCATGTTTTTATGTATCAATGGGGTAGGTAGAAGGTATGATGTGTGCCCCAGCAGACTATGAAGCCTTAGTAATTACATTAGTTTATCTAAGAAAGCAGCCACACATAATCAAGTATGTTATGACATTTTCCCTGCAATTTTATTTTGCTTGAGAAATAATACAGGAAAGAAATTTCAAATGACACCAGTGCCATTTAAATATCTAATTAATTATAAATTAATCCTAATGTGATCTTCTTTCTCTACCTAATTTAATTTTTCTGATTTTAATGATTTAATAATCATCTAGGTTTCTGTATGCTTTGTACTATATATTAATAACAATGGACTTCAGTATGGAGTGTGTTCTCTTTCAGTAAATATGTTCATTGCTTTCAACCAATAAATTTTCTATTTCAGAAGTATTAATAAGAGAGAGACACACACACACACAGAGACAGAGAGAGAGAGAGAGAGAGAGAGAGAGAGAGAGAGAGAGAGAGAGAGAGAGAGAGAGAGCCCTGAGACAGAAGTATTGCTAGCTAGTCTGAGAAACACAAAGAATACTCTAAGAGGTAGCAGTGAAGAGGGCTAGGTATGTGTGCATGTTTGTGTGTCTAATCTATAATGTCTTGCAGAACATTGAAAGACCTCTGGCTTTTACTTATGAGTGAATCAGGATGCCACTGTGGGATGTGGGGCAGTGAAGGCTAGGATCTAAATTTTACTTTAATATTTCCCTACGTCTTGTTCTACTGAGAACAGCCTATAGAGAGATCAGTGAGAAGCCATTGCAAGGACAGAGAGTATGAAGTGACAGTTTAGTGCTAGATTAGGGGAGAGCTGCAAGTGACTGAGTTCTGAATATGCTTTAAGAGAGCGAGAAAGCACAAGTTTTTGACAGACTGTATGCAAGATGTGACAATGCTGTTAGTTGAGTGAGGAAACCTGCAGACAGAGCAGTGAGGGAGCCAGTTCTAGAGCATTTATGCCAGTTCTGGCACAAAAGGACATACTTGGTGTGCTGTGCTACCACAGCAGATGATGGTGAGCACAGAGAATGTGTTCTATCTTCAACATGTTGCTCCCTTGTCCCCAACACTTTTTGTTGCTCAGCAGGAATCTTGAGTAAACTACTTGACTTAACAAAATGATTTAAACATCATTTTGAAGAAGATTTCAGTACCCTGGACTTGGTGAACTACAGGTACTGGAATTCTAGCCTGCTTTTGGAGTGCTTCTAAGAGGGCCACACACCTCAGAGGTAAGGGCAGAACTAGCAGTGAGGGGTTCCATACTACACCTGCACTGAGAAAATGTCCCTGTGGAAGCACAGGACTGAAAAGACAGTCTGACAGGAGGCAGGGGCTCAGAGGGCTCAGAACACAGGACCAAGTGCTTACCTGTAAAGACATTTCCTCTGCAAGCAGCAGAGCACAGTGGCAGGTGGGAAGCTGCCCACATGCACCCTGCTCTCCCGGCAGCCCTTCTTCCCAATTCTTACTATGAAGTCCTTTCCCCTGTTTGCCTGCCCTGCCTATGCTCATGACATCCAAATTCCATTTAACACTATCACATAAAAGTGAAAATGAAGATCATGGAGTGGGAGAACAATGATGACTCTATTTACTGATAAGTGTTTGGGAACAACTATGATTCAGAAATCCAATCTAGTTCCACTCGCTTCTGAGATGTCACAAAACACTATGAAACTGACGCATTAGGGCAACAATTATAAATGCCTAGCATAGGTAAGGACTATGCTACCAATCAAGGGAAGGGACATCCAGGGCAAATAAAAGAGGGTTCCTACCCTTTTTGGATGCAGAATCTAATGAAAGCAGATGATTAAACAACTAATTAAAAAAGCATTTGTAATGAAGGGACATATAAAATGTCAGGGACTCAGAGAGGGAACAATTAACTGCCTGAGAAGGTTGGGGCAGATTTATAAAGAGATGACATTTGAGCCAAATTGTGAAGGAAGGGAGGAAGACTGTCACTCCATTGAGATAGAGCACTCTGTGACAGGCAATGGGAGCCTCAAAATTCTCCCAGATTAAAGAAGAAATTGCAGTGTCTGAGTAGAGGTTATATGGGGAAAGAGAACAGGAAGAGGATACCAAAAAAAACAAGCTGGCACTGCACCTGCTTTGCCAGGGGTTTGTGCTTTGTTGTTTGGGCAACAGAGTGCTCTCAGCCTCATTGTAAAGTGGGTAAATGACATGACTCACAGTGGTAAGAACATAGTAAGATCAATAAAAAAAGGAGTAAAGTTGAGTTTAATACTTCTCAGAAAGAACAAGGGACACACATCTATGTCACCTTGCCATCCTGTCTCTTTTCCCTATCATGTTATCCCAGTGGGCAGTGAAATAAGAAATGCTCACATAGAAAGAAGACAAAGGCAGCTGGGACCTCAAAGAAGACCCATGAAAAATTACTTCTTTGCTGTGGGATGGTCTGTATGTCAAATGTGTTGCTGATTGGTCAATGAATAAATCACTGATTGGTCAGTGGCCAGGCAGGAAGTATAGGCGGGACTAACAGAGAGGAGAATGGAGAGAACAGGAAGCTGGGGAGGGGAGACACTGCCAGCCGCCATCAGGACAAGGAAGATGTAAAGTACCGGTAAGCCACAAGTCACGTGGCAAGGTATAGATTAATAGAAATGGATTAATTTAAGCTGTAAGAACAGTTAGCAAGAAGCCTGCCACGGCCATACAGTTTGTAACCAATATAAGTCTCTGTGTTTATTTGATCGGGTTTGAGCGGCTTGGGACTGGCGGGTGAGAGAGATTTGTCCTGACTGTGGGCCAGGCAGGAAAACTCTAGCAACACTTCTTCTCTTTAATTATTTTCCTCGGAGGCCATTAGGGAAGAAGTAGAAGTATCACGTGAAACTAACCCTGCTTGGATTCAGAAGGCAAGGAGACATGTACAACCACATACAGCTTGTACAACAAGCAAACCAATCACTCTTCCAGGACTACAGTCAATACTGAGATGACCAGGGAAGGAAAATGCTTATTCTAGATCTTGGTTTCAGAAGTTTCAGACATCAGCTCCTGGCCCTATTGCTCTGAGGAGTCAGCACATTATGATGGGAGTACTTGGCAAAGCACAGGTGCTCAGCTCATGGACAGGACTGAAAAGAATAGAGGAAGGTGCAAGTGTCTGGGGTCCACTGTCTTCTCCAAGGGCACCCCTCAATGATCTGCAGACTTCCCATGACACCCCAGCTGGTATTTTGTTTGGTTTTGTTTTCATCTTTGCTGTCATTTGTTTATTTTGTGTTTTGAGACAGGATTCCTCAATATAGGCTAGCCTCACACTAAATCCATCATCTCTTGCTTGGCTTCTAGCCCCATCTCTGGAAAGTTCTACCTTTTTCCAACAGCCCCAAACTGGCAAAGCAAGCCTTTAATACATGGGCCTCTGAGAAACACTTCAGACTCCCACATGCTGCCTTTTTTACTAGGAGCTAACTTTTTAGAAGTCTTAGTCCTGCCTCTATTGCTTGATTAGAATATGCTAAGATTCCATTAGAGATACACTGAACCAGATAGCAAACACTGTCCATTATAGAGTCAGAATTAAAAATACGAACTATGGTGCTGGGGAGATGCAGGCAGGCAAAAGCACTGGCTGCACAAACATGACTGTCTGTGTTTGTAGATGCCAAAACTATCACTGAAAATATCCCAAAGAATATCTCCAAGTGACTATAATTAATAAGTACTTCATCAAGTTTGAGATTCAAAGCCTATATACAGAACACAGTTGTATTTCCATATGCTACAACGGAAGAAATAAACACTGACAGTAAAAGAGTAACAGCATTGCAATGAACATGTGACAGGGAATCAATTTGGCAAAATAGGCAAGATTTGCTGAAAGTTACACAACACCAACACAGACAATGGAGAGACAACAATCGTGAATGAGAATGCTAAATGTCAGAACGTCAATTTTCTCCAACAGATCTACAAATTCAAAATACCCTCATCATAACTCCAGAAAGCAGTCTTTCATGGTTAAAGGTCAGCCTTTCATTTCTTGCCGGGCCTGTGTGTGTGTGTGTGTGTGTGTGTGTGTGTGTGTGTGTGTGTGTGTACACGCTCGCATATGCATGAATACATATACATATATATACACACATATAAATAATCATTTATATATATATGATTATATATGTATACATATATAATAACCAAATAACGTTGAAGAAAATAAAGTTGGAGAGTTCATGCTCCAACATATCACGATTTAACCTAAAGATCAAGAGAAAACTAAGGGGTAAGCATAGAGAACAATTGAAAAAAGAGGCAATCCAGAAAGACACCAACACATTTATAACCAACTAAAACCAAATAATTTTTTTAAAAAAATTTACACATAATTTTTATTGATTTTTTTGGCACATTATGCACCCCAATCCCACTCATTTCCCAGTCCCTCTATATCCACCATTCACCTCTATAGCATTCCAGCCAAAGGAAAACTTAGAAAAAATAAGAAAGAAAATAATAAATACAAATAAGAATATTAAAACAAACAAATACCCCCCCCATCCCCCGCCAAACCAAAAACACTTCACTCCGTCTTTCCTGCCTCTCCATTGCCTCTTCATTTGTCATCTGTCTCAGTGGCATTGGGAGGTTTGGCGTATCATGCAATGTACTCTTTTGTCCAAACAGCTTTACTTCAAATGTTCAATGTGTAGTGTGTTGTTGGTCAGATTCAAGGCCTATGGCTTCTGGTATACTATCAATGCTGGATGGACCCTCACTGAATCTCCTCTTGGTTATCCTGCTGTTGCCCAGAGTCATGGAGATCCTGCGGCAATGGTTATGCAGGACCAGTCCCTTCACATGCTCCAGCAGGTCATAGATGGAGTAGATGTTGGGGAGTGTCAACTCAAAGCCCTGGATGTGGCCTGGGTGGTAGCTGGGCTGTTCTGACAGGGTAGCTGGGACCACTCCCCTCAGTTGAGGGGTGGAGCCAGCTCTCCCACGCCTGTGGTAAAGAGTGGGACCAGCTTTCCTAAGTGTAGGGGTGGGACCAGCTTTCCTAAGCTGTATGTGGTTGTACATGTACAACTTTCCTAAGTGTAGTTTTTTTTTTAAAGATTTATTTTATTAATTATGTGTATATGTGTGTCTATGTACGTACATGTGGGTTTCAGTAGAAACCAAAAGAAGGCAGTAGATCACTTGGAGCCAGAGTTATAAGGCAAATATGAGCTGCACAGTATGAGTACTGGGAACTAAACTCATGCCATCTGTAAGAGCACTCTGAACTGCTAAGAGATCTCTCCAGCCCCTTTATTGAATTTTGATAAAGCTGTCAAGGCATATCAATACAGCACAGTTTTTTAAATAAACTGTGGTAGAATCTGGACCGCACTTCACATCACACTGAAAAGCTGACACAAGATATGCCATTTTATATATGGTATAAAGTCTCTAGAAGAAAATATAGAAAATCATTGTGACCTGAGTCAGCTGAAGATTTGTGGTTAAGAGAGGAAACACAGAGCAGGAATGGATAGAAAAGAATAAGCTAATGTCACTGTAAATGAGGTACATTAAAATTGTTAAAAATGAGGGCTTTTAAAAAAAATGATACTGTTAAGAAAATGAAAAGATGCAGAATAAGAAAAATATTAAACATATTTCAGCAATGGGCTATTTACCAGAATATGTAGATGTAAAATGCGTTCATAACTCAATTAAGAATCATATTTAGAACTAGACAAAATGTTTAGTTTAACAATCTAAAAATAAGGGCAGGTGAGATGGATCAGTGGATAAGGGTGCCTGCTCTCAAGCCTGACCACCTAAGTTCTGTCCCAGGACCTACAAAGTAAAAGGAAAGGACCAACTCCAAGAAGCTGTCCCTGACCGCCACACATGTGCATACACACACACACACACACACACACACACACACACGCACACGCACACGCACACGCACACGCACACGCACATACACACGCACACGCACACACACACGCACACACACACAATGTAGTAATTTTTTAGTGTCAGAACAAACCCTGGCACCCTCAAACACCTGTAAAGGGTAGATTGACTGAAACCCTCCTGCACTGCTGGTAGGGATGCAAAATGGCAACACCTTTGTGGGAAGCAGTCTGATTGACAGCTTCTGATAAAGTTAAAATATACTTTTATTGATTCAGTAATTCTACTCCCAATTATTTATACTGGAGAAATGAAAACATATGTTCATCTAAAATCCCATACATTCTTGTTTATTGTAGATTTATTCATAATATCCCCAACCAAGAAACAAACCAAATACTAATCAACTAGTAAATAAGTAAGCAAATAATATATATGACATACTATTTGATGATAGCAACGAATGGACAACTAACATAGGCACCAGTGTGCACAAACTTCAAAGGCAGTGTGCTGAGTGAATAAAAGCATAACTCTATCATATGGCATTCTGGAAAAGACAAAATTGTGATGTCAGAGATGACAGCATAGTTGGAAGTGAAGACCAGATGATCTAGATTCTTAGTCATACTCGTAGGTATGAAAAATGGCCTAACTGAATTGGAAAGCTATTTGGCATTTTAAAAGAACAATGTTAAACATGCAATCTACATCCACATGAACAGTTGTATGTCAACAAATAGCAGCTTTGTTTACTGTAGCCTGTATTAGATACTTTTCTGTTGCTGCAATAAAATCCCATGTCCAAAAAGTGACTTAAGAAAGAAATCTATTTTGGGTTATAATTCCAGAGGGAGAAAAGTTCCTCATGGTGGGAAGCATGGAAGCAAGTGCAGGTACAGCGACCAGAGTAGGAAGCTGAGACTTCACACACTGTAAGTGACAAAAGGCTTTAAATGCTGAAAGCTCACCCCATGACATTCTTCCTCCAATAAGGCTACACCTCCCAAACCTCCTCAAACAGCATCACCAACTAGGGACCAAGAGTGCAAATGCCAGAGATTATTAGGGGTATTTCTCATTTAAACCACCATAATCCAAACTGAAAACAATAAAATGTGCACAAATATGAACAGATCAGTGTAAAAGTGTAATTCATAAATAAAAAAATAAATTATTGAAATGGTCATCACTATGAGGACATTTCAAAATATTGTGTAAACTAAAGAAGCCAGACAGAATACACCAAAGAATATCAACTCAGGAATTTTTGAACTGAAAGTGGTTGAAAGATGAGTGATTTCCTGTGGGCTAGGAGACAAGACCAACTTCAGAGAAGCAAATGGGATCCTGTGCATAACAGAACTGTTCTCAGAGGCGGTGCTCACACAGGAATGTATACTTACCAAACTCAAAGAACATACATTGTGTTGGAAAAAATTATACCTGCATGAAACTGATTTTTAAGAGGCACTCAGGCAGTAGGACCAGGACCTGTCATGGGTCCAGTGCATGAGCTGGCTGTTTGGAACCTGGGGCCTATGCAGGGATGCTTTGCTCAGCCTGGGAGGAGGGGACTGGACCTGCCTGGACTGAATCTACCAGGTTGAGCTGAATCCCCAAGGGAGTCCTTGTCCTGGAGGAGATGGGATTGGGGGGCTGGCTGGGGGAAGGCGGGGGAAGAGGGAGAACAGGGGAATCTGTGGCTGATATGTAATATTATATCAAATTATAAAAAAAATAAAATAAAAAAGAAAAGCTAATTAAAATAATTAGTCTGATATAATATTTTTATATTTTATATTATATTTATGTTTTAGTACTCATAAGGGTAGGATTGATGTTTTAAGAATTAAATAAAAAGACATTTGGTTATTTAAAAAAAGTTTAAAACAGCTTAAATGTTTAAGAGATGTTAAACTTAAAAGCTCAAATAAAATGACACAGGTGTTACAATACACATTTACTAAAGAACAGAGCAAGGCCCCCAGAAGTACAAAGAGTTTTACTGAGATACAGATTTACAGAGGCTTTATTTTGCATCTTTAAAAATTATTTGAATATGAGATAGTATTTTCTTAAATAAATACCTTTGAATGGAAAAAAAAAGTCAACAACTTATAACTGGCTATAAGCATGAGAAATCCGGATTCATCTTCTTTTCAGTCATCACTGTGGCCAGAAGAGCTAAGAACATTAAATAGCTACTACTCCCAATTTCTCACTCACTGGGAGAAAGCAGAGCATGAGAGGCTCCTGAAAAAAGGATCTCCTGGTGTGGATGTTGTCCCTGTACAGACCTCCACAAGACAGGAGTAACAACAGCTGGGCAGTGACAGTAGTGCTAACGTTGGTCTTATGCTAACCAAGCATTAAGTGCCATGATTATATTATCTTCCTTAATGCTTACACAAATCTTGTAAACTTTGAAAATTAAAGATTTTTATTTTGTAGTCTAAAAAATTACATTTAAGATCAAATAATTTAATTGAATAGCACACACCTACATGCACCCAATTCCAAACTTCTTAATACCATACTGCCCTGTCAACCAGTACAAGGTACAGAAGGTGTACTCAACTTAATTCTCTGATATATCATGGGCCACACAGAAGAGAGAAATTAAGATGTTCGAGAAACTGCTGAGCACTCAGCCACCATGAGCTGTGGAAACAAAGCCTTCTACTGGCCTCCTGGAATAGATATTAATTTCTAGAGTAATTGAATTTGCCTCAGTTGCCATATGAAAACTAGAGCTGTTTTTTTTCTTCTTCTACTGGATATTTTCTGTGAGTTTTACCAGTATTTAAAAGGGGTGGGGGATTCTGAAGGTATCAGAGGAAGGAGAGCTGTCTTTGGAAAGACCTACTATCCAGTAAGGCTTCACAGTCAAGATCAATCTCACTTCAGAATAAGAGTTTCTAATGGCATCTTAGAATGCCCTATCATCTCCCCTTTCTCTACAATGTCAGTGAGTTATTTTCCCCTTGAAATCAACAGATCCAGAAATAATACAGGTAATCAAGAAGGACCTCCTATAAGATATGTGTGCTTTCTCTTATGGGTGCATGGTTTGTTTCAGCTTACCCCTGGGACTTGATGCAGACTGTCCTGATTCCCTTCCTTCACTGAAGCCATTTGGGTCTCCTTTCTCATCAGTCCTACCTTATTCCTTTACCCATTCCTGGTTTCTGAACTTGTCTAGAAGGAATCTTTAGGTTAGGGCTCTGGATTTTTGGGCACTTGCTCATCAGGAGTCCAAGTAGCTTAGGATAGCTTATAGTTAAGTTTTTTGTTTTTATTTCAAACTGAAATATGCCCCAATTTCCTAAATCTGGATCTCTGCTGTCACTTGCTGCTGCCCTCCAGTGGCTGTTAGTGAGCTAGGTGGGAAACATCAGTTTCAAGGTCTGGTTCTGCTGCCTTCTTGGAATGAGTCAATGTTCTCTAGTAGAGCTAGCACACTTGACTTAGGTCAGTGCTCAGAACCTAGAAGCTTTCACTCAGCTAGCACTAACACACCTTCCAACAGCATGGCTGCTCACAGTGAATACATCTGTGATGATTCTCCACCTCTGTTCCTAAAGATAAGACTGTGTCAGAAAGCCCTAAGTTCCACATATGTGGGTATGCATACACATGCCAGGTGTTACAGGAGAGAGCTCTTGGATTGGCTTTTTTTTTAGGGGGCTGGGGGTGGACAAAGCATAGTGGAATTCCTGGGGCTATCATGCAGGCTTCCCAGGCCCTAAGATGAAGCAAAAGGAGCTCAGTGATATGATCTATGGACTAAAGCAGAAACCACCAGGCCGCCTCTATACTATGCTTGTTAGGTAGGGCTTTACTCTCACAATCTGAAGTGGAATGTAGCCCTGCCTTCTGAGCTGACATATCTGGTAGGAAGCTATGCAGAGTGATGCTGGCACCACACCCACAGCAAG